>NW_024070212.1:3138010-3557566 GCF_014754425.2 Oryx dammah
TCTCTCTCGGTGGATGCCTGCACGCAGGGTCCTCTCTCTCGGTGGATACTTGCACGCAGGGTCTTTTCTTGGTGGATACTTGCACACAGGGTCTTCTCTCGGTGGATACTTGCACACAGGGTCCTCTCTTGATGGATACTTGTACAGAGGGTTATGGATCCTGAGCAAGGCCAACAGGGATCTCACCCCATTTCTGAGGGGATCCTGGTGTGACTCCAGCAGTAGGAACTGCCTGCATAAGACAAGTTTCTAGCACTCCCTCTGAAGAGAAAGCAGCTAGGTTGTTCCATCTGCTACTTCCCTTCTCATCAAATACACTAAACATAAAGTTCTTAGCCCTAATTTTTAGATGAAGAAACAGAATTGGAAAGGTCTTGACTATAGTCGAGTCATAGGTTGAGGAGTGGGGTTCAAAGCCAGGAATGTGGGCTTGTCATTCTTGTGCTTTCTGCTCCTTCCACGATGACTAGTCCTTAGTTCTGTGTATTCATTTCCTATGACAGTTCACCGCAAATGTGGGGACTTTAAAACAACACCTTTATTATTTCATGTCTCTGGAAGTCAGAAGGCCAGAATGGTTTCGCTGGGCAGATCAGGGTGTTGGCAGGGCCCAGCTCCCTCTGTAGGCTCTAGGAGAGAACCCTCCTGCCTTTTCCTTCTCTAGAGTGCATTCTGTGGCTCGTGGCCCCTCCTCTGTCTTTAGCACCAACAGCTTGGCATCGAGTCTCTCCCTGCTTCCCTTGCCCTCCTCTGTGTAGGCAGATCTCCCTCTGTTTCTGGACAATTGTGACAGCATTGGGGACCGACCAGATGGCCCATAATTATCTCTCAAGACCCTTAACTTAGTCGTATCTGTAAAGACTCCTTTTGCCATATAAAGTAATATTCAGAGGTCCCAAAAATTAGGACATGGGCATACCTGATGGGGAGCATTATTCCACCTGCCACCCCGGCCTTGTCCAGTGTGTTCCAGACGTTAACAGCTATTGTATTTCACAAATTGGCCTGAACAAAGATTCTTAACTGTTAATGAAGCATCTTAGGACAATAATACATATATAAAATGTATTTAAGGAAACATGATTTAGCCTAGAGGCCAGGCCTTCCTTTGGTTTAGAAGAAGTTGTGTCATCTAGTTAAATTCTCCTGGAATCTTTTTTTCTCCACTAGTATTTTGATTCACTTTTGAAAGTTAAGCAGAAGGTATCTTTCTTTCTCCTTCCGCCCATCTAATCTGATCCTCTGGAGGTAACTACTGTTAATATTTGGGTGCATCTCTTTCCCATGATTTTCTTAGAAGTCATAACTATTAACTAACCCTGTATCTTGATTAAGCCACGTGTAAATGTATTCAGCTCATGTTCCTTCATAGGCATTTTAGGATTTCTTTGACAAATTCCTGTGGGAAAGCATCATTTAACAGCTATTGATAGAAACTGTCTTGGAGTTGTATTAATGGGAAAGAGGAAAACCAAGACTCATGTTGGCTCACTCCTTTGCAGTAGCTCAGAGTGCTGATCTCTGGTCTGGCTTTTCAGTGATTCCATGTAGAAGCAGTCGCTCACTTGGGCAGGTCTTTTTCAGATAAAAGGTAGCCATTGGGCCCCTTCTTTCCACCTGCTCCTCTATTTCTTACCTTAGAGTCTCTTGATGCCTAAGGCAAAAAGCTGGCAGAATGAAAGTTGGTTACAGTTTACTGACAGCAGCGTGGAAGCCATCCTACCAGGAGCTTCCAGAGATAGGGGTTTGGACAGCCCCGAGCCCTTGCCTACTTCTTACAATGGCAATTTCCACCCTGGCTTCTCCAAAGTGCCTAGTTCTGAATTTGGCTCTCATTTGAAGTAAAAATAATTCCTTGGTTTTTTTTAATACCTAAAGACCTATGTTTTTCTTTCTAGGGTATTGAGGGGAAAAAATCCGCAAAGGGGAAAAAGGAGACTAAGCCTTAGCAGTTAAGAGATGCTGTGAGAAACCATCAAGTCAGATCAGCAGTGAGCAGTCTCCTCACTGTAAACTAGAATTCCTCATGCTTGGCTTAAGACCGACTCTGGCTTTTAGTTAGAACACAAGCCAGGTTCCTTACCGTGACCACCGTGCCCTGCAATCTCACTGCTGCCACTTCCTCTGCTCACCTGTGCGTTACCCTGCCAGACTTGTTCTTGCCTCAGGAGCCTCACGTTCACTGTCCCTCTTCTCCAGAGAGCATGTCTCTGCAGATTTCCCATGGTCTCCTGCCGGGGTCCAGCCCTGCTGGATCCAGGGAATTCGAAGCGGGGACGGCGTTGGCGAGGAAAACTTATTTATTGATTAATATAAGATTAGATTAAGAAACAATAGTGTAGTAGGAAAATTAAGTGGAGAAAAGAGGCTGAACAACTTGGTTTACGTGGAAAACCAATAAAGTTCCAGACAAGGAGCTTGCACCATCTACGTTAGGCCACTGGCGTCCGTTTGAATATCGGAGAGTGCCCCGCCCTGGGCTCTCTCTCTTATGGATCTTAGAAGCCAGGACAAGTAAGTAGACGTGGTGAGCCTCCACGCCCCAGATGGAAATTCAGCCTGAAATTAGAGTAAAGAGGAGACACGGGGGAAACCAGTCCAGCAACTGGCTCCAGCCCCTATTGTCTAGAAAGGCCTTTTATACCTTTTAGATTGTACATAGAGATCAATAGGTAATACAAAATTATGCAGTGTTAGCAGCCCAGACTCTTACCAAAACCAGGCTTTTCTCTCTGCATACCTAGTTGTATACACAAGTCTTAGGTAATTTACATCATCTTCTGGCCAAAAAGGGCCAATTAACATTTTACAGCCTTTTTTCTGATAAGGGTTTGTCAACCAGAAGACTTATTTGTGCTGATCTTCCCAAAGTCTGGTGCCACTCTCAGAAAGCACTAAATAAAGTTACATTCTTACATAGCAAAGATACAGCAATTTATAACAAGTAAAAGAAGTACAGTGATTTATAACAAAAGAAAAGTAATTAACTCAAAAGTCTAGTGTTGCTAACATCAAAACTACTATATATCATTTTCCATATCCCGTTTACATTGACTAACATCCTCCCAGGTGCCTAAAGATAAAGAATATGGAGGCCTGGCAGCAGTCATTGAGTCAACAGTGAAAACCCTCTACCAATATGATTTTTAACTCTTTAGAAAAGGCTCTGTATCTTTAAGATGCTTTTAAGCGTTGTGCCTTTCGTGGTTGGGGGGCTGTAAGCAATTCACAAGCTGTAAGAGGTCCTGGGGAACCTGTTAGGCAAGCTAGAGAGCTATCAGAGGGGTTTAACTGAATCATCCCTTTCAAATGCAGAAGACTAAAGCCCTGAATTGACTTTTTCCAGAGTGTGTCAGAAGAGTGGAAAAGCAGAGTACAAAAGCCGGCAGATTTTTGCTTTTTGGGGTACATGCTCAGGAAATTCCAGGGGGAACCCCTGAAACCTGATCACGTCCTTGCATTTTGTCAGGCTTCCTTCCTCATGACCTTGTCACGGGCGGGATTCCTCACGCTGGCTCCCGGCAGTCTCCCTATAAGCTCCTGAAAGCCCAAAACTAAACATATATCTCCTTAAATCTACAGTAGCTGCACACACCCTCATCCCACTATGCTATTTTATTTACTTCAAAGCATTTATCACTATTTGAGATTACATGCTTATTACATCTTCTCTGGCTAGAATGGAAACTAAAAGCCAGAACTGCCATGCCACTGGGCTCACAAGAAGTACTCAGTGTTTGTGTAGGTGAACGGATTAGAAGGGTGGGGTAGAGCCCTGGTACACAGCATGGTCCCAGGGCAGCAGGCCTATGAATCAGGAGTCTGTTTTCACAAGATCCCCAGGAGATTCTTACGCGCAATAGTTTGCCAAACACTGCCTTTGGAGCAGTGGTTCTCAACTTCGGCCACATGTCTGAAATACCCAGAGAAAGCTTTGAAAATAGATTCTAATTTAATTGATTTGGGATTTAGCCTAACTCGTCTGTATTCTTAAAAGGTTCCTGCCAGGGTGACTTTAGGGGACAGTCAAGGTTGCGAGCCACTGCCCTACTGCTGTGCTATCACTAGCCACATGTAGCTGTTTAAACACAAAACCAAACGCAAACTCAGCTGTTTAGTTGCTCTCACCACATTTCAAGTATTCCATGGCACATGTGGGTCGTGGTTCCTGTAGTGGACAGTGGAGATGAATATTTCCATCATATCAGAAAGTTCTATTGGACAGCGTGGCTTAAGAGAGGGAACTGAGAGAGCTGTTTTCGATTGAGTTAGGAGAGCATCTTTGGAAGCAAATGCCATAGGGGAGAAAGGGGAACCGGCCCAACTCTGGGTGGGTGGGGTCCTTCGGACACGAGGTTACTCTGGTTGCTGACGTTTGATGAAGTTTCACCAGCAGGTGGCGCTCATGCTTTCCCCCTCACCTCGTGCTGGAGCCTGAGCTGGCCCTTAGCCATGGGGAGGACAGAGCTGGGCACTGCACCCACCGTTGTTTGATTATTCAGAGCCTCACACAGTAAGGATGGGCAGAGGTCAAGATGGTGGACTAGAAGGAAGTGGCAGTCTCCTCCTCCCACAAATACATCTAAAACAATCAATGTGTGGAACAGTTCTCACAGAATACCCGCTGAACACTGGCACATCTCATAGAACCAGAGCTGTACAAAAGATCTCTGGGTAGGACAAAAGAAAAATGTAATTGGAATGGGACATGTGGCCCTGGGAGGGAGCTGTGAGAGAGGAAATGTTCCCTCATTCTGGGAAGCGCCTTCAGTGGCTGGGGGATCAGCTGGCACACAAAGGGAGCTTCAGAGGCTTGGAGGAGAGTGCAGCGGCGGCACTGTGGCAGGCGGAACAGAGACCTGCACAGACGGTCCTGGCCAGGGCAAACTGAATAATGCAGAAGGATGAATAAGTGATCTGGAAGATGAAATAATGGAACTCGCCCTATCAGAACATCAGACAAATTTAAAAAAATGAAACCAATATTTGAGACCTATGGGAGAACAAAGTGAGCCAATCTACACATAACAGGGATCCCAGAAGGAGAAGAGAAAAGGGGGTCAAACACGTAACTGAAAGAAATCAGCTGAAAACTTCCCAAACCTAAAGAAGGAAGCACATATCCAAGTATAGGAAGCTGAGAGGGTCCCAAACAAGATGAACCCAAACAGACCTCCCCCAAGACATAATTGAAATGACAAAAGGTAAAGTGAGGGTTCTAGAGGCAGCAAGAGAAAAGCAGTTACAAGGGAGCCTCCATAAGACTATCAGCCAGAAGGGAGTGGGGAGATAGACTCAAGGTCCTGGGAGAGAAAAACCGCCATAAGACTATCAGCCAGAAGGGAGTGGGAAGATAGACTCAGGGTCCTGGGAGAGAGAAATCTACAACCCAGGATACTCTACCCAGTTAGAGTATCATTTAGAAGTGTCGGGCTGCACCCCATGGGCCCACAAGCCCTGCCCTT
Source organism: Oryx dammah (assembly GCF_014754425.2). NCBI lineage: Eukaryota > Metazoa > Chordata > Mammalia > Artiodactyla > Bovidae > Oryx > Oryx dammah. The sequence continues at coordinate 3,143,476 of NW_024070212.1, forward strand.
GCCCATCCTTGAGACCAAAAATGAGCCTGGAGTCAGTGACTGACATCAGTGGTTTAACGGATGGGGGATCTTACATGTCTAAAGCAAGCTCCCACTGAGTGCAGCAGAAAGGGGGCAGGACATGGAGGCAATCTTCGCTCCCGAGGCAAGGTTACCAGTTACGGGGGGATTGAGGTTAAGTTAGGTTGTCTTACCTGTTACCAGGGAAACTAGCAGAGAGTCATGCTCCTCACCGCTGCTTTGATAAGTGGTCACGGACGAGAGACTCTGATCTAAAGACTGGAACAGTCACTAGCTGATGTGGGGGCAAGGGTACAGGAAGGTCAGCCATGAGTAGGGTGCAGGCCCTTGTCGAGCAGGGGGTGTACAGGAAGCAGGAGAACAGCCATCTTGGGGACCTGCTCGTACACTCCACGCCTACATCCCCTGCATGACCCACAGTCTATGTCCACCTCTCTTCCATGATCCTGGGACAGGTATGTAGGGGGGCACTGCAACCAAATACCACAAATATAGATGGCAGCAGCCAGAGTATCAACAGTAAGCTACCTGGTGTGCCCAGAACAATCATTTGCCAGAATGGGGACAGATCTTGGAGCCAAGCACTCACTGGGTTAGCAGAGAGGAAGCCAATAGGAGCAGCAAGAAAGGTAAGGCCACCCCTGCTATTCACAAACCGAGAGCCACCCGCATGGGGCAGGGAAGACCTTAGCTCTGAAGGAAGCATTCACAAACCCAGAGCCACCCGCATGGGCAGGGAAGACCCTGGCTCTGAAGGAAACATTCACAAACCCAGAGCCACCCACATGGGCAGGAAGACCCTGGCTCTGAAGGAAGCATTCCAGTGCTCTAGCCAGAAGTGTTTTGTTAGCAGTGCACACATTACATCTTCCCAAATGAAAAACAGTTATTGCTCCTAGTTGGACTTGGGTGTCCAGCCCTATTCCAGCCCACACAGCATAGCCTGGGATAAGGGGCTCATTGGCAGTCACCCTGGCAAAATGTGAGTGGTACTGTGTGGTAACGTTTGCTGACAGGTCCTTCTGGCATATTGGCATGTGGGAGCAGGAGCTGGTAAGAGTATTACTCCTCCCCCGCGGTCAGTCCTCCCCCATGTGGTCTCATGAGCCAGATCAAGTTTTCACAGAAGTCCAGAGGAAGACAACAGTGGCCTTTTGCAATACCCCTAGCAATCTGATTCATTTCTCAGTAAGGTTCTCAGACTTCCTCTGTTCAGGCTAGGGATGAGATGTAAGACATCTGACAGGGACAGCACAGGGAAGATAGGACTGTTAAGCAAAACACAAGCAATGTCCACATGCTGAGAGGATACCACAGCTGTCCTGGTCTGGGCTGCAGTTCAGAAAACTCAGGTTTTCAGTAATATACACGACATGTCCAAAATCACATCTCCAATGGCCAACTAGCTTTACCTCGGGTGTCTGAACCACAGCTCCTCCGTCTGGACTTTCAAAGCTATTCCCCTCCACAATGGCCAAAGCAGCTGTGCCATGCAGGTTCCACCAGTCAGTAAAGTTTAAATTAAACCATATATAAGTCAGAATGACTTCTCCATATATCTATATGCGAAGATTTTCCCATCATTTCCCTTTCTGATTGCAGTTTTTTGATAAATCAAAGTATATGTCCTTCAAAGCAAGGGCGAATGCTGCCTGCACTGGTGTCCAGACCATGTTCCTCCACCCAGTCCTCCTTTATATTTGCCTAGTTTGCTACCTTGCCCGAAAACTGATCAGATACTGTTGATAAGCTCTCTGGTATGTTGATGGGGCAACACTTTAGAGGCTACATACTTTGTCAGTTATACCAAGTTGTTACAAATATGGTTCATGTGCTTTTAGCAATAGAGGTAAAGCAAGTAGTGTTACATATCCTGAGTAGCTATACTCTGTGACAGCTTCACTAGAGAATTTTCTTTTCCTCCTGAACATCAGGGCAAAAGTGTGGCTAACAATAACTTTCATAAATCTAGACTTCAGTTAACAGTTCAGTTCAGTTCATTTCAGTCGCTCAGTCGTGTCCGACTCTTTGCAAACCCATGAATCGCAGCACACCAGGCCTCCCTGTCCATCACCATCTCCCAGAGTTCACTCAGACTCATGTCCATCGAGTCAGTGATACCATCCAGCCATCTCATCCTTGGTCGTCTCCTTCTCCTCCTGCTCCCAATCCCTCCCAGCATCAGAGTCTTTTCCAATGAGTCAACTCTTCGCATGAGGTGGCCAAAGTACTGGAGTTTCAGCTTTAGCATCATTCCTTCCAAAGAAATCCCAGGGCTGATCTCCTTCAGAATGGACTGGTTGGATCTCCTTGCAGTCCAAGGGACTCTCAAGAGTCTTCTCCAACACCACAGTTCAAAAGCATCAATTCTTCGGCGCTCAGCCTTCTTCACAGTCCAACTCTCACATCCATACATGACCACAGGAAAAACCATAGCCTTGACTAGACGGACCTACAAGAATTTAATATCCACTGAAATGTAGTATTTTTCTCTCCAAAATTACCCTCATTTCCACTAAACACAGCCAAATCAAGACAGATTTGTCAATTGACTGCATAGGCTCCTCGAAACTGGCTGTGGTGGAACTCCTCAGGCATCTCAGACTGAATTCCCAAAAGACCTTTTGAGGCCAGGAAAGTCAAGCCAGGGTCGGCCATCAGACTCTGCCTCAGTGGAATCCCCTCTTACAGACGGCCCCCAAATACTGAGATTCTTGAACATGCCAAGAGAGAGTCTTTCCTATTCACCGGATAAGGTTGCTTGGAACCCAAGAATCTCCAGTTTCTAAAGGGACCAGGCAGAGAAGAAGAATGTTTCAGTTCTACCCATAGGTATAGTTTACCAAATTGCTAAGTCATAATTAACTTCAAGGAAGGGCTTCTCTATATCTGGAAAACACAGATTGTACTCCAGATTAAAAAAAAATCCAAAAACCCCACAAAAATTATAACCATTTTCACCAGTTAACTTAGCTACCAATCCTTTCAACTTTTTATGAAGTCATGAGGTTTTCCTTTAGGATTCTCTGGTTACTTACCCAGTTCAGCAATATGATCTAAGATTTAACAGAGACCTGCACTTGTCAAAAAGTCCTTCCTCTGAATCTTCTTGAAGTACTTGTTGCAGAAGCATCAGAGTACAACAATAACTGCCTGTAAATGACAGAAGACTTTAAAAGGCCCAGTTAAACTTGATTATAATGTAATCAATACAGGAACTCAGTTACAATAACTAGAATTATGACTGATTATAATCTTGTGCTTTAAAAACCTTCAGTTCAGTTCAGTCGCTCAGTCGTGTCCGACACTTTGTGACCCCATGAATCGCAGCACACCAGGCCTCCCTATCCATCACCATCTCCTGGAGTTCACTCAGACTAACGTCCATCAAGTCGGTGATGCCATCCAGCCATCTCATCCTCTGTCGTCTCCTTCTCCTCCTGCCCCCAATCCCTCCCAGCATCAGAGTCTTTTCCAATGAGTCAACTCTTCGCATGAGGTGGCCAAAGTACTGGAGTTTCAGCTTTAGCATCATTCCTTCCAAAGAACACCCAGGGCTGATCTCCTTTAGAATGGACTGTTTGGATCTCCTTGCAGTCCAAGAGACTCTCAAGAGTCTTCTCCAACACCACAGTCCAAAAGCATCAGTTCTTCGGCGCTCAGCTTTCTTCACAGTCCAACTCTTGCATCCATACATGACCACAGGAAAAACCATAGCCTTGACTAGACAGGCCTTTGTTGACAAAGTAATGTCTCTGCTTTTCAATATGCTATCTAGGTTGGTCATAACTTTCCTTCCAAGGAGTAAGCGTCTTTTAATTTCGTGGGTGCAGTCACCATCTGCAGTGATTTTGGAGCCCCCCAAATAAAGTCTGACACTGTTTCCACTGTTTCCCCATCTATTTGCCATGAAGTGATGGGACCAGATGCCATGATCTTCGTTTTCTGAATGTAGAGCTTTAAGCCAACTTTTTCACTCTCCTCTTTCACTTTCATCAAGAGGCTTTTTAGTTTCTCTTCACTTTCTGCCATAAGGGTGGTGTCATCTGCATATCTGAGGTTATTGATATTTCTCCCAGCAATCTTGATTCCAGCTTGTGTTTCTTCCAGTCCAGCGTTTCTCATAATGTACTCTGCATAGAAGTTAAATAAGCAGGGTCACAATATACAGCCTTGACGTACTCCTTTTCCTATTTGGAACCAATCTGGTGTTCCATGTCCAGTTCTAACTGTTGCTTCCTGACCTGCATATAGGTTTCTCAAGAGGCAGGTTAGGTGGTCTGGTATTCCCATCTCTTTCAGAATTTTCCACAGTTGATTGTGATCCACACAGTCAAAGGCTTTGGCATAGTCAATAAAGCAGACATAGATGTTTTTCTGGAACTCTCTTGCTTTTTTGATGACAAAAACCTTAGTCTCTGGCAAAAACCAAGGAGCAAGTAATTGTCAACTGTTTTTCATTCCAGCATTTCCTGATTGGAAAACTTATGCTTTAGTCTTCCTCTCTTAATCAGGCAAAGGTAGGTAAACTTAGACTCGGCTAGCAATTAATGTTCCAATATTTTATCCTATTTGAAATGACCCAGATAGTCAATGAATTCTCTTCATTTATCTTAAATTGTCAAAATCTGGAGAGATTGTTTTAGACAAGCATTCATAAAACATAATTATTCCTAGGGAGTTTACCCAAAAGCTCTTATCTCATGTACATTTCCTCAAAGTTTCATCATATTGTTTTCCTTGCAGACAGATTTGCAACAGACATAATAAGGTCTTATTTGATCTCTAGTAAACCTAGGTATACAACAGAAGTAGAAGTATCACATTTATCATTGATGACTCTAAAGACATATCTGTATTAATCAAACCAACAAGCTTAAGTAGCTTCAATACCAGATATCGATTCAGTACTGAACATTTCCTACGTCATGTGAACCTGAAATTGAAATTCATTCTAGCCAGTTTCTCTTATACTTCTGAAAATTTATTTAAGTGCTTAATTTCTTTTAAGCCAGTTAAACAGAGCTCATCCCGAAACCAATCTTGGCCATACCATTTGGAGACACAGACATGCCAAAACCAGTTTTAGAATGTCAAGAGTCTCATCTTGGGCATCTTCAGGGTTTTTTGTTTTTTGTTTTTTTTTCTTTTCCCAGTTTCTAAATAGCCAATTCAATTAAAACAAATAACAGTAATAGTAAAACATATCACTCACATTCATATGCATCAGTTTCAGAGGAACATGAATCATCATTCAAGTTACTAGGACCTCCAACAAGGGTCAAAACCAGGGAGAGACAACAAGACTTAGACTCAGGTACTGGGGACTCATGCACATACCCAAGGTAAAAGCCAAACCAGTTACAAAAGGTTCAGTTGGATACAATAGCCAAGCCATTAGGGGCCATTACTCTCCATAGTCTTTTGGTAGCTCTCATTCATCAAAGACAGCCACACCCAGGATTGCCCCACAACTTTCAGGATTACCCCTGCAAATTTTGGGCCCCACATGCTAGTGGACTGTCCCCTCCCCCTCAACTTCCACTATTCATCCTTATTTCCCAATGTCTGTGCTCACGGGAGTTGGGATGTACGTTGCAGGCCTGCAAGCCCTATACCTATCCATCCTTGAGACTGAAGAAAGAGCCGGGAGTCAGCGACAGAGACCTCAGTGTCTTAATGGCTACAAGGATCTTACATGTTTGAAGCAAGGTCCTGGAGTGATACCCCACTGTGTGCGGCAGATTGCAGGCAGGACATGGTGGCATGGGAAATTCTACCAGGCAAAAAAGAACTTATACCAATCCTTTTTAAACTCTTCCAAAAGACTGAAGAGGAGGGAAAACTCCCGGAGTCATTCTATGAAGCCATCATCACCCTGATACCAAAACCAAACAAAGACACCATCAAAAAAGAAAATTAGAGGCCAATATCTTTGATGAACATAGATGCACAAAATTCTCAACAAAATATTAGCAAGCCATATCCAATAGTACATAAAAAGGATCACACACTGTGATCTAGCTGCATTAATCCCAGGGTCCCAAGGATGGCTCAACATGTGCAAATCAGTCCATGTTTGATACACCACATCAACAAAAAACAAAAACTACATACTGTTTCAAAGGATGCAAAAAAAGCATTTGATAAAATTCAGCATACATTTATGATAAAAACTCTTACCAAAGTGGGTATACAGGGAATATATCTCAACATAATAAAAGGCATTTATGACAAACAGCTAACATGATACTCTAATGAAAAGCTGAAAGCCTTCCTGCTAAAATCTGGAACAAGGGAAGGATGCCTATTCTCACCATTCTATTTACAACAGTACTGGAAATCCGAGCCACAGCCATCAAAAAACAAAAGGTATCCAAATTGGAAGGGAAGAGGTAAATTTGTCATTATTTGCAAATAGTATGATAATATATATATAAAATCCTAAAGATTCCACATGAAAAATTCTAGAACTGATAGATGAATTCAGCAAGGTAGCAGGACAGAAGATTAACATACAGAAATGAATTGCATTTCTTTACACCAACAGTGAAATAACAGAAAGGGAAAGTTTTGTTTTGTTTTTTTAAAAAAACATCCCTCTTAAAATCACATTAAAATACTTGGAAATACACCTGACCAAGAAGGTGAAAGATTTATACACTGAGAACTATAAAACATTGATAAATGAGACTGAAAATGATTAAAAGAAATAGAAAGATATCCCATGCTCTTGGATTGGAAGAATTGATATTGTTAAAACATTAGGCCGTTGTGCCCAAAGCAATCTACAGATTTAATGTGAGCCTGATCAAATTACCCATGATATTTTTCACAGAAATAGAACATATAATCCTAAAATTTATATGGAACCACAAAAGACCCTGAATTGCTGAAGCAATCGTGAGGAAAAAAGAACAAAGCTGGAGGCATAATCCTTTCAGCCTTCAGACAATACTATAAAGCTACAATAATCAAGACAGCCAGACATCCTGGAGTGTCAAGTCAAGTGGGCCTTAGGCAGCATCACTATGAACAAAGCTAGTGGAGGTGATGGAATTCCAGTTGAGCTATTTCAAACCCTAAAAGATGATGCTGTGAAAGTGCTGCATTCAATATGCCAGCACATCTGGAAAACTCAGTAATGGACACAGGACTGGAAAAGGTCAGTTTTCATTCCGATCCCAAAGAAAAGCAATGCCAAAGAATGATCAAACTACCCCATAATTGTACTCATCTCACAGGCTAGCGAAGTATTGCTCAAAATTCTCCAAGTGAGGCTACAACAATACATGAACCAAGAACTTCCAGATGTTTAAGCTGGATTTAGAAAAGGCAGAGGAACCACAGATCAAATTGCCAATATCCACTGGATCATAGAAAGCAAGCTCAGTTCAGTTCAGTTCAATTCGCTTCAGTTGTCGTGTCTGACTCTTTGCGACCCCATGAACTGCAGCACACCAGGCCTCTGTCCATCACAAACTGCCAGAGTTTACCCAAACCCACGTCCATTGAGTCGGTGATGCCATCCAACCATCTCATCCTCTGTCGTCCCCTTCTCCTGCCTTCAATCTTTCCCAGCATCAGGGTCTTTTCCAATGAGTCAGCTCTTCGCATCAGGTGGCCCAAGTATTGGAGTTTCAGCTTCAGCATCAGTCCTTCCAATGAACTCCTAGGACTGATCTCCTTTAGGATGGGCTGGTTGGATCTCCTTGCAGTCCAAGGGACTCTCAAGAGTCTTCTCCAACACCACAGTTCAAAAGCATTAATTCTTTGGTGCTCAGCCTTCTTCATAGTCCAACTCTCACATCCATACATGACCACTGGAAAAACCATAGCCTTGACTAGACAGGCCTTTGTTGACAAAGTAATGTCTCTGCTTTTCAATATGCTATCTAGGTTGGTCATAACTTTTCTTCCAAGGAGTAAGCGTCTTTTAATTTCATGGCTGCAATCACCATCTGCAGTGATTTTGGAGCCCCCCAAAATAAAGTCTGACACTGTTTCCCCTTCTATTTGCCATGAAGTGGTGGGACTGGATGCCATGATCTTAGTTTTCTGAATCTTGAGCTTTAAGCCAACTTTTTCACTCTCCTCTTTCACTTTCATCAAGAGGCTCTTTAGTTCTTTGCTTTCTGCCATAAGGGTGGTGTCATCTACATACCTGAGGTTATTGATATTTCTCCTGGCAATCTTGATTCCAGCTTGTTCTTCTTACAACCCAGTGTTTCTCATGATGTACTCTGCATATAAGTTAAATAAGCAGGGTCACAATATACAGCCTTGACATACTCCTTTTCCTATTTGGAACCAGTTTGGTGTTCCATGTCCAGTTCTAACTGTTGCTTCCTGACCTGCCTATAGGTTTCTCAAGAGGCAGGTCAGGTGGTCTGGTATTCCCATCTCTTTCAGAATTGTCCACAGTTGATTGTGATCCACACAGTCAAAGGCTTTGGCACAGTCAACAAAGCAGAAATAGATGTCTTTCTGGAATTCTCTTGCTTTTTCCATGATCCAGCAGATGTTGGCAATTTGATCTCTGGTTCCTCTGCCTTTTCTAAAACCAGCTTGAACGTCAGGGAGTTCATGGTTCACGTATTGCTGAAGCCTGGCTTGGAGAATTTTGAGCATTACTTTACTAGCATGTGAGATGAGTGCAATTGTGCGGTAGTTTGAGCATTCTTTGGCATTGCCTTTCTTTGGAACTGGAGTGAAAACTGACCTTTTCCAGTCCTGTGGCCACTGCTGAGTTTTCCAAATTTGCTGGCATATTGAGTGCAGCACTTTCACAGCATCATCTTTTAGGATTTGAAATAGCTCGGCTGGATTTCTTCCACTATCTTTGCTCATAGTGATGCTTCCTAAGGCGCTTGACTTCACATACCAGGATGTCTGGCTCTAGGTGAGTGTGAGTGATCACACCATCGTGATTATCTGGGTTGTGAAGATCTTTTTTGTATAGTTCTTCTGTGTATTTTTGCCGCCTTTTCTGTATATCTTCTGCTTCTCTTAGGTCCATACCATTTCTGTCCTTTATTGAGCCCATCTTTGCATGAAATGCCTTGGTAGCTCTAATTTTCTTGACGAGATCTCTAGACTTTTCCTATTTTATTGTTCTCCATTTCTTTCATTGATTGCTGAGGAAGGCTTTCTTCTCTCCTTGCTGTTCTTTGGAACTCTGCATTCAAATGGGTGTATCTTTCCTTTTCTCCTTTGCTTTTTGCTTCTCTTCTTTTCACAGCTATTTGTAAGGCCTCCCCAGACAGTCATTTTGCATTTTTGTATTTCTTTTTCTTGGGCATGGTCTTGATCCCTGTCTCCTGTACAATGTCATGAACCTCCGTCCACAGTTCATCAGGCACTCTTTCTATTAGATCTAGTCCCTTAAATCTATTTCTCACTTCCACTGTATAATCATAAAGGATTTGATTTAGGTCATACCTGAATGGTCTAGTGGTTTCCCCCACTTTCTTCAACTTAAGTCTGAATTTGGCAATAAGGAGTTCATGATCTGAGCCACAGTCAGCCCTTGGTCTTGTTTTTGCTGACTGTATAGAGCTTCTCCATCTTTGGCTACAAAGAATATAATTAATCTGATTTTGGTGTTGACCATCTGGTGATGTCCATGTGTAGAGTCTTCTTTTGTGTTATTGGAAGAGGGTGTTTGCTATGACCATTGCGTTTTCTTGGCAAAACCCTATTAGCCTTTACCCTGCTTCATTGTGTACTCCAAGGCCAAATTTGCCTGTTACTCCAGGTGTTTCTTGACTTCCTACTTTTGCATTCCAGTCCCCTATAATAAAAAGGACATCTTTTGGGGGTGTTAGTTCTAGACAGTCTTGTAGATCTTTATGGAACCATTCAAATTCAACTTCTTCCAGGTTACTGGTTGGGGCATAGACTTGGATTACTCTGATACTGAATGGTTTGCCTTGGAAGTGAACAGAGATCCTTCTGTCGTTTTTGAGACTGCATCCAAGTACTGCATTTCAGACTCTTTTGTTGACTATGATGGCTACTCCATTTCTTCTAAGGGATTCTTGCCCGCAGTAGTAGATATGATCATCTGAGTTAAATTCACCCATTCCAGTCTGTTAGTTCACTGATTCCTAGAATGTCGACATTCACTCTTGCCATCTCGTTTGACCACTTCCAATTTGCCTTGATTCATGGACCTAACATTCCAGGTTCCTATGCAATATTGCTCTCTACAGCATTGGACCCTGCTTCTATCACCAGTCCCATTCACAACTGAGTATTGTTGTTGCTTTGGCTCTATCCCTTCATTCTCTCTGGAGTTATTTCTCCACTGATTTCCAGTAGCATATTGGGCACGTCCAAGGTCAGGGGTGGCGGCTGAGAGGAGCTACCCCATGTCCAACGTCAGGGGTGGCAGCCATGAAGAGATACCCCACATCTAAGGTAAGGAGCAGTGGCTGCACTTTGCTGGAGCAGATGTGAAAAGATATCCCACGTCCAAGGTAAGAGGCAGCTAAAGCTGTTTAAGTCTTCTGTATTTTGTTGCTAAGGATGTCCTCCATTTGTACCTATGCAATCAGATCTTAGCATACACAGGCAGAAAATTAGATTCATCTTTATTAACTTTCATAATCTTAGTCTGTCACTTGGTGGCTCAGACTGTAAAATGTCTGCCCTCAATGTGGGGTTCAATCCCTGGGTCAGGAAGATCTCCTGGAGAAAGAAATGGCAACCCACTCCAGTATTCTTGCCTGAAAAATCCCATGGATGGAGGAACCTGGTAGGCTACAGTCCGTGGGGTTGCAAAGAGTAAGACCTGACTGAGCAACTTCACGTTCAGTTTTTAACTATTAGAAGCAATCTTCAGTAGAGATTTTTAAAAATCCTATTGTCATTCTATATATTAGCAAGTGATAAGAGAATCTTATATCCCAACTAGCACAAAAAGACTTTCCTTCAAGCCTCAGGTTTTCACTGCCATGGCATGATTGGGGGGGCCTTCCCAGGTGGCTCAGTGGGCATGCTTACAAATATTTTCACAATTAGACATTTTCTCAGCTCACACCTTAAGTAAAGATCCTCTGGCAGGGTAGAAGGGGTGCTTAATACCTGTGGCCCCTCGCTCATTTAGGAGGAACAGGATACTTATATTTTAGATAAAGACTCAAAAAGAATTAAATGATAGAGTCAGGGTTAGGTATGAGGCTCACGCCAGCGAAGATTTTATTCAAGAAAAAAAAATGTAAGTGAAAATAAAAGTCACTCAAAATGAATGAGAGTTTCAAAAAACCCTATAATTCTTCAGTGGCAGCTCTTGCACCCGCTGTTCAAGCTGGTTCTAACCCAACCAAGATGCTGGAAGGCAGAGCACACAGAGGTGCCCATCAGGCCAATGAGGGCGATGAAGCTCAGGGCTCCCCGCTGCCGCTTTCTGGGTTCTAAAAAAAAAGAGGAAAGAACAGAAGTTACTGGGGACGCTCCACAATTACAATGCTGTCAACATCCACCAGTCATACTATCAAGGCACTTGGGGTTGTACGTTAGACCATTTGGTCTCAAGAGGTCAGGCAACTCTTCAGCCTAAGCTGTCAACTGTCAGAAACTGCAGGTAAAGAGTCACAATGGTATTGGACTTTAACACAAATTATAGGATAATAATTAGAGCACCTTTGCTTTAGGATCTTTGGGAACTTTTTTTCCTCTTCTGAAAGGTAAACACAGCCAGAAGAGTCTCTTCCCGACTTGTCTCTCAGAAACACCATTTATAGTACAGCTGAGGAGCAGGGGATCTGAAGTCTGACTGCCTGGGTTTGAATCCTGGCTTTCTAGTTTACACTTAGTAGCTCTGTGATCTGGAGTCTTAATCTTTCTAAGCCTGTTTCCTCATCTATATATGAATACTATCTATGTCATGGAATTGTTATAGGGCTAAACGACATATGCTGAGGTCGTTTATGCCGTTCTAAGGAACAGCTCTGCTATGCTGTTCTATGTAAATGCTATGCTGTTCTAAGAACAGCAACAGACACACTGAAAATGTTCAATAAAAATGAGCTTTGTTATTAAATTCTATTCAAAGGTTAACAAAAGTAAAGAAGATAACCAATCTTTCACCTTGGTTATCAAGTTACTTTGATAGCTACAACTTGGTTATCCAGTTACAGAAAGACAAAGTAAATTAAGGTACTTTGCTTTTTGAAAAGCCTTGCGAAGCAGGAAAGTGCAGTAGCGCAGGATTTTAACTTTGTTTCCTTGGCAGATAGCAGCGTGTCCTTACCTCCTGTGTAATAGCCGTAAGCATAGAGGACTCGTCCAACGATCCAGGCCAAGCCCAAGCCAGAAGCTACACGCTAAAATAGAAGGGCTCTGTCAGCGTTTGCATTTGAGAAACAGGCAGATGTTTATTAACATCGAGGATTGATTACACACTTTAATAAAAAGTTAACGATTTCACAGATATGGTAAAATACTCCCTACCAAAGTGAGGGTAGAATGAAATTGCTTTCAGTCAGGAGAATCAAAGCACTGTGATCCTTCTGTGCACTGCTCGCAGGCCTGACTGCTGGCCTGCTCCTCGGGAGGTGGGATGGCAGGAACCGCCAGGCTTGCCCTGGAGGAGTCAGGGTGCTACAGCACGGTGGCTCTGCTCTGGGAGGGGCAGGCCTAGGGGCTGCAGGGCAGCGGAGAGGCAGGGCTGGGGGGAGCACTGTGGGCAGCGGCCTGGGCGCTCCGCTGCTGAGTGCTGCTTCATCAGTGAGGGCCCCCAGAGGGCTCCGAGGGGCTACGCTGCACCCTACGCCTACGTGTGGGGCTCGCCCAGAAAAAGCCAGAGAGGGTGCTGTGTTCTGAACCCCAGAATATGCAGTCTTGTGGGGGGACAGTCTCCCTGTTTCCAACACCCTTCAGGAGACAGAGGAAAAACCCATGTGAGATGGAAAAATCCTTCCATTTGGCCGCCCTCCTGGGGTGACAATCCATGTGGTCCAAAGAGGCCAGGGAGAAGGAGAGAAGAGGTGAGGACGTGAGTCACTGGGTGCCGCAGTCGTCGCATCTTTCCAACTCAGCACTGTCGTCAGTGGGGTGAGGTTCCTACTTCAGGGTTTTTATTTGTTTGTTTCCATGATTTTAGGGAGTGTTAAATATGAGTAGGCGTATGAAACAACTATCAATAAACACCCAGGCACATATGTCCCTATCTAGGAGGTCTGTAGCCTCTATTAGGTTACTCTGTAAACCCAGGAGCTGCATTAGGCGCTTGTCCTCAGAGTAGTCTCAGAGTATTTTTAAAGAACTAAGCTCAAGGAACGGGATCCTGGGGTGCAGGACAGGAACAGAGGCTTATGAAATCTCAGAACCCGAAATGTGAGGTACTGGTCCTCTGGTCACAACCCAATGGAGGGGACATTTGGCCTCTTGAAAGGAAAGTTTCTGTCCAAAGCAAGACCCAAACAGCAACTAACCAGAGAACCTTGCTTTATTTAGATAAGGTGCAGTGACCAAACCTAGGGCTCACAGGGCGCCGAGGTCCCCCTCGGTCCTGCCCTCACCCTCTGCCCACCACCGAAGCCGTGCTGCTCACTGCGCACCAGGCAGACCAGACCGGCTCCTGCTCCAGGGCTTCCCCTGGCCATCCCTGCCTGGAGGTGTCTGGAGGCATGTGCTCCCTCCCAACTGCCTAAGCGTCAACTTCGCAGCAAGGAACCCCTCCTGACTGCGCCCCTCAGCACTGTCCCCCAGCATTCCCTCTCCACCATCCCCGCTTGTGCTTCCTCTGTGGGGTGCACCACTTTCGAACATACTACACGATGCATGAAACTGAAACTCCAATACTTTGGCCACCTGATGCGAAGAACTGACTCATTGGGAAAGACCCTGATGCTGGGAGAGATTGAAGGCGGGAGGAGAAGGGGATGACAGAGGATGAGATGGTTGAATGGCATCACCGACTCAATGGACATGGGTTTGGGTGAACTCCAGGAGTTGGGGATGGACAGGGAGGCCTGGCGCGCTGCAGTGCATGGGGTCGCAAAGAGTCGGACACAACTGAGCGACTGAACTGAATTGACATCATGTATTGGGTTGGCCAAAAAGTCTGTTTGGGATTTTCTATAAGACAAGTGGAAAAACGCAAATGAACTCTCTGGCCAACCCAATACCTGCATTACTTTCTCGTCTGTAACCCCAGCCAAGAGTCAGTGCATGAGACCAGGAGTCTGTGCCTGTTTTGGTCACTGCAATAACTTCAGGCGTCCAGGAAATTTCTGTTGCCTGAATAAATACAGCAAAGGAAAACTCGATAAACATGAACCTCCTAGGAGCAGACAGTCCTGGGTTCAAATTATGACTTTTTTAGTCTAGTTATTTGATCTTGAGAAAGTTATACAGTATTCAGGAGGTTTCTCATCTGTTGAAAAAAAAAATGGGAAAAATTCTAGCTGCTTTAAGAAACTTTGTAAGAAGTGAAAGTGAAGTCGCTCAGTTGTGTCCGACTCTTTGCAACCCCGTGGACTGTAGCCTTTCAGGCTCTTCTGTCCATGGGATTTTCCAGGCAAAAGTGCTGGAGTGGATTGCCATTTCCTTCTCCAGGGGATCTTCCCGACCCAGGAATCGAACCAGGGTCTTTTAATTCTTTAAAATATATGGTGCCTAGACATCAAAGATGTTCATTAAATGTTCATTTCCTCTTCTCTCCCCAAAGGCTCAGTGAATTCAATCTACTAAATCTAATTGGATGCATCCCTCCTCTACCCCCCCCCCCCCCCCAAAAAAAACACTTGTGCTGTGTGTGCTCAGTACTTACTGGGTGGTAAACACCTCCGACAGCTAGAAAAAATAAGAAGGGAGGGTACACTTCCAACCTGGAATAGATAGAAAAACACTTGTTTTTAAGAAAAGCACCCTACTTAAGTATGTCCATGTAAAACTAAGAACTTTTTACATTCTTACTTGCCAAGTTAGAAATTTGAGAGTAAAAATAATCATTGAGTAGAGGCAGAAGCCCGGACCACTAAGATCATCTACCTTCTTTTGCTTTGCTTGGCATTAGAGGTAACTCAGAAGACAGTGTATCCAAGACCTCAAAGCTAACAAAGTGATGAGGCGAATTAGAGTCACTTGTTTACAGAGCTCAAAGCCTTTCACCCCCTAGGCTGGGACATTCAGCATCAGTTTAGAGAAGACTCGTTGCAAATACTGCAGAAGAGTACCGCAGCATTAAAGACATGTTGGGGGAGGGATGGGGTGGGAGGTTAGTGTTAGCAGATGTCAGCTATTATACGCAGAATGTGTAAACAACAAGGTCCTATTGTATAGCACAGGGAACTGTATTCAATAGCCTGTAGAAAACTGTCATGGAAAAGAATGTAGGTATAACTGAATCACTTTGCTGAAAATAACACAGCAACAAGGTAAATCAACCTCAATTTAAAAAAAGAAATGGAAAGAAAAGTTTTATCCAGTCTCTCACCATCCTAATAACGCTTAATTTTGCTTAATGTTTATTTTAATCTGTTCATAAACACATTTTATGATACTTTTAATGAGTATCCATGATCATCATCCCAATTACTCAGCAAACCAAGGGATGAGGTGTAGGACAGAAAGCACCCACTCTGCAGATGTCTCAGGGGCCCAGCCGGGCCAGCACTCACGTGTTTTGGTGAGCTCGCTGAATGCAGTTGAAGATGTGCCCATTTTCAGGGTCAGTGCTGTACATGGTAGGATACTGTGAAAACAAAGTGCGTGTGATCATATGGTCAAAAGTAGCATTCAGTGTTGAGAGTTACAATCAGCCTTAAAGACAATGTATCCCAAAGGATCTTCTGTCATAACTTTGGTAGATGATCATTCAATTTCTGCTTAAACACATGCAGCGAGAGAGGTCTCATTCTCAGAGGCAGATTCAGCCTGGGTCTATTAATATCCAGGACAAGGATGTATGTCTGTGCCATTCAAGGGACGGAGGCAGCATGCACGAAATTCACTGCTCTTGTTGACATTATGCCATCACTGGTGGCTTTGAGATGCACTCTGAGCAGCAACTGGGAAATAGCTCCGTGCCAACAGTCAATCAGATACCACATTCTTTAAGGTTCCCTTACTAGGGGAACAGAAACTGTGTGTGAGAATGTTAATGGATGTGTACATTGAAAAAAAAGAAACTAGACGTGGGAACTTCAAAAGGAGTTCTACTTAGGGAGCCCGATTATAATTATTCAACAGAGTCGACATTTCCAACTGCTCTCCAGGGACCGCTTCAGTCATTATCCCTTCTAGATGAGCTGGAACTCAAGGAAGCATTCAGGAGACCTTCCCCCTACGTCTCAACGTCCAAGCACGGGATAACCGTGGCGAGAGGTGCTTCTTTGCTACTCGGGAGACAGGGAAGTCACCAGAAGACATCATTTTAAACTGGCACACCAGAAAACAACTGCTATTTAACCCCCCCCGCCCCCCGCCCTTTTAAAATGTTATTTATCTTTGGCCACACCTCGAAGGTTGTGGGATCTTAGTTACCTAACCAGGGATTGAAGCCAGGCCCTCAGCAGTGAAAGCATGGAGTCCTAACCACTGTACCACCAGGGAGTTCCCTGCTTAACCTCCTTTAGGAAATAACTCTCTTCCCAGCAAAGAGCTCCAGACAAAAGCACACCTCGTTTTTCTACAGAAGAGACGAAAGGGAAACTAGACCGAAGTGACTCTCTAGCAGGGGCCTGTATTCCTTTCTTGGCTCCTGCCAGACAGGGGCAGAGCTTCTAATAGGGACAGCGCTAGTACCTCTAGCATCTCTCCTCTCCCTCCGTGGCTGCAAACGTGTTCTTGCCCCCGACACGCCTATAACGGCACCACTGTGTTCCCACTCACCTCCACTTTGTACTTCTTGCGGGCCTTGGAAACATTGATGGCTAGATGAGTTACCATCAAGAAGCTGGCAGCACCAGTTAGAATCACGAAACCATATTCCTTAGAGAGCACGGCCATCCTGACTCTGTGGGAGAAAGAACACATGAGGGTGCCGCCCGGCACCAAGGGCACTGTGCCACAGGAGGTCTCAGGAGTGCGATGCTCTGTTACCAGCAAGCATATCCCTACAGATGGAAGAGAGGTGTGAGTGATCTGATGGCTTTAAGAGGTAGTCAGAGATATTAACCACCCAGCAGAATCTCTAAAAAAAAATGACTGAAGTCTGCAATATACGCACAGAAAAGTTCACGATCACATGCTCTGCTGTGCTGGAGTCCCTTTGATCAACACTGCATTTATGAGATTTATCTAAACCACGGCAGGGGTCATTGCCATAGGATGGTCTGGCCACTAAAAACCACAATTTAAAAAAATATTTCATAAGGCAAAATGCTAAAAGATTACCAGAAGGAGACGGATAGACAAAAAGGGAAAAACAGAAAGAGAGAGAGAGAAACGGGGTATAAACCAGTAAGTGCACAGTGACTGCAGGCTTTCGTTTGTCTGGTGGCATGGAGGACACTCTGAGGGCAGGAACCTCTAGGCCTCCCTTGGATCCTGAGGCATGTGCTAGTGCAGCAGCAGAAACATCACACTGGAAGGGAAGGCATTGTTTTTAGTGCTTCGAGAGCAGAACGGGGCTCTGAGCAGCTCCTGGAGAACCCAAGGTGTTCGTCAAATCAATACTTCAAAACTAACCCCATGCTGTGTCCTGGTGCCTGCAATGCTACTTACTTTGAAATGTATCAAAAATGACAATATAAGCTAATATAGCAAAATATGAATTCTAGAACCTGTGTTAGATATATGTATGATAAATGTACAATTCTTTCAACTTTTCTACATGTTTGAAAAATTTCTTAATGAAATGTTTGGAGGGAAAAAAAGCTCATCTCAGCATTTTTCAGTATTCGGCAGTTTCAGCTCTTCGAGTTCCTGTCCTGCCCCAGGAGGGAAAGAAGGCAGGCTAAGAAGAAAACTTGGTGGTTGGGAAGAAGCCCTAATAATTTCAAAGTAGTCGGTGCTACCTCCAGCCTCTCTGAGCTTTATCACCAGATGTCCAAAGAGCACGGCAGCACATAGAGAAAGAGCAACAACACTTCCCAAGCTCTCAGCCGCTGGCCCGCCACGTGCACGGATGCCGCAGGCCGACAGCTCCTATGTGTGTTCTGCCTTCAGCTTAGAGCTTTCCATCCTTGCTAATTGTCTGGCTACCATCTCTCCCGTAAGCCTAGGAGGGGGTTACCCTGCTCCAAAATGTTTCCAGTCATCCTCACTAACAACCCTACCAGATAGTATTCTCCCCATCTTCCAAAGAATGCCCAGAAGTTAAGTAATGTTCCAAAGGTCTAAAAGAGAAAGTAGCAGAGTTGGGATTCAAATTTAGATTCCGATTAGGTTCCGAGGTCCCCTTTCAATTCCACTTGACGATTCAGAGCTGAATTGACACTGGAGTCACAGCATCTTTCTCAGTGTGGAATCTGCGGCCTGTAAACAGCTCAACTCTTTAAAAGTTTAAGTTTCCCTTACATCTGCAAAATAACATCTGAAAACAAAATCCTAAAATCTGCCCACTCCTCACCATGTTTCACAATAATTTCCATCAGTTTCCCTTGCTATATTCTTTCTTCACCTGGAGCTGCGCGCTGAGGGGTACCCATCACCCTCTTCTTTAGGACCGCAGACACATTCTGGAAAGGGCCATTCCCATGACTCAGCACCAAAGTCACCACCAGGTCAGCCTCTCCTGGGCCATCACGTGTGGCTGCAGAGAGCAAGGAGTCTCTGGTTGCCCTCCAAGCTCCCCTGCCCTCATTCTCTTCTAGAGTTAGTCATTTTCAGAGTTTAGAAAATCAGCTTGGGGAGAAAGCTTTAGTAGTAGATAGTAAAACAAAAATTCAGAGTGAATACCAAACACCTCTTTGAAAATTAAAATAAACACGACTACCTGATTACCCTGGAGCTCAACACGTCTAGGCCAAACAGGCTATTGAAAATGAAGCTGTCTCTGACTATGCCAAAAGCTGCCTGTTTAAGAATTATATGGTCAGGAATCTGGTAAATTTATATGGTAAAGAATCCACCTGCAATGCGGGAGACCTGAATTCGACCCCTGGGTTGGGAAGATCCCCTGGAGAAGGGAAAGGCTACCCACTCCAGTAATCTGGTCTAGAGAATTGCATGGACTGTATAGTCCATGGGGTCGCAAAGAGCGACTGAATGACTTACTTCCCTATCTGGTTTAGATCAAAGTTTCAGCTCTTGGATGGCAGGCTGGGCTCCCTCACAGCCTGGGGTCACCTTGTGACTTTTCAGCATGCTTGTAATCTTCCCCCAAATCCCATTTAAGTTCCATTTTACAGAAAAGGAAATAGAGGCATAGGTAGCGAGGTGAAGGCAGAGCTAAGACCAGAACAGGCTGTAGAATTTTCCCCCAAATACTCCAACTAGCCCTGGCAAAACATTCGAATTCGTGGCCAAGTCACTGGCCTCTGTTTCTCTGTACTGTAAGGGTTTGGGTAGAAGATGGTAGGTGGCAGGACAGAGTTTTGAGCAGATGTTTCTACTCCTGGCAATGAACTTGGAAAGGCAACTGCTCAAAACTCTGCAATTTGGGGCTTCCCTGGTGGTCCACTGGCTAAGACTCCATGCTCCCAGTGAAAGGGACCCAGGTTCAATCCCTGGTCAGGGAACTAGATCTCACATACTGCAACCAGGAGTTCTAATGCTCCAACTAAAGATCCTGCATGCCGCAACTAAGACTCAGTGCAGTCAAATAAATAACTAATACACAAATGTTTAAGAAAATCTGCAATTAGAAATTAATGTTTACTACTGTGCTCCTCTTCCAAATATCAATGCAATTTTGGAGGACATGCTCAGGCAGTCACACCCTAATGAAAGTGTGTCTCCTCACACGCTACTGCGGTGATAGGTACTGGGGGAGAAGGAATCGGGGTCGGGGCAAGCAGAAGCAGGAGCATGACCTCTGAAGGGCAGAGAATTTACATTAAGGGGGACCTAGAGTCCGACGCTAAAGTAGGTGGTTTGCAAAAGATGGTGTAATGGGTCAGAAACTGTAAATGTGCCAGGGGCAGGAAGAGACAGGAGGCCCTCCCCGAGGCTCTCCCTGCAGGAGCCACGGGCACACCTGCACAAGTGCCGCAGCCAAGCCTGTTCAGCCCGCCCAGACACCTCCATGCACTTTTACCCAGTGAGGAGTCCTGCTTCACAGGCACTGCAGCCAGCACTTCCCAGCTGGCGTGATCAGGACTAGAATAGAGAGAGCAGCCAATTGCCCAGCATCCTCCGTGCCAAGCACAGAGTGTGTGCTTATAGAAAGCTGTAGAATAAACGAAGCAAGCTGTAAGTCCAGGTGGCTTTCGAAATGATCCCTCCACTCGGCACAGTGCCTGGCATGAAGTATGTGCCTAACCCATGTCAGTTTCCTTTTTATCCCCCTTAAGGTATCTACTGAAACAATGGAAGCAATTGGGATGTATGAATTCCTGGAGAAAGAGATCAGAGCACAGAGAAAAGCTCTGTCACTATAGCTGATGAAGACACAAATCCCATGGGGATTGAAAATGCTTACAGCTTGTTCTTTAAGAAAAGAATCCGTTTAATTCACTTAGGGGGTCAAAAAAAAAAAATCTTCATTTGATGAATCCCTATTTTCTGAGAAATCCAGGGGCAGAGAGCTGGACACTTGCAACCTGTCGTGGGTTCGGGTGTGTGCCCTGGGAAAGGGGAGGCACTTCAGCTCACATCAGCCATGTCCCAGGCAGCATCAGCCACACCCAAGGCTGGGCCGCCCGCAGCTAGTAGATAGCTCCCGGGCACAGGCTTGAGAAGCTGATATGTGGAATATAAACCTCCCTTTGACAGGAGCACTCATTTGGACTGCACACCACGGTTCGTTGATTATATACCTGCTCTGTGTCACCAGCAACCCATATATCCACCCAGCAAGATAAGGTTCGTGGGGTGGGAACTCTGCCCTAGACTTTGCCTTCTACATGGTGACAGACACATGTTGGTCCTTTTGGAACGGAACTTTCATGACCAGTATAGATTACTCTGTAACTATCTTGGTTGTATAATAGCACTTGTTAATTTTCATGCAGTTTTCAAGGTTAGTCACACACCAGCTGTAAAGATTAAAATTTATGATCTCTACAAATAAAAATTTATTTAGTTACTTTGCAGTGTTACATGCTTCTGGGGGACATGTGAAACAGAACCATCTAGAGCACAGCCTGAAAGCAGGTAGTATGCTTTATACTGTTCATATTTTTTAAATGCTCAATAATTCTACTGGGAATCCTAAGGTAGTAATCAGGGAGGCAAACAGATATGGTTCAAAGACATTCACGTCAGCACTGTTTATAACAGCAAAAACATAAATGGTACAGATGTCCAAACAAAGAGGACTACCTAAATAAATAAGATGGCCATAAAATAGAATAGAATTATCAAAAATAGTGAAATATTTCAGATGGTGAAACAGATTTAAAATACAGAATGTTAGGTTAAAAAAAGACAGCAAAGTGTATACCTTAGTTTTCTCAATAATAGAAAAAATTAAAGAAGAAAATATCAAAATCATAAGCATAGTTGTTTTTAGACGGCTGAATTAGATTTTCCTTTGTACCTTTCTAGAATGTCTAAAATGAGCAAATATATGCCCAAAAGTTATATGAAAAATGGCCTAACAGAAGACCTAAGCAGACATTTCTCCAAAGAAGACATACAGATGGCTAAGAAACACGTGGAAAAATGCCCAACATCACTTATTAGAGAAATGCAAATCACAACTACAACGAGGTTTCACCTCACACCGGTCAGAATGGCCACGATAAAAAAAAAATCTGCAAACAATAAATGCTAGACAGAATGAGGATAAAAGAGGGAACCCTCTTGTACTGGTCATGGGCATGTAAACTGATAAAGTCACTCACTATGGAGAACAGTACGGAGATTTCTTTAAAAACTAGGACTAAAACTACCATATGACCCAGCAATCCCATTATTGGGCACATACCCTGAGAAAACCACAATTCTAAAAGACACATGGACCCCAGTGTTCACTGCAGCACTGTTTACAATAGCCAGGACACGGAAGCAGCCTAGAGGTCCATCGGCAGACGAATGGATAAGAAAGCCGTGGTACATACACACAATGGAATATTACGCAGCCATGAGAATGAACAAATCTGGGTCAGTTCTAGTGAGGTAAATGAACCTAGAACCTGTTATACAGAGTGAAGTAAGTCAGAAAGAGAAAAATACCATATATTAATGAATATATATGGAATCTAGGAAAATGGTACTGATGAATCTATAGTAGGGCAGCAACAGAGATGCAGACAGAGAGAATACACCTGCGGACTCAGTGGGGGAGGAGGGGGGGAATGAACTGAGGAAGTAGCACTAGAGCATATACCTTGCCGTACGTAAAAGGGATAGCCAGCGGGACTCTGCTGGCTGAGCAGGGAGCTCGACCCGGTGCTCTGTGACAACCTGGAGGGGTGGGGTGGGGAGGTTCAAGATGGAGGGGACATATGTTACCTATAGCTGATTCATGCTGATGTATAGCAGAAACCAATACAACATTGTAAAGCAATTATCGAGGGGGGCTCATGTTTGGGAACGCATGAACACCTGTGGTGGATTCATGTCAATCTATGCCAAAACCAATACAGAATTGTAAAGTAAAAATTAAAAATAAATAAATAAATTTAAAAAAAAAAAAAATAAAATAAAAAAATAAAAATAAAATAGAGTACAATAAAAAAAAATAAGTAAATTAAAAAAGAAACCAGCAAAAAAAATGGTCTGACAATAATTAGTAACTGAGGAGACAAAAGAACAGGCAGTATGTTATAATGGAGTGAAAGAGTCAGACCTGACTTTTAGCTTGAACCCTGTTACTTACCCACTAAGCGCAGTACACAGCCTTGCAGCTAAGGGTGCAGTTCTGAAATCAAATTGTCTGGGTTTAGAACGTGGATCTCATACTCCTAGCTGTGTGTCCTCAAGAAAATTACTCAGTGTCTTTCAGCAGCCTCGACTTCCTTGCCTGTTAACTGGAGATGATCATGGCTCCTACCCCACTTCATACAGTAGTTGTAAAGCTAAATAGGGACACTGTCTCTAAATACCATCAAGCTACCTGCCACATAGTAAGTACCCAAGAATGTTATATATCAGGTTACACTGTGTGTGCTAATGTTCTGTTAACTGTCTTTGCTCTGATTCAGTGATAAAAGGCGATGTTTGAATATATGATAATAGGAAACATTTAAGAATTTATAATTTTGAATTACCATTTTAAGAGAGCAAACATAGCTTATAACTACACACATGCCCCTTTTTTCCAAACTCTTAATAGCCAGCATGTTATAATAGGTTATCTGACAAGCAGGAGTATCCAGAAGGAAGCAGACTTCTAGTACAGACCATGGAAATCAGCAAACTCTAGTCATGCGAGCCTTCCCTGTAGCCAGACACCCTCATACTGCCTGGGGCCGAGTGCAGTAAAGTGCAGTAAAGTGTTCATTTACTTGTCGGGTTCATTGCGTGCCTACTACGGCTGCTCCGTGGGCTGGTGTAAGAGAGAAGATGATACGCTGGATTTGGCCCCTGCCCTCAGGAAGTTCATGTTCTATTGGAGGAAGTAGGCAAATAAGAAAACAAATACTCAATTCCAGATTTTTCCTTCATAGCAATAATCAGAAACCAAGTACAAAAACTCCCCACCAGGGCCTTCCCTGGTGGTCCATTGGTTAAGAATCCACCTCTCAATCAATAGGATGTGGGTTTGATCCCTGGTTAGGGAACGAAGATCCCACATGCCCAGGGGCAACTAAGCCCGCACTACAACCAAAGATGCTACAACCAGGCCCTGATGCAGCCAAAACAAATATTTTTAAAAACTCCTCTCAAAAATGAAGCTAAATGGGTTGGGGAAAGGCAGAAATAGGACACAAGTGTTTCTATTCTCTCCTTAGTAATTACAGAGGTATTTGCTTCTAGTTAACTACTTCCTGGCACACTTAAGTCAAAACAGTTGAGAGAACATTAAACTGAAGGTTTAAAAAGAATTAGTTTTCCTTTTTATTTAGAAAATTCTTGTCTCTTATTTAATAGCAGAAATCCTTTTGGGAATGTTTTTATTCCTAGCAGACTTGAATACTGTTTATGTTTTGTCTTCTGCTATGGGAAAATCTAAGAAAGCACAGACAGTGAGAATGCTGGAGTTAGACTCATGTTCAGACCCCACCTCTGGAAGCTTGTAAATGTTATTTAATTTCTCTGCGAAATTGAAGAATACATTTTACTTCACAGGATGGTTTGAGGAGTTAAATGAAATAAGCTAGACTAAGCATCTGGTATGAACACTTATTAAATGTTGATCCAAACACAAAGACATATCGTACATCCTGGCAAGTATACATATCTGTCCATCTTTGTGAATACCCCCTAAATAAGGAGGATATCGACTTTTCTACAAATCAGTAATGTGCTCTGACTTAGGAATGAATTCTGATAGTTTGGGATAGATTCAAATGTGGCAAAAAGCTGGTCTATTAGATTCCCGAGGTGGACAGCATAATGACAGAAGAAGTTAATTTCCTAGTGTGGACAGCATGAGAACATTTAATTCATTTACTCAACCACAGTATACAAAGTGTCTATTCTATGCTAGGCACTGTTTAGGTGTGGGAATACAGCAGTGGACAAGACGCAGTCCCTGATCTCAATGCACTGACATTCTAATGACAGAAGACTGACAAAGAATACGCAAAGTTAACCTGAGAGAGCAATGACTTTGTGCGTGTGTGTGAGTGTGTCTGCACCAGGTCTTAGCTGCATCATGCAGGATCCTTCATTATGGTGCACAGATTCGCTAGTTGTAGCATGCAGGCTTAGTTGCTCCATAGCATGTGGGATCTTAGTTCCCCAACCAGGAATTGAACCTGCATCGCCTGCATTGGCAAAGCAGATTCTTAACCAGTGGACGGCAGGGAAGTCCTCAGCAATGACTATTATGGAGAACATGCAAGGCAGTGGTGAAAAGCGGATGGCTGGGGGAGGGGGCTACTGCAGCAGGACCATCTGCGGAAAGACTGCTTTTCTACAGCCAGCATCTGCTCTGACACATGAATGCCGAAGAAACAGCCATCCAACACCGAGGAAAAGAGCATTCCAATCAGAGGGAAGAGCAAGCGCAAAGAAAGGCTCTGGGTAAGAAAAGGCCTGGACTCCAGGGAATGGTGAGAACAGCTGGAGATAAGGTTAGAGAGTCAGGTCCAGACTGTGAGAGGGTCTTTACACGCCTTGTAACGTTTCAATACTTCCTGCTTCTCCCTCAAGGGACTAAGATGAGATGAGCAGAAGAAGAAAGGGTATGCAACTGTTAAGTGTTAGCAGAGGAAGCATCACTTTCCAAAGGGAAAGGTGCTTGATTAAGCAAACATGACCATCGTTAACCACGTGAGCCTCGGGGCGGATTCAACCCCAACACATGGAAAGAACTTTCCAGGTAGGAAAATGGAGAGACCCTAAAGGTAAAGAAGAAAGAATTCTGAAAAGTGGACCCCTCTGTGAAGAATCATGAACAGAATATGCCCTTGACTTTGGTGAGGGGGACCCTGTGCGGCCAGGCTTTAGAGGAATAGCAGAAAGTGGAGTCCACGTGTCGAAGGTCAAGAGACAAGTGGGCTGTAAGGGAATACATCTTGGGCAGCGCTCCCTCCTGAATTCGCTCCCACTGTCCAATCCGGCCAATACGGCCTGTACAAGTCCCACCCCTTCCCAGGCAGCCTTTCTTCCCGATGGACCCTCACCAGCCTCGGGCTCTACCTTTGGATGTTTGCATATTTTGAGAATACCTTAGAAACCAAATGACTCCTATAATATATATATTTAAACAGCAGCATTTCTGTTTGTAACTTTTTTATTTATCAAAATGTTTATTACTGGCCAAACATAACTTTCTGAGCACATATCAGGTTGGAGGGAAAAAATCTAGGAAGCGTAGTTAAGCAGGTGGGGCATGGGAGCAGACCAGTGGGTTTCTAGGGGGAGATCAGAAAACACTGGTGCCCTGGTGACTGGTGGGGCCTTGCCGTCTGCGGTGGAAGGAGCAGTACTCGGAGCAACAAGTCTTTGGTACAGCCAGCGAATAGGCAGTGGGTTTTTTAAAAGCTACAAGACACCACCGTCAAGTCTCACTTTAGGACTCAAGTGAGGCTGTGTTGTCTCACCACTAGAAGATACGCTCTTTTCCACTGCCTGAATTCATGGGGTTCATTATGCTATCTGGCTAAGGTACGCTCCTCCAGGAATGACTGGCTGACTCTCCTAGAAACACCACCACTGCAGTGCCTATACTTCATTTACTATTTCCTCCGATTCCCGCTTCTGCCAGCACTCCCCTTATCTCATTGGGGCAGGGGTTCCTTCAGTTACAAAAGGATTAATCAGAGAACTTCCTTAACTACACTCAGCAGAGTACTCCTGGGGTAAAGCTCTCCTTCACTATTCACTCCACTCCCTCTGAGCTGCCAAAAGAAATTCCCCAGGCACAATCAGCCGTGCACAAATGGAGCAAAAGGCAAGCTGGCGCATTGGGCAACGGTCTCAAATAATTTATGACTTTTGAGTCATGAAGTTAAAACAACTTATCTTTTACTAAATGAAAATCAATCAAATATTTCAAGGGAGAGAGGATTTCAACTTTCAACTCCCTCTCTGCCCTCAAACAAATAAATAAAAGCCAGAATGGGCAATGGTAACCCCTACTTCCATTTGCAAGATTGCTCTTCTCCAGCGGTACAGCAATTTCTCAAGTTTTTATTATTATTATTATTATTGTTAATGCACCAGGAGTGGGACAATGCTAGAGCACCGACAGCTGACTTGGCGCCATTCCCCAATACTTCATTAAAATCCTTATTTGGCTGCCTGTGCTATTAATTCGATCTTCCTTACTTTACATTTCACATGGTATTTTTTCATGAGAATAATACAAGGATGGTAACTTAAAGCGCTTCATCTGACCATATCAAATGGACTTCTATGAGTACCCAGCACTGGGAGGTGGTTCCAAAAACTCAGAAGTTGTGTCAGAGGTCTACTCAGCCTATACCCTTTTAATGAAGTAGTCGTCCAGCCTCGTTTCTGCCTCCAGATGTATCTACAAAGGAAAAGGCCTCAAAATTATTTCCAGGCAAGACGGCTGAGCCCATATAAAGCTACATGGAGAAAGTTAACAGCCTGGAGAGAAGTAGCACAAAAGTAACTCCCTATTTCCATGATGGGAGAGGAAAAAAAGAGAGTTTCTTTGGGCTCATCCTACATTTTCAAAATGCCAGTCTGGTAACTTCTATGCTAAACAGATGGTAAAATCTGTTTGAGAGTCAAAGTTTCAAATGGCAGCTAGATTTTAAAAGGAAGACATGGACAGTTAAGAGAAGGAAAGAAGAACTATTCTCCACAATTATTTTGCATATTCAGTAGACAATTCTCCAAGGGCTAAAAATGAAGTCAGTTGAATAGGCAGGCCATCACTTCTCCAGCCTCAATTATTAATTCAAGTGAGGCAAACAGCAGAGGCAGATCATAAAGTGGGTCTCTCCCAGTTTCTCACATGCTTTAATTCCTCATCAACACTGCTAGCAGAACACTCAGAAGGTGGAAGTCAGCTATAAGTTAGGGGAATGGAAGAGCTGTCTTTTTGAGAGATAAATGTCCTACAATCCAAATCTTCCATTGAAGATTAAGTAGCCACAGCTTGGAATATAAAATATTCAAGTTCCACAGGCCATTAAAAAAACACTTATTTATCTTTTTCAGCCGTGCTGGGCCTTTGCTGCTGTGCAGGCCTTCCCTAGTTGTGGCAGGCAGGGGGCTGCTCTATAATTGCAGTGTACGGACTTCCCGTTGCAGTGACTTCTCTATTGTGGAGCATCAACAGTTACGACATGTGGGCTCAGTCGCTGCAGCTCCTGGGCTCTAGAGCTCAGGCTCAGTAGTTGTGGGGCAGTGGGTTTAGTTGCTCTGCAGTCACGTGGGATCCTCCTGGATCAGGGATCGAACCCATGTCTCCTGCATTGGCAGGCAGATTCTTTACCACGGGGCCATAAGGAAGCCTCACATATGTCATTTTAATTCCAATGTTTTGGTGAACTGTCAGAGCTGAGGACAAATGGCTATACCACTACACTCGCTGGGAGCAGGAGAGGGGCTGGTGAAGGACCAGCTTGATGCTCAAGTCTGAGTGAACGCTTCCTGGTTATGTTGGATGAGCCTGCACTGACAGTCATACTCTGTTAAGTGAAGTCGCTCAGTCGTGTCCGACTCTTTGCGACCCCATGGACTGTAGCCTACCAGGCTCCTCAGTCCACAGAATTTTCCAGGCAAGAGTACTGGTGAGGGTTGCAATTTCCTTCTCCAGGGTATCTTCCCAGCCCAGGGATCGAACCTGAGTCTCTTGCACTGCAGGCAGATGCTTTACCATCTGAGCCACGAGGGAAGCCTATACTCTGTTAAGGTCAAAGCAAACTACTTGCTCTCTTCTTCTCTGGAGTCTGACTTCAGCGTGAAAACACACTGAACACACACGCCTAATGGAATTGCCTTTGGGAAAAACCGCCAAGTCAGCTCTTCAGGAATCAAAGAATACTCGATTGTAAGACTGAACAAATCCTGGGTTCCCTTGTTTGCGCAGTGATAAATTCTCCCAAACAGATTCTTGACCCAAGAATTCTTGGCCCTATGGGCCAGAGTTCCTTGATGTGCTGACCTAGAAGCCTTGAGCCACGATGGACCATCTGGAGCCTGGCCTCCAGGGAGGCGTGATCCCAGGGACAGGCTGCAGAACACGTCCCATGGCCTAACACCAACCTCAGAGGACAGCGGGGAGAACAGGGAGAAGTCATGGGACGCAGCAGAGAATAAAACTCTTGTAACAACGCATTCCCCGATGCTGGGAGAGGCAAAGAGAGACGAGGGTGGCAGAGGATGAGATGGTTAGATAGAATCACTGACTCAATGGAAATGAACTGGAGAAAACTTCAGGAGGTAGTGGAGGACAGGGAAACCGGGTGTGCTGCACTCCATGGGGTTACAAAGACTGAACAACAACAATTCATTCAAGGGAGGTGGTTTGATACAATCCATTCAGAACAAACCATTTCATTGGAAGGAATGCTCACTTTAACAAAGTCCACACCTACTTACTTCCTCAGTATTGCCTCAAGATGAGGCCTTCCCCGTGTTATCCCCTACTGAATGCTGGGTACTACGTGCAGTGCAGGGTCACAATGATATCAAGACAGAGAAAGGAGGTCCTGACATTCCAGAAAATGGAGTCAAAAGGAGGAAGACAACTTGGGAGGAGGGGAAGAGACTGAACTAAGGTCCCTGAAGGATGTGATGTGAGATGTGAGAACATAGTAGAGAAAACAGCAAGTACAGAGGCAGAGAAAGGAAAGGGCTTCACTTGTATAAGGAAGAAAAAGGAGACCAGTGTTGGCTGGAGAGTAGTGATATAGACTAGACAAAGAGTGGTAGGAAAATCAACGATTATTAATAAAATTATTATTAGTATATACATTATTTACTATGTGTCAAACACAGTTCTAAGTAGTTCATCAATATTAACTCATCTAAATCCTCACAGCATCGCTATGATATATTATTACTCCATTTTGCAGATGAGGAAACTAAACATGAGAAGGTTAAGTCATTTGCCCAGGGCACGCAGCTATCCAGAGAAAGCCTGGATTCACACACAGCCAGGTGGTCTGGCTCAAGAGTCGTGCTCTAAACCCTTGGCTATATATCCTTTCTCAACAAGGTTGGGGAGCAACTTTTCTACTTCCCCAGACCCTCTCCTGAGGATAAAATAAATTAAGGAGAATAGAAAGCTAATAATTAACTCCAAGTCTGTGACTGATTAAAGCCCGAGAGCTTTCTAATTGCAAGAAGAAAAAAACTTGGAAAAGGTCCAACTTTGTTTTTTTTTTTCCTTTTTTTTTTAATGAGTGTTAGCACTGAAGTTGGAGAAGGCAATGGCACTCCACTCCAGTACTCTTGCCTGGAAAATCCCATGGACGGAGGAGCTTGGTGGGCTGCAGTCCATGGGGTCGCCAAGAGTCGGACACGACTGAGTGACTTCACTTTCACTTTTCACTTTCATGCACTGGAGAAGGAAATGGCAACCCACTCCAGTGTTCTTGCCTGGAGAATCCCAGGGACGGGGGAGCCTGGTGGGCTGCCATTTATGGGGTCGCACAGAGTCGGACACGACTGAAGCGACTTAGCAGCAGCAGCAGCAGCAGCAGCAGCACTGCAGTATGACAAGAGGAGGTATTACAGAAAATAAAAAAAAAAAAACCCTCTAATCTTTCAGGTGTACAGGTTTGTAAGGAGCAAAGCAGCACAAAATTGGCACTTCTTTTATTATGATCCCCATACAGCCTGTCCCTTAATTAGCATTATATAGGAACGGAGGGGCAGAGTGAAACTAAGCTCTGACTTCCTGAAGAGGAACAAAAAAACCTCTGAGTCACATTGACACCACTCGGATTTTCCATCACAAGAAATGTGGGTGGACTGTAGGTAATTCTTAGCAGTTGCTGAGTTCCCGTGAGTCTCCATTCAGAGTCACTCTGAATGAAGGAATTGCACAGGCAGCGGCACTTGTCTGAAACAAGTCTAACTCTTCAGGCCTGTCTGTACTTAGAATGAAGTTGTGTCACAATCATTCACATTTCTTAGCCTGGAGAAGTAAAAAAAACATATAGATAAAAATAAATTTCTTAGGCTGTTAAATAAAACAGATTGAATTAAGGCACCAAAATATTAGAATACAAGTTCCAGTTAATGAGTAGGTGGACTCAAGAAAGAATTCAGAGGGTAACAGAGGATTGATGATTCTAATTGCTGAAGTCCTTAAAGGTATTTGCAAATATACTTGGAAGGTAGCATACCTTCCCCATAGGAAAATAGGTAGACAACATAAGAGGCAGGGTAAGGTCAATTGAAGTCGCTCAGTCCTGTCTGACTCTTAGCGACCCCATGGACTATAACCTACTAGGCTTCTCCGTCCATGGGATTCTCCAGGCAAGAATACTGGAGTGGATTACCATTTCCTTCTCCAGGGGATCTTCCCGAACCAGGGATCAAATTCGGGTCTCCCGAATTGGAGGCAGACGCTTTAACCTCTTGGCCACCAGACAAGGCAATACAAAAATTCTATTTTACATAGTAGTAACCTACCTGGTAACTTCTGAATTCTTTTTCAAAAGGATGGTATACTCATAAGTAGTATTATAAGTATACTCACAAATAGTATTAATGAAACCAGTTGCAAAAAACCGTAGCAGTATATTCTTTTAAACAAATATTGCTTTTAAAAAAGGTAAATGGTTCATGATCAATTGTTGTTGGCAAGACTGTTCTGAATACAGATGCAGAATATTTAAATAGAAATATAGAGAATATAGATTCCCCGGTG
Organism: Oryx dammah; assembly: GCF_014754425.2. Taxonomy (NCBI): domain Eukaryota; kingdom Metazoa; phylum Chordata; class Mammalia; order Artiodactyla; family Bovidae; genus Oryx; species Oryx dammah. Next base: position 3,174,968 of record NW_024070212.1, read on the forward strand.
GCTCAGATGGTAAACCGTCTGCCTGCAATACGGGAGACCCAGGTTCGATCCCTGGGTTGGGAAGATCTCCTGGAGAAGGAAATGGCAACCCACTCCAGTATTCCTGCCTGGAGAATCCCAGGGACGGAGGAGCCTGGTAGGCCACAGTCCATGGGGTCGCAAAGAGTCGGACACGACTGAGACTTCACTTCACTTCATAGGGAATATATTTAGATATTGTTATCTGTGCAGCTGGCACTAAATTACTTTTTGATAGATTGATTTGTCATTCACTTCATTCCAGATTTCTCCATGTAGGTTCAGCTCCTTTATTATTCTCCAGCTTAAGAGGTTCTCCTTCACAGACTGCATCTCTTCGGAACCCTAAACTGGCAGGATTAAGTCTAAACAAGGGGTAAGACTGCCCTTCTCCAGGTTTGTTCCTTATCTATGGAATAAGCCCCCGAAATGCGGTTTCTGGGACTGGACACAGTACCTCTACCAGTATCTCCGTTTTATATATAGTAACATCATTTGGGAGTGGGGTGGGGAATGGCTTGACAAAGTTTTCTATTTCTGTAACACTGTGTCAGGAGGGAAGCTTAACAGAATGTCTTCCCCGGCAGAAAGTATTTGTTTGGATTTTAGATATAAACGTATTAAACTCAGTCAAATTTAACTCCTGTGAGAATAAACAATCCCCTGATTCGGGTACTATATGCTCATTACTGAATTGGTTGACCTAAATTAAACACAGACTGTAATTGTGACCAGTAACCTTGGGTGCTTCCCAGAAACTGTAGGCTCCCGATGATCTACAGATTTCCCAGGGGATGACCTTGCTCCAGCTCCCACGGACAGAGAAACCTAACATCTGCGGCAATTCCACACGACCACGCCCAGGTCTACAGCACCTGCAGAGCCACATCTGCAGGGCAGCTGGGAGTCCTTCCCTCCAGAACCCCTTTTCTCTGTTAGGGGATTAACGCCACAAGCCCGAGGCTCTTCTCCTACCCACCCTCTTTGTCTTTTTCTTGTACCTCCTTTCCCACACTCTGGTCCCCGAAGCTACAATGTAGCGGTAAACTTCGTGAGGAACGTGTTAGCAGAAGCCAGAACATCGGGGAATAAGCTGCCAATCAGCCCCCAGCCCCTTCTACCGCCCTGCAGCTGCCCCACCGCTGGGGCTCTAGGGCTCCCTGCATCCACATCAGACGAAGGGCTCCTCCGAAATTCAAGATAGAATCTAAAGTAAGATTCCGTCCCCTCTCTTGCTTTAAGGCGGCGGTAGGAAATGACCCACTCGTAGGTTCCAATACAAACATACGGAAAAATGTTTCTACGAGGCCGGAGGAAAATAAACACAATTCCCTGGGAGGCCCTCCCGGAAACTTCCTAGCAACACATGCACATCCGCAGCTGGCGCAGCGCTTGCAGGCCACTTTAAAAACCTGTGTCACCCATCAGGCCTGCACTGCCAGCTGCTCCTGCAGTGCCCTGCGCGCCCATCCTGTGCACCAGAGATGCAGCTGGCAAAGTCGGGTGGGCTCCGGGAGACAGAAAGAAAGCGCCCGGGGTCCACACAGCTCAGGGGACGGGGGAGAAAAAAGGAACTGAGGAAGCGTTGACCTTGAGAATCTCCCTGAGTTTTAGATAGCGAGGCTAGCCTGACTCGGACGTTCCAAACTCACTACATCATAGGAAGGATGGAGGGCAAAGGGGTTGGAAAGGTAGAAAAAAGAAGGGAGCCAGCGAGAGAGCTGGCTAGGGTTGGGTTCAGCTAGGGATGGCAGAGATATGGGCAGTGCCCAGCGCAGAAGCTGAAGTGCCCCCCACCCCACTCCCCCGAGGCCCACTCTCTTCGCTGCCCACAGGGGCCGGGACTCACCTGGATCACCTTCGCTCGCCCGGTGCAGAACGCAGTGCGCAGCGGAAGCGTAGGTGCAGCGTCCTTGGCCTCTATCAGAGTGGGGCGTAGCCCGGAGCAGTCCCCGCCCCAACCCCGGGCAGCACGAGGCCACACCCCCAAGGCTGGGCTCCGGGTGCCCGAGAGGGACTTCAGAGTTCCACCCCCGGGCCCCTGGTTTTGGGGCAGAGTCTAAATTTTCTTCCTCCTTACGGTTGTCTTCCTCTGTCCATGGAATTTTCCAGGCAAGAATACTGGAATGAATTGCCATTTCATTCTCCAGGGAGATTTAACCCTCCCACCCCCAAATACATTTATTTGTTCCTTTCTGCAAATGCCGTCGTGGCCGCCTTCCTAAACTCTCCCAGCCAGTTCATATTTCTCGGGTTGCATTTGCTGCATGAAGTGAAATGAAGTCGTTCAGTCGTGTCCGACTCTTTGCGACCCCATGGACTGTAGCCTACCGGGCTCCTCTGTCCATGGGATTTTCCAGGCAAGAATACTGGAGTCGGGTGCCATTTCCTCCTCCAGGGGAACTTCCCGACCCAGGCTGCATGGTAGGACCTTAATAATTTATCCCTAGCAGAGCCACCGTAGTTCCCTTCTAGGCGCTCTGCGGTGAGGGCGGAAGCGCGCGTGCGCGAAGTGGGAGGGCGCCCAAGCAGAGGTTACCTGGGAGGGGTGCGTATGTTCTGGCTGCGTTTAGTTTGGGGTAGGCGCTCACGGTCCCAGATTGCTGCATTCACCAGATGAAAGGGTTTAGGGATGTTAGAGCCTGTTAGTTTTTCCAAAATCCGGCACCTAGCACTTCGAGCGTGATGGCCGCACCCATTCGCCCCCATCTTCACACACACTGCCCGCCCCCCTGCTCCAGCTCTCCGGAAAGGAGACCGCACTGCCTCAGCGACGCATAGATTGTTGATAGCGAATTTCTGCCCCAATTAGGCCCTCTAGTCTGGGCATGGTGCGGTGAAATTTTAAGTGAGGGCTGCAGGCTGGGTCAAGCTGGAAAGAGTGGAGCTTACTTAAAAGTGCTGTAAGCTCAGCCCCGGAACAGTCTACTGCAGAAATCACCAAAGTTTCCAGTTTTCACGTGTCTTAAGTGGGCCCGTCACCCCTTTACTCTGGACACTCCACATCCTACTAGGGGATCGCCGCATGTGAGCCAACCCTAGTGTCTCTTATGTAGGGATACTTCCTCTCTCAGAGCCTGTGCTTCCAGGTCGAGGTGTAGAAAGGTTGGAATCTTGATCTTGGAAAGGCTCTAGGGTGGGTGTGTTTTTTCCTTTCAAGTAATTTTTCATATTCACATACCCGGAAGTATTTTGAGGGCTCATAAAATAGTTACTATTGTCTCAACAACTTCCAACCAGTCTCACGCTTTCAACTTCTTCAGTAAAGTGAAAGTGAAGGTGTTATTCGCTCAATCCTGCCCAGGACTGTAGCCCGCCAGGCTCTTGCGTGTTTATGGAATTACCCAAGCAAGAATATTGGAGTGGGTAGCCATTCCGTTATCCAGGGGATGTTTCCAACCTAGGGATGGAACACTGGTCTCCTGTATTGCAGGCAGATTCTTTATGTTTGACCCACCAGGGAACCCCTTGTATTTTAGGGTTTCTGGCAAAGAACAGTTTTCATTGAACACTGCAAATAAAAAGGTAGGAAAGCATTTGTACATTATTGAGGGGCATTTCCCCACTCCTTTGCTTCCATAGATTGAGGGTGTTCCTCATTGTAGTCTTTTGGTCTACATCCCGCCCCCCCCGCCCCTCCCCCACTCCTCCCTGCTCCAACCTCATTTCATATGTTGAAACCTAATCCCCTCTCTGAAGGTATTCATGAGTTGGGCCTTTGGGAGCTATTAGTTCATGAGGGTTCAGTTCAGTCGCTCAGTCTTGTCGGACTCCTTGCGACCCCATGAACTGCAGCACGCCAGGCCTCCCTGTCTATCACCAACTCCCGGAGTTCACTCAGACTCGCGTCCATTGAGTCTGTGATGGCATCCAACCATTCATGAGGGTGGGGCCTGCACAAATGGCATAAGTGTCCCTGTAAAAGAGACCCCAGATCACTTCCTTGGCCCTTCTGTTGTATGAAGACACAGCCAAGACAGCCATCTATGAACCAGGAAGAAGGTTCTTATCAGACACTAAATCTTCTAGCACCTTGGTCTTCACCTTCCCAGGCTTCAGAATTTAGAGAAATAAATGTTCACTGTTTAAGTCACCCATACTGTGGTATTTTTGTTATAGCAGTAGGCCAGCAGTAAGACACTTGGTGACTGTTCTATGTAAGAAAAGGCAGCCTGAGGTGGTAGAAGGAATGACTGAAGAGTCAAGAGTAATTCTGGCCATTCCTTTCCCAGTTATCCCTGTTTGACACAAATAAGTACTTAATCACACAGAGTGTTGTTGTTGTTCAATTGCTAAGTTGTGTCTAACTCTTAGAGACCCCATGGACTGCAGGACCCCCAGGCTCCTTTGTCCTCCACTATCTCCCAGAGTTTATTCAAGTTTATGTCCATTGAATCAGTGATGGTATCTATCAAACTATCTCATCCTCTGTTCCCCTCTTATCCTTTTGCTTTCAATCTTTCCCATCATTGGGGTCTTTTTTCCAATGAATTGGCTCTTTGTGTCAGGTAGCCAAAGTATTGGAACTTTAGCAGCAGTCCTTCCAATTAATATTTAGTGTTGATTTCCTTTAGGATTAACTGGTTTGATTTCCTTGCAGTCCAAGGGACTCTCCAGCACCACAATTCAAAGACATCAATTCTATCCTCAACCTTCTTTATGGTCCAGCTCTCACATCCATACATGACTACTGGAAAAACCATAGCTTTGACTAGATGGACCTTTGTTGGCAAAGTAATGTCTCTGCATTTTAATATGCTGTCTTGGTTTGTCATAGCTTTTTTTCCAAGGAGCAAGTATCTTTTAATTTCATGGCTGCAGTCACCATCTGCAGTGATTTTGGAGCCCCCCAAAATAAAGTCTGTCACTGTTTCCATTGTTTCTTCATCTATTTGTCATGAAGTGATGGGACCGGATGCTATGATTTTGGTTTTTTTGAATGTTGAGTTTTAAGCCAGCTTTTTCATTTTCCTCTTTCACTTTGATTGAGAGGCTCTTTAGTTCTTCTTTGCTTTCTGTCATAAGGGTGGTGTCGTCTGCATATCTGAGGTTATTGATATTTCTCCCTGCAATCTTGATTCCAGCTTGTGCTTCATCCAGTATGGCATTTTGCATGATGTACTCTCCATATAAGTTAAATAAGCAAGATGACAATATACAGCCTTGAAATGCTCCTTTCCCAATTTGGAAGCAGTCCATTGTTTCATGTCCAGTTGCTGTTTCAGCAACAGTTCTAACTGTTGCTTCTTGACCTGTATACACATTTCTCAGGAGGAAGGAAAGGTGGTCTGCTATTCCCATATCTTTAAGAATTTCCCACAGTTTGTTGTGATTCACACAGTCAAAGGCTTTAGCGTAGTCAATGAAGCAGAAGTAGATGTTTTTCTGGAATTTTCTTGATTTTTTATATGATCCAGTGGATGTTGGCAATTTGATCTCTGGTTCCTCTGCCTCTTCTAAATCCAGCTTGGTCATCTGGAAGTTCTCAGTTCATGTACCGTTGAAGCCTGGCTTGGAGAATTTTGAGCATTACTTTGCTAGTGTGTGAGATGAGTACAATCGTGTGGTAGTTTGAACATTCTTTGGCATTGCATTTCTTTGGAATGAAAATTGACCTTTTCCAGTCCTGTGGCCACTGCTGAGTTTTCCCAGCTTGCTGGCATATTGAGTGCAGCACTTTATCAGCATTATCTTTGAGGACTTGAAATAGCTCAGCTGGAATTCCATCACCTCCACTAGCTTTGTTCATACTGATGCTTCCTAAGTCCCATTTGACTTCAGATTCCAGGAGGTCTGGCTCTAGGTGAGCAATCACACCATCATGGTTATCTGGGTCATTAAGATCTTTATTGTATAGTTCTTCTGTGTATTTTTGCCACCTCTTATTAATATCTTCTGCTTCTGTTAGGTCCATAGTGTTTCTGTCCTTTATTTTGCCCATTTTGCATGAAATAGTCCTTTAAATAAAGGACAGTGCTTTAGAGAATCCTGGATAAGTTTTAAGATACAAGTCGATGAAGAGGAACAAGTAAAGGAAAGCAGGAAGAAAAGCATCTGGAGGGAGCAGTGTTTGAGAATCCAAGGACAGAGAGCTTAAGAGGTCAAAGGCAACCTTAGGGAGAAGCTTGGAAGAAGACACTGTAAATGGAGAAAAGAAGCGATAGTAAATGCAATAGGAATAAAGTAGCCTCTGAACCAGTGTTCCAGAATTCATGCTGCTGCAAAGGAACTTGAAATTTACATCATCCCGTGTCAGAAGGAGTGTAGGACTTCTGCCCGCACTTCACTGAACTTCACAATAACCTTGTGAGAAAGAGCTTATCCTCACTTGGAGATGGAGGGAAAGGATATAATACCCAGTGTTGGAGATTATAAACCTTTTCCTGGAGTACATCTTGTCAATAGATAGCCAAAGACCTTAAACGTATGTATTCTCTGACCCTTCCTCTTTAAAGGAGTTTAGCCAAAAGGAATAATCAAGAGCGTGCACACATATTTATCTACAAGGTTGTACACTGGCTGTAATAGTAAAGAATTGAAAACAAGCTAGTAGTCTTATAGAAATAGTGTTTGTTTTATCAAAGTAGTATTTGTTTATTGCAGACATTTTGGAATATGTGGCAGGAAACCATAAGAAGCAAAAATGGAATCATACTGTATATACTTTGTTGTCTCTGCTTTTTCTGCTTCATAAGTTATAAGCCATTTACTCTTTTTTTTTCTTGAATAGTTCATTCTTCAACATTCGTTTGGTACTGACTGCACATCATTTCACAGCATGGACATACCAATGCCCTCGTGCTGGAACTAGCTTGTTGTCAGTTCTTTACTATTACAGCCAGTGTACAACCTTGTAGATAAATCTGTGTGCATGCTCTTGATTATTCTTTTTGGCTAAATTCCTTTAAAGAGGAAGGGTCAGAGAATACATACGTTTAAGGTCTTTGGCTATCTATTGACAAGATGTACTCCAGGAAAAGGTTTATAATCTCCAACACTGGGTATTATATCCTTTCCCTCCATCTCCAAGTGAGGATAAGCTCTTTCTCACAAGGTTATTTTGAAGTTCAGTGAAGTGCGGGCAGAAGTCCTACACTCCTTTTGACACGGGATGATGTAAATTTCAAGTTCCTTTGCAGCAGCATGAATTCTGGAACACTGGTTCAGAGGCTACTTTATCCCTATTGCATTTACTATCGCTTCTTTTCTCCATTTACAGTGTCTTCTTCCAAGCTTCTCCCTAAGGTTGCCTTTGACCTCTTAAGCTCTCTGTCCTTGGATTCTCAAACACTGCTCCCTCCAGATGCTTTTCTTCCTGCTTTCCTTTACTTGTTCCTCTTCATCGACTTGTATCTTAAAACTTATCCAGGATTCTCTAAAGCACTGTCCTTTATTTCATTCTCATTCTTCTCTTTGATGAATCTCGTCTTTGACTCTGCCTTATTGATTACACCCACTCCTGTGGTTATTTGGGTTGTTTAGAGTCCAAACCCTCTTCTCTTTGGGGAAAATCTCTCATTTTCTGTATGTTCTTTGGAGGTAGTGCTTATCAAAATATTGGAGTTGAATGGCAATTCTTCCTCTGCCTCATTTCAGAGGAGCTAAGGGGTTGGGCACATGTCTGCATCTCTGCCAGTCAAATATTACTCTAAGACTTCGACACTCAAGAGAATGAGCAGCAACAAGGGGACACTTGGAATTCTCATTCATTCATGTGTCTGTAGCAGTGGATGGACCAGAACTCTTCGAAAAGTTTTTCTGACCTCTCCATTGATGACTGCAACTTCTCTCTCCTCAGTTCAGTTCAGTCACTCAGTCGTGTCCGACTCTTTGCAACCCCATGAACCGCAGCACGCCAGGCCTCCCTGTTCATCACCATCTCCCGGAGTTCACTCAGACTCACATCCATCGAGTCAGTGATGCCATCCAGCCATCTCATCCTTGGTCATCCCCTTCTCCTCCTGCCCCCAATCCCTCCCAGCATCAGTCTTTTCCAATGAGTCAGCTCTTCGCATGAGGTGGCCAAAGTACTGGAATTTCAGCTTCAGCATCATTGCTTCCAAAGAAATCCCAGGGTTGATCTCCTTCAGAATGGACTGGTTGGATCTCCTTGCAGTCCAAGGGACTCTCAAGAGTCTTCTCCAACACCACAGTTCAAAAGTATCAATTCTTCAGCGCTCAGCCTTCTTCATAGTCCAACTCTCACATCCATACATGACCACAGGAAAAACCATAGCCTTGACTAGACGGACCTTAGTCGGCAAAGTAATGTCTCTGCTTTTGAATATGCTATCTAGGTTGGTCATAACTTTTCTTCCAAGGAGTAAGCATCTTTTAATTTCATGGCTGCAGTCTCTCCTCAAGGCACTCTTTATCCCCCTTCCTTGTGTTATTTTCTACCATCTGACATATTTTTGGATTATTCAATTGATTTATTTATGACCCAAGTCCCTCATTTGAATGAAAATTGCATGAAGGTGAGGATGCTTCTGGAATTTTTGCAGCTGTGTCCCCAGGGCTCTGAGGTGCCTGATACGGGGTATGCACTCAATAACCATCTGTTTCATGAATATATAGATGGCTAGTTTTTGTTGCCTCATTGTCTGGAACTCCCTGGGTTCGTGACCTTTTCATGGAGCCTGTCCCTCGAGCCTACCACTGATTCTGTGAGTCCCCATAGCCTTTCAGGAAATATCCTGTTCAGTGAGCTAACAAGAGTTAATTTCTGTTTCAGCCAGAACAGTTTACTGTATCACAGGCCTCTAATCTACAGGGTAACCAAAACCACGCTCATTATCTTCCCAGCAAACTTGTATGTATGCAAAGGACATCATCTAAATACTTATCTTGGCTGGATAATTGTCTTCCACTCCTTGTCCTTGGAAATCAGATACTCCTGCAATGGAATTCCAGAATAGTGTTTTATTTAGCAGTGTGATTCTGGGGGAGGTGCGGGGGAATTGTGTAAGTTCTCTGAAGCTTTTTTTTTTTTTATGTAAAGTTAGTATACTAATAACTATTTTGCTTGGCTCCTGTGAAGATAGCATGAAGCCTGAGCCTACTAAGGGCACTTAATTAATGCTCTTACTAACTGATATTTGTTGATGACACCTCAAAGCAGTCACCTTTCTAGTCTCTCTGCCCTAGTTTGGGCTTCAAGTCTCCTCTAACCTAGACAATGACTGTAACCTTTTAACTGGCTTCTCTTTAAACATTCATCACCCAGAAACTGTCATAGTTACCTTTTCAAAGCAGACCTCTCCTTTGGTGACTGATGCATAGCTTTAGAATGAAGTCCAAACTCTCCTACACAATATTTCAAGATGCTTTAACAGTCTAGCTTTAAACTGCTTTTCCAGAATCTTCTCATTTAACATTAGTTTTGTAGGCATTCATTGAGTGTCTACTAGATGCCAGGAAGTAATAGAAGTCTACTTTAATAGACAGTAAAATAAGTCACAGATTGTGACTGAGATTTTAACCTGAAGCTTTAGGAGGCAGGAATGACTTCTATTGTCTCTTTTGTGCTTCTGTCATCCACCATGAAAAGAACATTTTTCAGGAAGCATTGCTTCTTCACTCAGAGTCCCAGAATGGGATACATGGCTTGCAGACCGAAACCTGATTTGCAATATGGAGCCAAACTTGGCTGAAAACAAACAAGGTCAGCCAAGCCTAGCACAAGCACAACCAGCTTGCCAACTTCTGCATGAGACATAAATATTTACTGTAACTCACTGCAAGTCTGAGTTTGTAAGTTACTTTAGCAAAACTGGAATAATACAGAGATAGAACCAAGAGAGCTTGCTTGTAGGCTGGATGTGTGGATAAGGAAAAGGAAGAAATCAAGGCTTTTGTCTTTCAGCAGAATGGAGAAAAATCAATTATCGAGGAATTATCAAGTTGGTGGGGAAAAGAATTTGGGTAAGGGAGTCAAGCTCAGCTTTTGACACCTCTTATAGTCTGGGTAAGCTAATTGCTGTTGAACAAGTAACCTCAAAATAGCAATGGCAGAAAACAATAGAGTTTTCTTTTCTTGTTGATAAAACAGTTCAATGTGGGTATTCAGTGGGTGATGTTCTGTGTACTGACTCATGAATCTAAGCTCTATCTTGTGACTCTGTCCTGCCCTACAGCTACATCTGGCTGCATGGGAAGCTAGGAAATGCTTGGCTGGGAGCTCAAGGGGACTTCCCTGGTGGTCCAGTGGCTAAGACACCATGCTCCCAATGCAGGGGGCCCAGGTTTGATTCCAGATTAGGGAAGTAGAGCCACAACTAAAAATTCCACCTGCCACCACAAAGATGGGAGATCCTACATGCTGCAACTAAGGCCTGGTACAGCCAATAAATAAACACATATTAAAAAAGACTTGGTGACCAACCAGCTGGTCTTTTCCACTAAGTCTTATTTTGAGATACCTCTTAGATATCCAGGAGAAGATAGTTACCTTAAGAGTCTGGCTTCCAGTGTGAGCATGAGGCACACTTTTAGAAATGAAAGACACATGGATGGTATTTAAAGTCACACACAGATGGAATAGAATGGGGTCAGGATAGAGATCCCTACTTTTGGGCTCCTCAGCGTTTGGAGGTTGGCCAAGCAGGAAGAACTGGCATAGGAAAACAAGAAGGTAAGAGTTCATTACCAATGAGGTCAGAGGGAAACCAGGAGAGAATGACGTTACCAAGACGAGAGAGGAGGAAGGAGTGGTCAGCTGGCAAATATTGCCGAAAAGTCAAGTAAGGTTTGGAAAGAGAAGTGACATGAATAAGGACAGCTTCAGAGGAGAGATGGGGAAGGAAGGAAGTTTGGTTAAAGGTAGATTGAAAAAAGAATTGCAGATGAGGAAACAGAGATAACAGTGTATAGACAACTCTTTGATAATGTTTGGCTGTGAGGGGAAGTAGAAAAATAAAGGGTCAACAGGCTCTTTGTTATAAAAATAAAAAATATATATGTAAATGTATGTAATTTATTATAAAAATGAGGAGAAAATCTGATGCTGTAAGAAATGGTATGACTGAAGAAGGCAATCTTTGGCCAGCCAGGGGTAGATGGAAGAAGGGGAGAGACTGTTTAATATACATATATTTAAACAGGAAGGGAGATAAAAAATAAAAATGATATCTTTTACTAGGGAAATAGTATAAGGAAAGCACACCTATCTCCATGCTCCTTTCCTTCCAGGTGGAGAGAGCTCGACTACTGCGGCTCTTGGTTCCCCTCTTTGCCCATGCCCGTGCTGTCCCCAGGGCGGTAGAATGACTTAACCTGATGGGCAACTCTGGGAAGAATAAACCGAACACAGCTGGCTCAACTTCTCTCTTCTTTCTCTTGGGAAAAAGGAAAAATACACATTTATCAGTCAGGCAAATAAACGTGAGTGACCTCCCATATTTTCATGTGTTTATATATATCCATATATATTTATATGATCTGTTTGGACCGCTGCAACAAAATACCACAGTCTGATGCCTTACATAAACAACAGAAATTTAGTTCTCACCGTTCTGGAGGCTGAATGTCCAAAATCAGGGTGCCAGCATGGTCGGGGAGGGCGCTCTTCTGGGTCTCAGATTTCTCACTTTATTCTTTCTGCCCTCATGACCTAATCACTTCCCAAAGGCCCCTAATGGTACCTAATACCATCAACTTGGAGTTAGAATTTCAACCCATGAATTTGAAATTCAGTTCAGTTTAGTTCAGTCACTCAGTCGTGTCCGACTCTTTGCGACCCCAAGAACCACAGCACGCCAGGCCTCCCTGTCCATCACCAACTCCCAGAGTCTACCCAAACCCATGTCCATCAAGTCAGTGATGCCATCCAACCATCTCATCCTCTGTCATCCCCTTCTCCTCCTGCCCTCAATCTTTCCCAGGATCAGGGTCTTTTCAAATGAGTCAGCTCTTCGCATCAAGTGGCCAAAGTATTGGAGTTTCAGCTTAAGCATCAGTCCTTCCAATGAACACCCAGGACTGATCTCCTTTAGGATGGACTGGGTGGATCTCCTTGTAGTCCAGGGGACTCTCAAGAATCTTCTCCAACACTATAGTTCAAAAGCATCAATTCTTTGGTGCTCAGCTTTCTTTATAGTCCAACTCTCACATCTATACATGACCACTGGAAAAACAGCCTTGACTAGATGGATCTTTGTTGGCAAAGTAATGTCTCTGCTTTTTAACATGCTGCCTAGGCTGGTCATAACTTTCCTTCCAAGGAGTAAGCATCTTTTAATTTCATGGCTGCAGTCATCATCTGCAGTGATTTTGGAGCCCAGAAAAATAAAGTCAGCCACTGTTTCCACTGTTTCCCCGTCTATTTGCCATGAAGTGATGGGACCGGATGCCATGATCTTCATTTTCTGAATGTTGAGCTTTAAGCCAACTTTTTCACTCTCCTCTCTCACTTTCATCAAGAGGCTCTTTAGTTCTTCTTCACTTTCTGCCATAAGTGTGGTGTCATCTACATATCTGAGGTTATTGATATTTCTTCCAGCAATCTTGATTCCAGCTTGTGTTTCCTCCAGCCAAGCATTTCTCATAATGTACTCTGCATATAAGTTAAATAAGCAGGGTGAATTTGAAGAGGGGACCCAAATATTCAGATCATAGTATATGCATATATGTATATAAATATATATATATACAAATATTTATAACTTTGTCTGCTGAAAGGGTAATGACATCCAAGTAGCAAGGAACACACCTAGGACACAGATCTTGATTGTTTTGATTTCTAAATACCATTCCTGGGCTTTTCTGGTGGTACAGTGGATAAGAATTCACTTGCTAAGGCAGGGGGCATGGGTTTGATCCCTGATACAGGAAGATTCTGTGCACCATGGAGCAACTAAGCCCATGCACTGCAGCTGCTGAGTCCCTGCCCTAGAGCTGGAGAGCCAGACCATCTGAGCCCACACGCTGCATATAAAGAAACCCCTGAGCCCTAGAGCCTGCGTTCCACAGCCGCTGAGCCCCTCACCTAGAGTCTGTGCTCTGCAACTAGAGAGAGCCTCTGACCAGCAACCAAGACCTAGTGCAGCCAAAAAGAAATCAAATACACAAATGCCACTCCCCACTAGGGGAAGCTAGGGATTCTGTGGAAATGGCTGAAGACCAGGGTAGCCTAGGAAATTTTTGTTGTGCTAAAAAGTAAAGACGTGGTAAGAAATTTTGATTTTTAACATAAATACGGATAGTAATAAGCTGCAGTTCATTAAATAAGACTGTGAGCTGTACTGATAATATATAGATAATATGTAATATGTACTTATATATGTACATAGGAGGCATATGGAAGTTCTCTGTAATATTTTTAAAACTTTTCTATAAGTTTGGAATTTTTATAAATTTAAAAGTTGAAAAAATGCAACTACCATTATCCTTACCCTGTTAAAAATATTTTTAAATATAAAATTTATATATATACATTTAAATAAGTATAACTCCTATTTTATCCCCTCTAACACTTTTCAACATCTATCATACTCTATAATTCATATATTCATCATGTCGTTTGTTATTGTTTGTCTTCCCTCCCCTACTGTTTCTTTAAAGAACGCAGGCTCCACTGCTCACTGATACATGCTGGAGGGCCTGGAGCATTGTCTGGCATGCAGTAGGTGCTCAGTACATATCTGTTGAATGAATGAACAGGTTAGAACTCTGGGTCTGGTAGGTCATTATGGCTGATTCTCTGTGGGCCTTTCTCCTGGCTTCTCCAGCAGCATCTCTGCTGGCTCTTCTCACAATACAGGTTATGTCCATTATTCTCTCAGCCTCCGGTTTTCCTGTGGTGTCTTTGGTCAGACTTTCGGTAGGCTTCCCACCGTCCTTCAAGGAGACCCTTGCTGGTCAGAATTTGGATGGGCTGCGGCCCACTTCCTCTCCCTGTGGTGGCCTCCATGTGGTCCTCAGCAGCATTCGCTCACCATTTACCCTCATTAGGGAGGCAAGCTGGCTTCCAGTACAGTCTGCTCTTTCATGTATTCAACTTATCATCCTCCACACCAAAAAACACACAGCCCTCCCTCCAGGGAACATCTAATAAGCTCTGAAAGCAGTGTCCTTAAAGGTGCTCCCACCATGCTTGAGGTACAGGGGAAGCACCACTCGCTTATATATACCCCTTGGGGTAGGCTGGAACTTCAATACAGAAGACTTTTCCTAAGTCCGTTCTGATCTTCAACCTCTCAAACCCTTTTGTACCTTTGATAGGCATTGCTCATTTAATTGGGTTTTGGAGGCCTGCTCACACCTTTCTGCATGATATTCTCTCTCTCCGTTTACTTTAGTATCTCATGTCTCAATCAAAACTTCCAGTTCAGCATCTTATTGCACATGGAAACCTGTGACCCATCATGGCTTCAAGTCGTGTTGCTACCAACTAAATAACTCATTAGTCAAAAAACAATTTCAAAATTATTCAGGTTTTTTTTTTTTTTTGCATTTCTCCTGAATACCAGAAAGTGGACTTCAGTTTACAGTGTTACTCTGAAAAGCTTCATTTCCAACTTGTGTTTATATTCCTCATACGTCACAGATGTTCTCATTCATTCCTCTCTTCTAGATTTTCCCCAAATTCTTCCCCTGGCCTTAACAGGGATCACTAGCCCCTCCTTTTCCATTTCTGCCATATTTTGTATCCCTAAAAATCCCCCAAAATAACCTAGCCAAGCTCATCCTTGGCTAGAACAGGTATGATCAGGAGGAATGTTTGGTTGTACATAAATGGTAGCTGGCAAAGATTGTCCAGCTCCATTTCATTTATTTTTATTTATTTTTTGGCCATGCCATGTAGTATGTGGGATCTTAGTCCCCTGACCATGGATTAAACTCATGCCCTTGACAGTGAAAGCACAGTGTTCTGACTACCGGGCCACCAGGGGGTCCCCTATACTTCATTTTTCATCCTTTCTGGTGGTCAGGTGTGGCTGTGTGAGTGATGCAGTGTAAACAAAAGCTGAGGTCTGCTGTTTCCAGACCTGACCCAGAAGACTACCTGCACTTTCCTTTCTTGCTTCTCCTGAGCTAGAATGGCAATGACCAGAAGAGCCTTAGATGGTAGAGCTGCTATCAGCCTCGGGCCCTGCATGATTCTATGAAGAGAGCTGCTTGCCAACCTGGAATAGCTTTCCCAGGATGTTACATGAATGAGAAATAACGGTTTATTTTGATTAAGCCATTTCACTTTGGTATTCTGTTTTATTGCAGCAGTTCAGACTACTCTAAAAATATAGAAATTAGAATGAGGAGGAGGTGCTGCTGTAATAAAAGTCAAAAATATGTAGCACCTACTTAGCAGTTTGGCAGCATGCAGTGAGGAAATGGAGCGCCTTAGATCATTGTTATCTGAGGGAAGTGCAGTTGGTACAACACTTTCTGATATAACCAGGAAGGCAGTTACAAGTTTCTCCTGAGCCTGTAGTTATGGAAGAAGCAGTTGGAAAGAGCCAGAATTTTAGGGTGAGTTGGCTGCTGCTTGCTCCTTTTAGCAAGGTGTAGATCTAAAAACTTTGGAGCCAGATGTGTTTGAGAATTCAGAATTTTTTGAAGTTTAGAAAGTTACTAGTACATATATTGTGTAATATAAAACACCCTAGCAGAGTTGGGGGCAGCACCCCATAATAAAATACATTTCTGGTTCTGCAGTTAGATGTATGATCATTCACCTTAAGCAGGATAAATAAAAAACTATATATAATCTACATCAATTTAGGCCAAGTTTCACCATTATAAATTTATAGAAATGAGCCATAAAAAAACTTGGTTTTCAGAGATTTTGGGGCTTCAGAATTGTGAATGAGGCATTATGGACTAAATGATAAAAAAGATGGGACTTTGGGATAAGATGGCAGAGCAGGACTTGAGCTCACCTCTGCTCATAAGCTCATCAAAATTACAATTAACTACTGAGAAACCATTGATAAAAAGCCTGGAACTTACCAAAAAAGGTATTTTACCCCCAAAGACATATAATAGAAACCACATGAGATGGTAAATAGGGGTGCACTTGTGATATAACCAAATGCTGTACCACCCAGGCGGGCAACCCACAAACTGGAGAATAAATTACAGAAGTTCTCCATGAGAGTGAGAGTTCTAAGGACCATGTCAGGCTCTGCAGCCTGCAGGCCCAGCATGAGAAGAAGGAGCCACTAGCACATTTGGTTTTGAAGGTCAGTGGAGCTTGAGGCACAGGAGCTCCATAGGACTGGGGGAATAGACATTGCACCCCTGGAGGGGTGCCTGTAAGGTCTTGTGTGCATCAGGACCTAAGGCAAAAGCAGTGACTTCATAGGAACCTGGGTCAGACCTCCTTCTGGTCTTGGAGGGTCTCCTCAGGAGGCAGAGGGTGGCTGTCATGTACCCCTGGGACATGGGCACTGATGGTGGAGATGTTAGGAAGTGTTCATCTGCCTAAGCTATCATGGAAGCAGACATCTTGTTGGACATTAGCACCAAGACCTGGCCCCAGCCATCAGCAGACAGGCTACCTAAAGAATTCCAGAGCCCACAGCCACCTATAGACTTGCTCCTTGACATAGCCCTGCCCACCAGAGGGCCAAGACTCAGCTTCACCCACCAGTGGGCAGGCACCGACCTTCCACACCAGAAAGCCTGCAACAGCATCTGGGCCAGGGGCAGACACCAGAAGCAAGAGAGTGAGGAGCTTACAGCCAGAGGAGTGAGTCCCAAACACAGGGCTGAACTCACCCTGGGGTCAGCTGGCCCTTGGGTGGTGAGAGGGGAGTGTATTGCTGAGCTAGATAGAACACCCCCATACAGAGGGCCAGTTCTTCAAGGTTGGGTTATGTAACCTACCACATACATGAAAGTATAACTAGAAATTTAGAGAAAATGAGATGGCAAAAGAATATGTTCCAAATGAAGAAACAAGATAAAATCCGAGAACAGCAAGAAATCTACCTAAGAAAAAAGTTCAGAGTAACGATCATAAAGATGAGCCAAAATTTTAGAAGAATAGATGCACAGAGCAAAAAGTTAGGAGAAGTCTTTAGCAAAGAATTAGAAAATGCAAAGAGCAATCAAGTAGGGTTGAACAATATAATAACTGAAATGAAAAACACACTAGAAGGAATCAATAGCAGAATAAATGAAGCAGCAGAATGGATCAGTGAGCTAGAAGAGTGGTGGAAATCATTGCCATGGAATAGAATAAAGAAAAAAGGAATACATAGATATAAGGGCAGTTTAAGAGACCTCTGGAACAACATCAAATGCCCCCAATTCACATTATACACATCTCAGAAGAAGAGAGAAGGGGCCTGGGAAAGTGTATGATGAGATAATAGCTGAAAACTTCCCCAACATGGGAAAGGAAACAGTCACCCAAGTCTCACACAGGATTAACACAGTGTCCCACACAGAATTAACCCAAAGAGAAACATGCCAAGACACATGGTAATCAAGTTTATAAAAATCACAGATGGAGAAAACATTAAAAATAACAAGAGAAATGCAACAAATAACATAGAAGAAAATCCCTATAAAGCTATCAGCTGAGTTTTTCAGTAGAAATTCTGCAGATCAGAAGGCATTGGCATGATATATTTAAAGTGATTAAAGGGAAAAACCTTCAATGAAGAAAACTATAAGAGTAAATGTCTTTCAGATTTGATGGGGAAATAGAAAGCTTTACAGACAAGTAAAAGGAAAAGAATTTAGCATCATCAAATTAACTTTATGACAAATGCTAATGGAAATTTCTAAGCAGAAAAAAAGGCCACAGCTGGAAACAAAAAAATTACAAAATGGTAAAGCTCACCAGTAAAGGCAAATGAAGATCATGGCATCTGGTCCCATCACTTCATGGGAAATAGATGGGGAAACAGTGGAAACAGTGTCAGACTTTATTTTGGGGGGCTCCAAAATCACTGCAGATGGTGACTGCAGCCATGAAATTAAAAGACGCTTACTCCTTGGAAGAAAAGTTATGACCAACCTTAGATAGCATATTCAAAAGCAGAGACATTACTTTGCCGACTAAGGTCCATCTAGTCAAGGCTATGGTTTTTCCTGTGGTCATGTATGGATGTGAGAGTTGGACTGTGAAGAAGGCTGAGTGCCAAAGGATTGATGCTTTTGAACTGTGGTGTTGGAGAAGACTTTTGAGAGTCCCTTCGACTGCAAGGAGATCCAACCAGTCCATTCTGAAGGAGATCAGCCCTGGGATTTCTTTGGAGAGAATGATGCTGAAGTTGAAACTCCAGTACTTTGGCCACCGCATGCGAAGTGTTGACTCATTGGAAAAGACCCGGATGCTGGGAAGGATTGGGGGCAGGAGGAGAAGGGGACGACAGAGGGTGAGATGGCTGGATGGCATCACTGACTCGATGGATGTGAGTCTGAGTAAACTCTGGAAGTTGGTGATGGACAGGGAGGCCTGGCGTGCTGTGATTCATGGGGTCACAAAGAGTCGGACATGACTGACTGACTGAACTGAACTGAACTGAAAGGCAAACCTACAGTAAAGGTAGGAAATCAACACTCACAATCTAGTAGGGAGGTTCAAAGGCAAAAGTAGTAATAACCACCTGTATCCACAGTAAGCAATAAAGAGACGCACAAAACAATTAGATGTAAAATGTGATATCAGAAGCAGTAATCATGTGGGCTTGTCGTTTAGTCACTAAGTCATGTCTGCTGCTGCTACTGCTAAGTTGCTTCAGTCGTGTCCGACTCTGTGCGACCCCATGGACTGCAGCCTACCAGACTCCTCTGCCCATGGGATTTTCCAGACAAGAGTACTGGAGTGGGTTGCCATTGCCTTCTCCAAGTCATGTCTGACTGTGCGAACTCATGGACTGCAGCACACCAGGCTTTGCTATCCTTCACTATCTCCCAGAGTTTGCTCAAACTCATGTTGATTGAGTTGGTGATGCCATCCAAACAACTCATTCTCTGTGGTCCCCTTCTCCGCCTGCCCTCAATCTTTCCCAGCATCAGGGTCTTTTCCAATGAATTGGTTCTTTGCATTAGGTAGGAGGGTACAAATGCAGGATATTTAAAATGCCTTTGAAATTTGAAGATCAGCAACTTAAAACAATCATGCGTGTGTGTGTGTGTGTGTACAAATAGATTGCTATAACCAAACCTCATGGTTTTGCAAACCAAAAATTTATAGTAGATACACATATACTCTCTCTTGAGAGTCTCTTGGACAGTAAAAAGATCAAATCCTAAAGGAAATCAGCCCTGGATATTTGTTGGAAGGATTGATACTGAAGCTGAAGCTCCAATACATTGCCCACCTGCTATGAACAGCTGACTCATTGGAAAAGATCCTGATGGTGGGAAACATTGAAGGCGGGAGGAGAAGGGGATGACAGAGGATGAAATGGTTGGATGACATCACTGACTCAATGGACATGAATTTGAGCAAACTCTGGGAGACAGATAAGGACAGGGAAGCCTGGCATGCTGCAGTCCATGGGGTCGCAAAGAGTCAGACATGACTGAGTGACTAAACAACAACAATAACAACACACACACAAAAGGATTTCAAACACAACACTAAAAATTATCATCAAATCAGAAGAGAAGAGAACAAAAGAGGAAAGGGGGGAAAAGACCCCCAAAATCCTAAGCAATTAACAAAATGATAATAGAAACATACATATCAATAATTACCTCAAATGCAAATGGATTCAATGCTCCAGTGAAAATACATAGACAGAGTGAATGAATACAAAAGCAAAACCTGTATATTTGCTGTCTATGAGACCTGCTTTAGATCTAGAGACACACAGAGACAGGAAGTAAGGGGATGGGAAAAGGTACTCCACCTACCGAAAAAGAAAAGAAAGCAGGAGTAGCAATTCTTATACCAGAAAAAACAGACTTTAGGGTAAAGACTGCTAAAAGAGATAAGAAAGACACTACAAAATGATCAAGAGATTAATCCAAGAAGATGCAACATTGTAACACTGTAACTCATTCACTGAAGCCACCATCACTCTGATACCAAACCAGACAAGGCTATCACAAAAAAGAAAATTACAGGCCAATGTCATTGATGAACATAGATACAAAAATCCTCAACAAAATACTAGGAAACTGAATCCAAAATGCATTAAAAGAATCATATACCATGATCAAGGGTGATATATCCCAGGGATCCAAGGATCTTTCAATATCCACAAATCAATCAGTGTGATTCACTACATTAACAAATTAAAGAATAAAAACCATATGATCATCTCAATTGATACAGAAAAAGCTTCTGATAAAATTCCACATCCATTTATGATAAAAACTCTATAGCAAGTAGGCACAGAGGGAACATACATCAACATAATAAAAGCCATATGAACCAAACCCAAAGCTAACATCATACTCAACAATGAAAAGGTTAAAGCATTTTCTCTGAGATCAGGAACAAGACAAGGGTACTTACTCTCACCACTATTATTCAACATAGTTTTGGAAGTCCTAGCCATAGCAATCAGAGAAGAAAAATATATAGGAGGAATTCAAATTGGAAAAGAATAAGTAGACCTCTCACCATTTGCAGACAACATGATACTGTACCTATAAAATCCTAAAGATGCTATAAGAAAACTACTAGAGCTCACCAATGAAATTGGCAAAGTGTCAGGATACAAAATTAATGCACAGAAATTAGCTACATCTCTATGCAGTAACAATGAAAGATGAGAAAGAGAAATTAAAGAAACAACCCCATTCACCACCACATCAAAAAGAATAAAATACCTAGGGACAAAACTACCTAAGGAGGCAAGAGACCTACCTTTACTCTGAAAACTATAAGGAACTGATGAAAGAAACTGAAGATGACACAAACAGATGGATGAGAAGAATCAATATCTTTACATGGCTATATATCCCAAGGTTCTGTTGTTCAGTCATGTCTGGCTCTTTGTGACTCCATGGTCTGCAGCACTCCAGGCTTCCCTGTCCTTCACTATCTCTCAGAGATCACTCAAACTCATGTCCATTGAGTTGATGATGCCATCCAACTATCTCATCCTCTGTCATTCCCTTCTCCTCCTGCCTTCAATCTTTCCCAGCATCAGGGTTTTGTCCGATGAGTTGGCTCTTTGCACCAGGTGGCCAAAGTATTAGAGCTTCAGCTTCATCATCAGTCCTTCCAATGAATATTCAGGGTTGATTTTCTTTAGGATTGATTGGTTTGATCTCCTTGCAGACTGAGGAACTCTCAAGAGTCTTCTTTTTTTTTTTTTTTTTCAAGAGTCTTCTTCAGCACCACAGTTTGAAAGCATCAATTCTTCAGTGTTCAGCTTTATTTATGCTCCAGCTCTCATATTCATGCATGACTACCGGCAAAATGATGTCTCTGCTTTTTAATATGCTGTCTATGTTTGTCATAGCTTTTCTTCCAAGAAGCAAGCATCTTTTAATTACATGGCTGCAGTCACCATCCACAGTGATTTGGAGCCCAAGAAAATAAAGGCTCTCACTGTTTCCATTGTTTCCCCACCTATTTGCCATGAAGTGATGGGACCAGATGCCATGATCTTTGTTTTTTGATTGCTGAGTTTTAAGCCAGCTTTTTCACTCTCCTCTTTCACCTTCATCAAGAGGTTCTTTAGTTCCTCTTCACTTTCTGCCATTAGAGTGATGTCATATGCATATCTGAGGTTATTGATATTGCTCCCAGCAATCAAGATTCAAACTTGTGATTCATCCAACCGAGTATTTTCCACGATGCATGCTGCATATAAGTTAAATAAGCAAGGTGACAATATACAATCCCTAATGTACTTCTTTCCTTATTTTGAACCAGTCTGTTGTTCCATATCCATGGTTATATATGGATTCAATATAAATCCTATCAAATTACCAATGGCATTTTTCATATAAAGGGAACAAAACATTTTTCAGATTTGTATGAAAACATAAAAGGCCTTGATTAGCCAAAGTAATCTTGAAAAGGAACAGAGAACAGAGCTGGAAGAATCAGGCTCCCTGATTTGAGACTATACTACAAAGCTGTGGTCAATTAATCTATGACAAACTAGGCAAAATATAAATGGAGCAAAGAAAATCTCTTCAGTAACTGCTGGGAAAACTAAACAGCTACATATAGAATAAAATTAGAACATTCTCTTACACCATATACAAAAGTAAACACAAGATGAATTAAAGACCTAGATGTAAGACTGGATACTATAAAACTTTTAGAAGAAAACATAGGCAGAATGCTCTGACATAAATTGCATTAATACATTTTTGAACTTATCTGCTAGAGTAATGGGGATAAAAGCAAAAATAAACAAATGAAATGTAAACTTAAAATTGCATAGCAATTTTGCATAGCAAAGGGAGTCATAAATAAAATGAAAAGGCAACCTACAGAATGAAAGGAAATATTTTCAAATGATGTGGCAGACAAGGAATTGATTTCCAAAATATATAAACAACTCTACTGTTCAATATCAAAGCCATAAACAATTCAAGAAATTGTTGAAGATCTCAAGGAATGGGCCGAAGATCTAAATAGACATTTCTCTAAAGAAGACATATAGATGGCCAAGAGATACATGAAAAAAATGCTCAATATCACTAATTATTAGAGAAATGCAAATCAGTACCACAATGAATTATCAATTCATACCAGTCATAACGGCCATTATCAAAAAGTCTACAAATAATTAATGCTGGAGAAGGTATGGAGAAAAGAGAACCTCCGATGCTGTTGACAGGAATGTGAATTGGTGCAGCACTACAGAGAAGAGTTTCTTAAAAGACTAAAAATATTACCAAACAATCTAATAATATCACTTTTTGGCATACATCCAGAGCAAAAATCTATTTAGAAAAGATTATGCACCCTAGTGTTCATAGCAGTGCTATTTACAATAGCCAAGACATGGAAGCAACCTGAATGTCCATCAATAGATGAAAGGATAAAGTAGATATGGTACACGCGTGCACACACACACACACATACATATATATGCATATGTATGTATAATAGGTTATTGCTCAGTCATCAAAAAGAATGAAATAATGGCATTTGTAGCAATATGGATGGACCTAGACATTATCATTTTAAGTGATGTAAGTCAGACAAAGGCAAATATATGATATTGCTTATTCAGTTCAGTTCAGTCACTCAGTCGTGTCCGACTCTTTGCGACCCCATGAATCGCAGCACAAGGGGCTCTCAAGAGTCTTCTCCAACACCACAGTTCAAAAGCATCAATTCTTCTGAGCTCAGCCTTCTTCACAGTCCAACTCTCACATCCATTCATGACCACAGGATAAACCATAGCCTTGACTAGACGGACCTTAGTCAGCAAAGTAATGTCTCTACTTTTGAATATGCTATCTAGGTTGGTCATAACTTTCCTTCCAAGGAGTAAGCGTCTTTTAATTTCATGGCTGCAGTCACCATCTGCAGTGATTTTGGAGCCCCCCAAAATAAAGTTTGACACTGTTTCCCCATCTATTTCCCATGAAGTGATGGGACCAGATGCCATGATCTTCGTTTTCTGAATGTTGAGCTTTAAGCCAACTTTTTCACTCTCCTCTTTCATCAAGAGGCTTTTTAGTTCCTCTTCACTTTCTGCCATAAGGGTGGTGTCATCTGCATATCTGAGGTTATTGATATTTCTCCCAGCAATCTTGATTCCAGCTTGTGCTTCTTCCAGCCCAGTGTTTCTCATGATGTACTCTGCATAGAAGTTAAATAAGCAGGGTGACAATATACAGCCTTGACGTACTCCTAGTCCTATTTGGAACCAGTCTGTTGTTCCATGTCCAGTTCTAACTGTTGCTTCCTGACCTGCATACAGGTTTCTCAAGAGGCAGGTCAGGTGGTCTGGTATTCCCAACTCTTTCAGAATTTTCCACAGTTGATTGTGATCCACACAGTCAAAGGCTTTGGCATAGTCAATAAATAGATGTTTATTAGTCAGAAATAAATGTTTTTCTGGAACTCTCTTGCTTTTATTGGTGGAATCGAAGAAAAGACACAAATGAACTTGTTTACAAAACAGAAATAGATCCATAGATATGGAAAACAAACTTATGGTTACAAAAAGGGAAAATGGAGCAGGGAGAAATTAGGAGTTTGGGGTTAACAGATATATACTACTGTATATAGTGTTATGCCCAGAGTCCGAGTCCCCAAAACTGAGAGAATAAGACGTCCACAGCAATGCAAAAGCATAAAGGGGTTTATTACAAGCTCGAGCCTGGGCCTAGGTTTCATCCAGCACAGTGGAATCTGACAAAGGCCCTGAGCTCTGAATCACATATACTTTTATACAGACGGTTCTTTGTTTCTGTAACAGCATAGCTGATTGGTTAACCCATACGCGCGCGCGGGACTTTTAAACCTCGCATCCCTATCTGGATTGGCTCGGGTCTGGCGCAGGCGGGGGCTATGGGGATTTTTTCTGATTGGTCGAGCTACACTGCCTGCGGGAGTTCCCAGAGCCTCAGCTTTTCTCCGGCCTAGCCTCCCGAGTCTGTCCCGTTTGGTCCTAACAATAGGTAACCAACAAAGACCTACTATATAGCTCAGGAAGTTATACTCAATATTTTGTAATAGCTGATAAGGGAAAAGAATCTGAAAATAAAATACCTATCTATCTGAATCACCATGCTGTACACCTGAAACTAACATGAGATTGTAAATCAAGTATACTCAAAGCAAAAAAATAAAAACTATTTTATAAAACTATTTTATTTTATAAAACTAAAAACATATATATGCATATAAATGCGTATGGCATGCAGAATCTTAGTTCCCTGACAAGGAGTTGAACTTGCATCTCCTACAGTGGAAGTGCAGAGTCTTAATCACTGGACCACCAGGGAAGTCCCTATATTTTTAAAAATAAAATTATAAGAAAGAGATGAGTCCAAGCAAGAACTGACTTGTTTTCAAGTAGAAAATGACTGGATAGAGTAGATAGAGCCCAGAACTGGGGGCATTTCTTAAACGTATCTCAGACTGCAAGAGATCAGACTGTTCTTGCTCAGAGACTCCCTGTTGGGCTTTCTCTGTCAAAAAGAAGTTAGCTCTAAGGTCATTATCCAAATAAGGCTATTGCTTTCCTGCTATGCCTTTGTTTCAGAGGACCTTAAAAAAAAACTTTTCATAGCTGCATGTCTATATTCATCTCTCCATGTAAATTTTTTTGTTTGTACAAAAAGGTTTCTACTAAATTTATGTTGTTTTGCTTTTTTTTAAAAACATAATACAAAAATGTCAGAAATCTTTTCATATCAGCACTTAGAACATATTTTCTTTAAATTGTGGCATTTTTAATGCAGCAGTTGAATGCACTTATACTTTGTTTAACTAGCCATTATGGCAGACAATTTAGTTGGTTCCATTTTTTTCCTCTATTTTGTGAAAAAGGCTGCAGTGAATATCCTTGAAAAGTTGAAAAGATACTCTGGCATATTTTGCCAGTGTATCCTTAGGGTAAATACCTAGCAGTGGGACTGTAGGGTTAATGAGTCTGTACATTTTAAATATTGAAATCGGGGCACTCTTTCTGCCCCCTTCTGATGCCTATGTCAGAAGTTTCCTCTATCTCCTTTATACTTTAATAAAACTTTATTACACAAAAGCTCTGAGCGATCAAGCCTCATCTCTGGCCCAGGATTGAATTCTTCTCCTCTGGGGGCCAAGAATCCTGGCATTGTGATTCAACAACAACCTTTCGTCTTGGGGGCTCATCCAGGATCCTTCAGGACAAGATGGGAGCTAACAAATCCAGCCTCACTCCTTTGAACTTAATTGATTTAAAGGATGCTTTCTATTCAGTGCCTTTAGCGGAGGAAAGTAAATTTCTATTTGCCTTTGAAGACCCTACTCAGCCAGCTTCTCAGTTAACCTGGACAGTTTTGCCCCAAGGATTTCGTGACAGTCCTCACTTATTTGGACAAAGTTTGTCATGGGATCTACAAAACTTTAATAGCTCTGAAGCGGTGGTGTTACAATATGTAGATGATATTTTGCTCTGTGCTGAGACAGAGGAAGCTTGTTTGCGAGCCTCAGAAGATTTCTTAAACTTCCTGGCCGGCTGCGGTTACAAGGCATCAAGAGAAAAGGCTCAGCTTTGTCAACAATCGGTTAGATATTTGGGCCTAATCATATCAGAAGGGACTAGGGCCATAGGCCCTGAGAGAATTAAACCTATACTGAATCATCCCCTACCTATGACTTTGAAACAATGGAGAGGATTTTTGGAAATCACAGGTTACTGTCGAATTTGGATTCTCGGTTATGGGGAACTTGCCCAGCCTTTATATAAACTTATAGCTGAAACTGAGCAGGCCCAAACTGACAAACTGGTTTGGTCTCCAGAAACTCAAAAGGCTTTTAAGGTTCTTCAGACTGCTCTCCTGCAAGCTCCAGCTCTGAGCTTGCCCACAGGGTCAAAATTTAATTTGTTTGTCACTGAAAGAAAAGGTATGGCCTTGGGAGTTTTGACACAACCCTGAGGGCCTCACCAGCAACCTATTGCTTATCTAAGCAGAGAATCAGATGTAATTTCACGTGGGTGGCCCCACTGCCTAAGAGTAATTGGGGCAGCGACTTTATTAGCACCTGAAGCTTTAAAAATAATTAATGGATAAAACCTTACGGTACTGACTTCTCATGATGTGAGTGGAATCTTAAATTCTAAAGTTAATATTTGGATGACAGACAGTAGGCTTCTTAAATATCAGTCATTGTTAGAAGGACCAGTAACTAAGCTTAAAGCTGGTGGAAATTTAAGTCCTGCCACTTTCCTTCCTGAGAAGGAAAATGAAACACCTGATCACGATTGTTCTCAATTCCTAACTTTAAACTATGCAGCTCGGGAGGATCTAATGGATACCCCATTAGACAATCCTGACATGGAAATATTTACAGATGGCAGTTATTTTGTTCGGGATGGAAATTGTAAAGCAGGTTATGCCATGGTGACTGCTGAACAGGTTTTGGAAGCAAAATCTGGATTACAACGAAGTGGGAAGTATCCTGGAGAGGACTGGGAAATTGATTTTACTCATATGCCAAAAGCTAATGGATATTCTTGCTTAAAGTTTGGGTAGATACTTTTACTGGATGGATTGAGGCTTTTCTCTGTCGTAGTGAACAGGCTAAGGAGGTTATAAAGATTCTCTTCATCAGTGGAAGGCTTCCCGTGGTGGACATCTCCACTTCAAGGAAAGGACTTTCTCCAAGTCTGTGAATACTTTCAACAACAATCACACGCAATGCCTCTTCTTCATCTGATGACATCTACCAACCCTAAAATGGACTGGTGCAATACGTTGCACTGTAACTATGGACTTAATGTGTCTTTTAATTTTGATTTTAACTTGTTTTAATGACTATGTTGCCTTACATCTGTAACTGTATAACCGGATTTGTTTCTAGCTGCATGAAAGCTTTTAAGTTACAAATAGTTGCTCAAACTCCTGCTACTGCTGCACCTTCCTCCAACTACTATTTGGGGCCCCTGGATCAAATATCCTCAATATGAGGATAAGGAGAATATGTTGCCTCGCCAATTTAGGGACAGCGCCCCTTCTGAGCTCGGAAGCAGTTATGGAACAAGAATGATGCCCCTTTTCTCTAGGCAACATAATTCTCCTAAAAGAAAAGGGGGGAATAAGACAGTCATTTCATAGGCAGGTTGTTAAGAAGTCTAGGGGTCCCCAAGGAGAAAGGGGTCTGGAATTCTCAAGGAGGAAGAAAGGACAAACTTTTTTTTTCCTTCTCTACATTCCTTAGGATTATATAACAACATTGTATTCTGCCTGAGGACAGTCTCTGGATTAAACCTTCTGGCTAATTCTGTAAAAATAAATAAATAAATATTGAAATCAACTGTCAAAAGTTTTCTCCAGGAGGTGTTGACAAATTTACCCTTCAACAACATTTCAGGACAATGTATGAGAATGACTGTATTTCATGTTCAACATCTCCAGAGGGAGTTACGGGTGTTCACAGCCTCCATGGATCCATGAAGCCAGCCTACCTTCCTGCCAGTCTCATGGGAGAAATACTGTATTCCATCATCTTGGTTCTCATTTCTTTACCTTTGTGTAAGGCTGAAGATCCCTGTCAATCTATACTTTTATTTATTTTTTAACTTCTTGTAAAATCCTTTGTTTATTTATCTGTTTAGCTTTTGTTATTTGAATTTATTTTCTCTACTTATATAACTTTTTACACAGATTAAGGATATCTGTTGTTTATTTTCTTGTACTTCAAATATCTTTCCCCAGTTTGTTAATGAGTTTTAGGATTTATTTATTAATGTATTTATTTTTTATCAAGGAGAAGTTTATAAATTTGGTGTGATTAAATTTATCAAACTTTTGCCTTATGTCTCAGTGCCTTGATGTCTTTCTTGGAAAGATCTTTTTCCACTCCAGAACCTACTATAAATTCATTCATGCTTTATGTAGGAATTGTACAGATTTATTTTATGTAAAAATCTTTGATACATCTGTAATCAATTTTGTTATAAACAGTGACATATAAATCTACCTTATTTTTCCTAATATTCTTCAATTCCCCAATACTATTTTATTTACCCTACTAACTAGATTGCATATAAATTCACTGATCAGAAATGACACCTTTATTATGAACAAAAACACTATGCATATTTAGGTCCCTTTCTGGATTCTCTCTTCTCTTCTACTGATATCTTTTAAACAATTTTAAGCATGGGATCACTACTTAGACTTTTTTAAAAAGTTTATCTTTTTGATTGGTGCAATTAATATGATTAATAGAGTTGGGGATGAAAACTTGACTACTCAATGGTTGTAGCAATACTAAAGAACTTATCAGCATGGCCAGGATGGCTAGGGCTGAGGATTTCACCTTTGTGGTTGCTGTGTTGGGAGGGACTGGGGCCAAAGGCTCAGCCAGCATGGTTGGGGCTGCCAAGGCCAGGGGCAAGAAGACAGCCTGAATAGTCAGAAGATTGCTTACACACTTGGGAACTGATTGAAGAGCAAATGTGTTGGGAATAATGGAATCCAAGTTTCTCATAATCTGAGAAAGACATTGTGGTGTGAAGTCACTCAGTCGTGTCCGACTCTTTGCGACCCCATGGACTGTAGCCCACCAGGCTCCTCCCTCCATTGGATTCTCCAGGCAAGAGTACTGGAGTGGGTTGCCGTTTCCTTCTCCAGGGGATCTTTCTGACCCAGGGATCGAACTTGGGTCTCCCGCGTTCCAGGCAGATGCTTTAACCTCTAAGCCACCAGGGAAGCCTGAAAAAGACATTACAGTTATGGAAAAGCAGAGGTTGGAAAAACTCTGTGTTGTTAGTTTGGAGTTGGAAATATTGGTGTGAACCCATTGTTTTGAATATGTACAGGTAGAATGATATAAAAGTAGATTTATATGTTATAGATGTGTATTCATATACTTCTGGCTCTATTTCCTGTAAGGAACTAAAAGCAATAATATTCCAGTCACGATGACTATAATCAGTGCCCAGACCTTGGTTTCTAAATACTTTTTTTTTCCATTAAAAGCAACGATCCTTGGATAAATGGTTGATTCCGGATGTGGGGGGAAAAGTACAAGATGAACCTTGAAGATCCTTTTTGTGCCAGACAGTTAAAGTTGCTCAAAGAATAATAAGTGAAATGCCATAGAGACACAAGAATCAGCTTAAAACAGGTTCCTCTGGTTAAATCTGGGACAAATCAAGCATCAAAACATAATAATAGTAACAAATGCAGTCCTTCCAATAAAATAGAAATCCCTGAGTCCTTACTGTTATAAATAAATGCATAACTAAAGAAAAATAATTGGGGGAGAAAGGAAAACTCTGCTTTAGAGTAAGATGCCAACTAATAAATGTAGCGGGAATGATGAATTATTATTATTATTATTATTATTTTGCAATCACTGTAGTAATATCCCCACCCTGTTTATTTAACTTCTATGCAGAGTATATTATGTGAAAGGCTGAGTGCTAAATAATTGATGCTTTTGAATTATGGTGCTGGAGGAGACTCTTGAGAGTCCCTTGGACAGCAAGGAGATCAATCAGTTGTAAAGCAAATCTACCCTGATATTCATTGAAAGGACTATTGCTAAAGCTGAAGCTCCAATACTATGGCCACCTGATGTGAAGAGTCAACTCACTGGAAAAGACCCTGATGCTGGGAAAGATTGGAGGCAAAAGGAGAAGAGTGTGGTAGAGGATAAGATGATTAGATAGCATCACCTACTAAACAATTTTGAGTGAACTCCGGGAGATAGTGAAGGATAGGGAAGCCTGGTGTGCTGTAGTTCATGGGGTCTCAAAGAGCAGATGCGACTTAGCGACTGAACAATAACAACAAGAAAGTAACTGGCTTGCTCTCTTTAAAAATGTCAAGGTCATGAAAGCTGGGAAAGTTTGAAGAACTTGAGATCAAAGAGACATGACAGTTAAATATTGTATATGATCTTGGATGAGAGCCTGAACCTATAATACGTATTACTGGGATAATTGACAAAATTTGAAAGTGATCTGTGGATTAGATTAGAATGAGCCCTTTAAAAGGTGAAACACCATAGAGACATTTTCCTGTTAGCCTGGAAGAAGATAAACAGCCATATGGTGAACTGGTAATGGAGGGGCCACATGGCTAAAACCCAAGGAAGACTTGGAGTCGAGGGTGAACCCCAGCTGACAGTCAACAGCAATCTCAGCCTTACAGCAGAAAGGAACTGAATTCTGCCAAAACCGAGATAAACTTGGAAGAGGATCCAAAGCTCCACATGGGACTGTAGCTGATGGACACCTTGGTTCAGCCTCATGAGACCCAGAGCAGAGAACCAAGCTACGTTGTGCCAGACTTCTAACCTACAGGAAATATGAGACTGTAAATGCAAGTTGTTAAAGCTGCTAAATTTGCGGTAATTTGTTATACAGCAATGGAAAACAAATACAGACACTCAGGATGCAATTGAACTGCTGGGAAAGTTTCCTGATGAATGGGAAAACTGTCAACCCTCTGAAACCTGGGAAAAATGCTACTAGATTACTTGTGTGGTTTGAAGTTTCTG
The DNA here is from genome assembly GCF_014754425.2 of Oryx dammah. NCBI lineage: Eukaryota > Metazoa > Chordata > Mammalia > Artiodactyla > Bovidae > Oryx > Oryx dammah. The sequence goes on from NW_024070212.1 coordinate 3,206,037, forward strand.
CTGAAGCTAAATTGGAAAGGACCACTTTGCATACAGATAATTCACAACATAGAAAGTTAGCAACTAGTATGTTAGAGCTGTTATCCTGGGGAGGAGGTTTGATTTTTATTTTAAAATAGTAGTTGCCGTATAAAACTCCTAGAAGAGAACATAGGCAAAACATTCTTGACATAAACTGCACCAATGGTTCAGGTCAGTCTCTGAAGGCCATTGAAATAAAAGCAAATAGTTTAAATGGGATATAATCAAACTTACAAGCTTTTGTACAAGAAGGGAAAACATAAACAAAATGAAAAGACAACCCACAAATTGGGAGAAAATTTTTGCAAATGATGTGACTGACAAGTGCTTAATTTCCAAAATATGATAACAGCTCATAAAACTGAAAACAACAACAAACCCAGTTGAAAAAGTCAGCAGACCTAAATAGACATTTCTCCAAAGAAAACATACAGATGACCAACAGGCACATGGAAAGGTGCTCAACATTGCTAATTATGAGAAATGTAAATCAAGCTGCAGTGAGGTACCACCTCACACCAGTCAGAATGGCCATCATGAAAAAGTCTACAAATAAAAATGATCAGTACTGTGAGTCGAACTGTGTGTCAAACTGTGCCCACCCCACACCACTCTCATTTCTATGCTGAAGTTCTAATCTGTAATGTGACTATATGTGGAGATTAGGTATTAAGAGCAACAACTAAGGTTCAAGGAAGTGCTGAGGGTGGAGGTGTGATCCTTAGAAAAAGAGGAGGAGACACCACAGATCTCCCTTTCTCCAGGCACTTGTGGCAAAGAGGCCATGGGGAAGCCTGGTGAGGTGACCGTCTCTAGAGCCAGGAAGAGAGACCCCACCAGGAGGAGACACCCTAGCTCCCCCTTTCCCCAGGCACTTGTGGTGACGAGGCCATGGGGAAGCCTGGTAAGGTGACCGTCTCTAGAGCCAGGAAGAGAGCCCCCACCAGAAACTAACCCGGACAACACCTTGGTCTCAGACTTCTCGCCTCCAGTATTGTGAGAAAATAAATTTCTCTTCTTTAAGTCACTCAGTCTGTGATGTTTTCTTAAAAGCAGCCCTCACCGACAAATAGAGTAGCTGACTCATTACTCAGACTTATCTAAATAAAGTGGAATCAAGGTATGAGAATCCAGTTTTCAGCAGCTATATTGATAGTGGCCCAGATTCTGAATGGAGAAGGAACTGGTTTGATTTTATTACTCACTCAAAAATGAGTCACTACCAATAGCTCAGTTTTCTGAAAAGCTGAATGACTTTAAGTACTGAAATTTTAATCATTTCTATTTTTTCCTGGGATGGAGATTGCCACATTTCTCAACAATAACCTTATACCATTTAAAAAACTGACCATCTTTACACCTTGCCATTCTATGATGAAGAAAGATTTATTTCACCTCCATTAATTACAATTTCTCCACTCTTGAAAGGGTCCTACCACTAGTCTCAGTTGCTCAAAACATATATTTAAATCTCCACTTCATTTTCCATAAACAAGAGATAGTATTTAATTTCACACTTTGGATCTTGGTAATTCCACTACCTTTTGCCTCTCTTTACCTTATTTTCACTCCCTTTCTTTTGATAGCTATTGATCTATTTTGACAATATTCAGATTAATAGCATTTATACTCTGTTCTGAAACTATAGTTAATTTCCCCATAATTTGTCTATTTTATAATTTGAAAGCCAATAGTCAGTGTTAATATTATTATGATGGTATAAATATCATCATAGAATAATAGAATGCTATATTTATGATAGAATCAAATATTGTGTTGGGCTTCTCTCTTTATTTCATGTCATGTTCCTTGTACCTCTCAGTGGATAATGATGCTAAATAGAAATATGATAAATATAAGTTAATGTTCCTTTGTAGCTCTGGATCATAATTGTGAACTCCAAAAAATTTGCTTGCCATATGCTAGTGGTGTCCTTAGGGTTTAATGAGGTATACAAGATGGTTTTCTCCTAATATTAATTATCATTTATTGAATAACCACTAAATGTCATGCATTCTGATGTACAATATTTTTGTTTTATCTTATAACAACCCTGTATTACTCATATTTTTGCAGATGAGAAAGAACAAGATATTATCTGGAAAGACTGGATTTGAATAAAAGACTGATACCACATTGGGTTAATTTCCCACATTGAGCATGAATTCTGCATCTTGGGGTTTGCCTCCATTTCAGGGAAACTGGGGTTGGTGGTCACCCTATGAGTCTAGACTATTTCCTAGAAATTTAAAAAATTATTAAAAACAACACAATAAGAATAATTATCATTTCCATGGCTTGGAATTCATTGCTGTTCTGCTAGCCAGTTATTTCATTTGCTCATAGGTCATCTATATTGGGAGCTCTTACCAAAGCCTGGAATGATGTGAAAACCGGGTCCATCTGCAGTGCTGAATACCGCTTATACTTCAATATATTAAAGGATATTTTCTCAGTTGGTTTTTATTGGATGGTAATTTTTCTATATGCAGCACACATCAGGAGCCTTCCTTTGCTGCTTCCCCCTCATGTTCTACCTCTACCATAGAGCACACTCGGAATTCAGACCTTGAACCTCTTTTCTCTGTATACTTGCATGGTGATTCATTTACTCCCATGACATTAAATGTTATCCATTTGAGCTCATTACTCCTAAATATATATTGTCAATGCAGATTTTCCCTGGAACTCTCAATATAGGTATTCAATTACCTATTGGATATCGCCTTTTAGATGGGAAATAGCTCAAACTGAAAATGTCTAAAGTGAATTCCTCCAGTTTCCTGGAAAACTTACTTCTCCCACAACCTTCTATATTTACTCCCAAAACGACAACTCCATCCTTCTAGTTGCTCAGGCCAGCTTTAGAGCCACCCTTGACTCTTATTTCGATCTCTGACCCTAAATGAAACCAGGCAAATCCTCCAAGACACATCCAGAATCGAACCACCTCTCAGCACCTTCACTCTAACAACACGTCCAAGCCATGTCTTACTCGGATTGTCGCTGTAGCCTCCTAATGGTATCCTCAGTTCTGTTCTTGCCCATCTGTAATCTATGCGCAATGGAAATCCAGAGCTATTCTTTTACAATACATGTTGTGTCACTACACTGCTCAAACTCCACAAATTGTTTTCCATCCCACCCGGAGGATGACTTCCATTATGTGTCACGTCATCACCCATCACTGTCCTGCCTTCATCTCTAGTCTCTCTGACTTCCTTGCTTCTTGCAAACTCCAGATATGCTCTTTGTGATTCTTCTTTCCTACAAAGCTTATCCTCAATTATCTGAAAGTAGGATCCCCTGTATAACATGCAGGGCCAATACAACGAAAATCTTGGATTTCTTGTTCAAAACTGTTTTGTTGTTCAGTTGCTCAGTCATGTCCGACTCTTTGTGACCCCATGAACTGCAGCACACCAGGCTTCCCTGTCCATCATCATCTCCCAGAGTTTGCTCAAACTCATGTCCATTGAGTCAGTGATGTCACTCGACCATCTCATGTTCTGTCATCCCCTTCTCCTCCTGCCTTCAATCTTTCCCAGCATCAGGGTCTTTTCCAATGAGTTGGCTCTTTGCATCAGGTGGCCAAAGTATTGGAGTTTCAGCTTCGCATCAGGCCCTCCAGTAAATATTTAATGTTGATTTCCTTCAGGATTGACTGGTTTGATCTTTTTGTTGTCCAAGGGAATCTCAAGTTTTCTCCAGCACCACAGTTCAAAAGCATCAGTTCTTTGGTGCTCAGCCTTCCTTACAGCCCAGCTCTCACATCCATACATGACTACTGGGAAAACCATAGCTTTGACTAGATGGACCTTTATTAGCAAAGTAATGTCTCTGCTTTTTAATATGCTGTCTAGGTTGGTCATAACTTTTCTTCCAAGGATCAAGTGTCTTTTAATTTCACCTGTGCAGTCATCATCTGCAATGATTTTGGAGCCCAAGAAAATAAAGTCTGTCACTGTTTCCATTGTTTCCCCATCTGTTTGCCATGAAGTGAAAGGTCCATCTAGTCAAGGCTATGGTTTTTCCAGTGGTGATGCTTTTGAACTGTGGTGTTGGAGAAGACTCTTGAGAGTCCCTTGGACTATAAGGAGATCCAACCAGTCCATCCTAAAGGAGATCAGTCCTAGGTGTTCATTGGAAGGACTGATGCTAAAGCTGAAACTCCAATACTTTGGCCACCTCATGGGAAGAGTTGACTCATTGGAAAATACCCTGATGCTGGGAGGGATTGGGGGCAGGAGGAGAAGGGGATGACAGAAGATGAGATGGCTGGATGGCATCACTGACTTGGTGGACGTGAGTCTGAGTGAACTCCGAGAGTTGGTGATGGACAGGGAGGCCTGGCGTGCTGCGATTCATAGGGTCACAAAGAGTCAGACACAACTGAGTGATTGAACTGAACTGAACTGAACTGAACTGATGGGACCGGATGCCATGATCTTAGTGTTTTGAATGTTGAGTTTTCAGCAGAGTTTTCACTTTCTTTTAATTAAGGGTTTCAAAACCCTTAATAGGTGAGGTAGTGTGTCAAAACAAGTATGGGCCCTTCTGAGCATGTGACCATGTGTGAAAGTCTGAAAATCTGCCTAATCCCACAGTCATCTTCTCATTGAATTCTTCTTCTCTGACCACCGTATTTAAAATGTCAGTAACTCAGCAGTGGCCACAGGACTGGAAAAGGTCAGTTTTCATTCCAATCCCAAAGAAAGGCAATGCCAAAGAATGCTCAAACTACCACACAATTGCACTAATCTCACATGCTAGTAAAGTAATGCTCAAAATTCTCCAAGCCAGGCTTCAGCAATACGTGAACCATGAACTTTGAGATGTTCAAGCTGGTTTTAGAAAAGGCAGAGGAACCAGAGATCAAATTGCCAACATCCACTGGGTCATGGAAAAAGCAAGAGAGTTCCAGAAAAACATCTATTCCTGCTTTGTTGACTATGCCAAAGCCTTTGACTGTGTGGATCACAATAAACTGTGGAAAATTCTGAAAGAGATGGGAATACCAGACCACCTGTCCTGCCTCTTGAGAAACCTATATGCAGGTCAGGAAGCAACAGTGAGATCTGGACATGGAACAACAGACTGGTTCCAAATAGGAAAAGTACCAGGGACCAGCCCCGGTTGGATCCAGGGTATCTGAAGCGTGGAAGGTGTAGGCGATGAGAGATTTATTTATTTAGAGATATAGAAGGAGATAAGGGTTTATTTAGAGATATAGAGAGAGATAAAGAAAGAATGTTGCAGTTTAGAAAACAGAGGAGAGAAAGAGGCTGATATTCCTTGGTTTATGCAGAAAGCCGACAAAGTCCCAAGACAAGGGACTTACACCATTCACGTAGGCCACAGGGGCCCACTTGAATAGACGAGGGTGCCCCGCCTTGGGCTCCCTCTCGCGTGGGTCTTAGAAGCCTGGGCAGAGAAGTAAACACAGCGAGCTCCTGCGCTCCAAGGTATCAGCCTGAAAAGGAGAGTAAGAGAGAGAAAGAAAAAGAGAATTGACACAGGGAAGCCAAGCAATGATGAGGTGAGGCCCCAAATTTTATTTTTCCGGGGGCTTATATACCTTAAGCTGTACATAGAGAATAATGGAAAAAACAAAGTTATGTAGGGTCAGCAGCCCTGACACTATTGAGACCAGGCTTTCTTTCTGCATACCTATCTGTATACACAGGTCTTAGGTGATTTACATCGTCTTCTGGCCAGGAGGCCTATTAGCATTTTATGACCCTTTTCTGATAAGGGTCCAGTCAACCAGAAAACTTATTTGCCCTAAAAGTGTTGTTCTTTCTAAAGTCTGGTGCCACTCTCAGAAAGCACTAAATAAAGTTACATTCTTACATAGCAAGGATATGATTTATAACAAAGAGAGAGGAGAACAATGATTTATAACAAAGAGAAAATTCATAAACTCAAAAGTCTAGTATTGCTAACATCAAAACTACTATATTCCTATTTCTGCATCCCAATTACATTGATTAATATCCTCCCAGGTGCCTAAAAGATAAAGGATATGGAGGCCTGGTGGCAATCATTAACTCAATAATGAAACCCTTCACCAATATAATTCTTAGCTCTTTAAAAGGTTCTATACCTTTAAGATGTTTTAAGCTTCCCATGCCTCTCACGGTTGGGAGGCTGTAAACAATCACATGCATAGTTATAAAAGTCTGGGGAAACCTGTCAGGCAAGTTAGAGAGCCATCAGAGGGGTTTGAGCTGAGATATTCCTTTTATATGCAGGAGACTAACTGGAGCTCTAAGTTAACTTTTTCCAGAGAAAGGTGGTCGGGGATAACCCCCTGTTAATGTCAGAATAGTGTAGTATAGAAGACAGTAAACAGACAGATTTTGGTTTCAGGGTAGATGCTTGGGCAGAGGACCCCTTGAGACCTGACTCGCCTTTGCCTGTCAGGCCTCTTCCTCATGACCTTTGTCATGGGTGGGATCTCCCGTGCTGGCTCCAGGCAGAAAAGGAGTACGTCAAGGCTGTATATTGTCACCCTGCTTATTTAACTTATATGCAGAGTACATCATGAGAAACGCTGGGCTGGGAGAAATGCTGGGCTGGAAGAAGCACAAGCTGGAATCAAGATTGCCAGGAGAAATATCAATAACCTTAGATATGCAGGTGACACCACCCTTATGGCAGAGAGTGAAGAACTAAAAAGCCTTTTGATGAAAGTGAAAGAGGAGAGTGAAAAAGTTGGCTTAAAGCTCAACATTCAGAAAACGAAGATCATGGCATCTGGTCCCATCACTTCAAGGCTAATAGATGGGGAAACAGGGGAAACAGTGTCAGACTTTATTTTGGGGGGCTCCAAAATCACTGCAGATGGTGATTGCAGCCATGAAATTAAAAGGTGCTTACTCCTTGGAAGAAAAGTTATGACCAATCTAGATAGCATATTCAAAAGCAGAGACATTACTTTACCAACAAAGGTCCATTTAGTCAAGGCTATGGTTTTTCCTGTGGTCATGTATGGATGTGAGAGTTGGACTGTGAAGACTGCTGAGCCCCGAAGAATTGATGCTTTTGAACTGTGGTGTTGGAGAAGACTCTTGAGAGTCCCTTGGACTGCAAGGAGATCCAACCAGTCCATTCTGAAGGAGATCAGCCCTGGGATTTCTTTGGAAGGAATGATGCTGAAGCTGAAACTCCAGTACTTTGGCCACCTCATGTGAAGGGTTGACTCATTGGAAAAGACTCTGATGCTGGGAGGGATTGGGGGCAGGAGAAGGGGACGACTGAGGATGAGATGGCTGGATGGCATCACGGACTCGATGGACGTGAGTCTGAGTGAACTCCGGGAGATGGTGATGGACAGGGAGGCCTGGTGTGCTGCGATTCATGGGTTTGCAAAGAGTCGGACACGACTGAGCGACTGAACTGAACTGACTGACCTCCATCTGAACTCCTTATTTGTCCTCTACAATTTCCTTTTTGTGTTTAGCACTTCTCACTCTTTGATACTGTACAATTTACTTACTTTTATTTTGCATTTTCTGACCTCTTCTTGCATTAGAATACATGAGAGCGGGGGTTTTGTTTTGGTCAGTCCTGTATACTTAGCAGAGAACAGTGCCTGGCACATAACAGGCACTCAAATATTTGTTGAAAGAAAGAATGAATAAATACATTGATTTTGTAGTGTCATGGTGGAAATAGTTAAGCTTTTAAATCCATCCTTTAGAGGGAACATTCTGTGGACTTGCAATTGTAGAAAAATTGCACAAGTTGCTTTCATTGACTTCATTTTAACCCTAGAGCTTGCTTGGAGTTAAAACAGAACCACAGAACAGCTGGGCCATCTTGCAGAATTTAGCCTGTCCATGTGTGCTTTTCCTCATGCAATCCTGCCTCCCCTTAAAAGGTTCTAAAATTTTAAAAAAAAATTCTTTGCTCTTTTCCTTTTTAAAAGAAACTTTATAGATAATATGGTTTAGAATTCAAGACACACAAAAGTGAAGAGTTTTGTCTTTTCTTGTCTCATCACCTAGTTCCTTTCCTCAGAAAAAATAGACACTATCTTTCAATTCTTTGTGAACTTTCCCAGAGATATTCTATGCAGAGAACGTACTGTTAACAGTAAATGAGTGTGATGTACACATATGCTCCTTTTTTTTGCCTCCAAAAATAACTTGATAATAGCTTATGAAAACGGGGCTATGCTATCTCAGTTTTGACTGAGGTTCTAGGACTCTGGGTTTCAAATACTCCCGTATTTCTCAAGGAGAGGCCAGGGGACCTTTGTAGTACTTGGAGAAGAACTGAAAACTGGTGTTGCAAGCCCTGAACTTTCACCACTTAGGGTGTGACTCTTTCCTAGCAAAGGCCGAGGTGGAGTCTGAAGTTGATTCAGAGAGCTATTGCCTCGAGTTTTGCAAGAGTCACACTATTCCCACAGGAAAGCATGTTTCCCCCTCACCTGCAGCCTAGGACTGAAATTGGTTCTCAGCTGTGGGGATTTTTCTCCACAGGGAATATCAGCAATGTCTGGAGACATTTTGGATGGTCATAACAGGAGGGATGCTACTGGTATTTGGAGGCCAGAGAGTCTGTTGAACATGCTGCAATGCAGAGGATAGTCCCCCCACAACATGCAAAAAATATGTAGCCTCAAATATCAGTAGTGTCGAGATTGAGGAACACCAGCTAAGGATAGGTAGGGTCTTCTTCAGGACCACTCAAGAACTAGTTAAATGTCTCTTACGATTATGGACACAAGGAACCGATGTCTGGCCCACGTTAAGAGGGTAAGACTGGCTGGCTATGCTAATGGTGGAGAGGTGAGCTTGCTGAATGGGGGGCAGCCTACACTCCCAGAGGATTTGATAAGAGGATGCTTGAGTGATTCTTGTAAACCAGAATCATAACTGTGAGAGTGAGAGTGAGAGCAGGGAGCACTACAAGGAGAGAAGAGGTGAGCTCACCGAATGAAGCTGGAGGGATACTGCCAGAAGCTCTGGAATGAAGAAGCACTCATAAGCAATAAACTATGTCAGGGAGCTGCAGAGTAGATACCTCCAGTCAGTGGAAGGTATGGTGAGTGAGTTATCTCTGAAAAACTTCCCAGAATGCTTCAGGAGAAAATGCATTTGTCTCAGACAACTGGAAAAGCCGGTGACCTTATAACAGTGGAAATAGTTAAGATCTTGGCTGACACTCCAATGGCACAAAAAATAATATCCAGAGCCCACAAGACCCTACTTGATTTGGCCTCTTCTGACCTCTCTAACTTCATCTTTTCTTATTTTGCTCAAGCCACAGTGGACATCAGACCATTTCTCAAACGCACTGATATTGCTCTGACCTCAGGGCCTTTGCCTTCCTCACTACATGGCATGTACTTTCCCAATATCCTTGCCTCACTGTTTTCTTTCTTTATTTGAGTCTCTGCCCAAATTTTACCATCTCAGAGAAGTCTTTCCTGACCAACCCATCTAAAATAGGCAAGTTGCTTGCTATATGTCTCTTCAGTGAACTTAATACCTACAACTTTTTATTATAACTAGCTGTTTCTCTTCACTGAACTTATTATCTATAATTTTTATTAGTAATCACATGATTGCTTCTGTCCTCCATTATAATACAATATTCTTGCAGGGAAACAGTTCATATTTATGTTTCCAGGCTCTGGGGTCATTTCAGCATTTGGTAGATGTCCAATAAACATTTGTGTAGGTGAATAAATGTTTGTAAGTAAGTGAATGAATGAATGAGCAATGTGGTTGTGATTTGCTGGGCTGTTAGATTTGGCTTCAGGTTTGTGAGATTCTTGCAGGGAAACAGTTCATGTTTATGTTTCCAGGCTCTGGGGTCATTTCAGCATTTGGTAGATGTCCAATAAACATTTGTGTAAGTGAATAAATGTTTGTAAGTAAGTGAATGAATGAATGAGCAGTGTGGTTGTGATTTGCTGGGCTGTTAGATTTGGCTTCAGGTTTGTGAGTGACTGAAGTCTTAGCTCTGCCTGAAAGCAGAGTGCCTTCCCTAAGTCTGAGCCTGCCATATTCTCTGACACATTCTCACCTATCAAATGGACCCTGAAGCATGCAGATGGTAGTGGGACCAGTTGACCCTCCTCACACAGCCTTTCAGATAAAAAGCTCACTAGAACATTTGTTGAAGTCACCTCTCTCTGTAAATGAAGTGAGTAATGATTCCAGTGTCCTTTTATTTTTTAAAGTCAAGTATGTCTGTGCTTTATTTGTACTGTCATTTAAGAAGGAGATATATAAATATTTAAAAATTAAAAATACGAATTTATGGTTGAAATGTTGAGAAATTGAAATAAGGGGCAAAATGGAATAAGATCATCCTTAATTCTATTACTAGGCATTATTAATTTTAACATTTTGTGTACATTCTTACCATCTTTTGCCTATATATATATAAATATTGTAATATGTGTGCCTTTCCCAGCTTAGTTTTGTCTGACTCTTTGTGACACTATAGACTGTAGCCCACCAGTTTCCACTGTCCGTGGGATTTTCCAAGCAAGAATACAGGAGTGGGTTGCCATTTCCTACTCCAGGGGATATTCTACATCCTGGGTCAAAGCCTCATCTCCTGCATTACCTTATTGGCAGGTGGACTCTTTCCCACTGAGCTACTTGGGAAGCCCATTTCAATAAGGCTTCATATTAAACAATAAATCAAAATGTCATGTACTAAAAAATAATTCTACATATTCTATGGCTATTTCCATATAAAGTTTCTTATAATTCTCTCCCAAACTTCCCAAATCTATATACATGCATTTATTTATCATTTATATATCTATCCAATCATCTATTTCTGCATCTATGTAACTATGAGTTAATTTATCTGTTATTTATATCTCTATATCATATTTCTGTGTACCTCTCTTCCTGTCTATATGTAATTCCTGTATGTAAGCTAGGTACCTATGTATCCATTCACCCAAAAATCTATTGTCTATGATCTGTCTATGTACAGCTCTCTCTCTCTCTGTGCAATCATCTATCTAGGTATCTATTTAGGTATCTTGGGATCAATGTATCTATCTTTATTTCCATTTATGCATCTATCATATGTCTATGTTGTATTTATCTACCAATTATTTATTTCTCAATCTACCATCTTTGTTTTACTCTATATATCTACCTACATATCTACTCATCTACTTATATATGACTGTATACTCTTATGCATGCATGCACCCATGTATCTATCATTTATGTATCTTTGGATCATCAAAAAAGCAAGAGAGTTCCAGAAAAACATCTATTTCTGACTAATAAACATCTATTTATTGACTATGCCAAAGCCTTTGACTGTGTGCATCACAATAAACTGTGGAAAATTCTGAAGGAGATTGGAATACCAGACCACCTGACCTGCCTCTTGAGAAACCTATATGCAGGTCAGGAAACAACAGTTAGAACTGGACATGGAACAACAGACTGGTTCCAAATAGGAAAAGGAGTACGTCAAGGCTGTATATCGTCACCCTGCTTATTTAACTTCTATGCAGAGTACATCATGAGAAACACTGGGCTGGAAGAAGCACAAGCTGGAATCAAGATTGCTGGGAGAAATATCAATAACCTCAGATACGCAGATGACACCACCCTTATGGCAGAAAATGAAGAGGAACTAAAAAGCCTCTTGATGAGAGTGAAAGAGGAGAGTGAAAAAGTTGGCTTACAGCTCAACATTCAGAAAATGAAGACCATGGCATCTGGTCCCATCACTTCATGGCAAATAGATGGGAAAACAGGGGAAACAGTGTCAGACTTTATTTTGGGGGGCTCCAAAATCACTGCAGATGGTGACTGCAGCCATGAAATTAAAAGACGCTTACTGCTTGGAAGGAAAGTTATGACCAACCTAGATAGCATATTCAAAAGCAGAGACGTTACTTTGCCAACAAAGGTCCATCTAGTCAAGGCTATGGTTTTTCCTGTGGTCATGTATGGATGTGAGTTGGACTGTGAAGAAAGCTGAGCACCAAAGAATTGATGCTTTTGAACTGTGGTGTTGGAGAATACTCTTGAAAGTCCATTGGACTGCAAGGAGATCCAACCAGTCCATTCCGAAGGAGATCAGTCCTGGGTTTTCTTTGGAAGGAATGATGCTAACGCTGAAACACCAGTACTTTGGCCACCTCATGTGAAGAGTTGACTCATTGGAAAAGACTCTGATGCTGGGAGGGATTGGGGGCAGGAGGAGAAGGGGACGACAGAGGATGAGATGGCTGGATGGCATCACTGACTCGATGGATGTGAGTCTGAGTGAACTCCGGGAGTTGGTGATCGACAGGGAGGCCTGGCGTGCTGCGATTCATGGGGTCGCAAAGAGTCAGACACGACAGAGCAACTGAAATGAACTGAACTGAATTTTAATTTACACAAAATACTTCTGGTTTTGAAAATTGTGGCACTTTGTTTCTTTCACATAATATGTTAGAGACTTTCAGTTCAGTTCAGTTCAGTTGCTCAGTCGTGTGTGACTCTTTGCGACTCTATGGACTGCAGCACGCCAGGCCTCCCTGTCCATCACCAGCTCCTGGAGTTCACTCAAACTCATGTCCAGTGTGTTGGTGATACCATCCGACCATCTCATCCTTTGTCATCCCCTTCTCCTCGGGCCTTCAATCTTTCCCAGCATCAGGGTCTTTTCAAATGAGTCAGTTCTTCACATCAGGTGGCCAAAGTATTGGAGTTTCAGCTTCAGCATCAGGCCTCCCAATGAATATTCAGGACTGATTTCCTTTAGGATGGACTGGTTGGATGTCCTTGCTGTCCAAGGGACTCTCAAGAATCTTCTTCAACACCACAGCTCCAAAGTATCAATTCTTTGGTGTTCAGCTTTCTTTATAGTCCAACTCTTACATCCATACATGACTACTGGAAAAACCATAACTTTGACTAGATGGGCATTTTTTGGTGAAAATGTCTATGCTTTTTAATATGCTGTCTAGGTTGGTCATAACTTTTCTTCCAAGGAGCAAGCATCTTTTAATTTCATGAGTGGAGTCACCATCTGCAGTGATTTTGAAGCCTTCCCAAACAAAGTCTCTCACTGTTTCCATTGTTTCCCCATCTATCTGCCATGAAGTGATGGGACCAAATGCCATGATCTTAGTTTTCTGAATGTTGAGCTTTAAGCCAACTTTTTCACTCTCCTCTTTCACTTTCATCAAGAGGCTCTTTAGTTCTTCTTTGCTTTCTGCCATAAGGGTGGTGTCATCTGCTTGTCTGAGGTTATTGATATTTCTCCCAGCAATCTTGATTCCAGCTTGTGCTTCTTCCAGCCCAGCATTTCTCATGATGTACTCTGCAGAGAAGTTAAATAAGCAGGGTCACAATATACAGCTTTGATGTACTATTTTCCTGATTTGGAACCAGTCTGTTGTTCCATGTCCAGTTCTAACTGTTGCTTCCTGACCTGCATACAAATTTCTCAAGAGGCAGGTCAGGTGGTCTGGTATTCCCATCTCTTTCAGAATTTTCAACAGTTGATTGTGATCCACACAGTCAAAGGCTTTGGCATAGTCAATAAAGCAGAAATAGATGTTTTTCTGGAACTCTCTTGCTTTTTCAATGATCCAACAGATGTTGGCAATTTGATCTCTGGTTCCTCTGCCTTTTCTAAATCCAGATTGAACATCTGGAAGTACACGGTTCACGTATTGCTGAAGCCTGGCTTGGAGAATTTGAGCATCACTTTACTAGTGGGTGAGATTAGTACAATTGTGTGGTAGTTTGAGCATTCTTTGGCATTGCCTTTCTTTGGGATTTGAATGAAAACTGATCTTTTCCAGTCCTGTGGCCACTGCTGAGTTTTCCAAATTTGCTGGCATATTGAGTACAGCACTTTAACAGCATCATCTTTTAGGGTTTGAAACAGCTCAACTAGAATTCCATCACTTCCACTACCTTTGTTCATAGTGATGCTTCCTAAGGCCCACTTGACTTCACATTCCAGGATGTCTGGCTCTAGGTGAGTGATCACACCGTTGTGATGATCTGTGTCCTGAAGATCTTTTTCATATCGTTCTTCTGTGTATTCTTGTCACCTCTTTTTAATATCTTCTGCTTCTGAATAGCATTAACAGAATGGCAATAAGAAGATAGAGACTTTATACAGGAATATTTCAAGAGCTATCTCATGCTGCTAAACTGAAACAAACAAACAAACAAAAGAAACGAGGATAGTTTAAGAGACTTCTGGGACAACAACAAGCACACTAATATTCACATTTAGGGGTCCTAGAAAGACCAGAGGGATAAAGACCTGAGAAAATATTTGAAGAGAAAAATTGCTGGAAACCTCCCTAACTTGGTAAATTAAATAGTAACACAATTCCAGGAAATTCAGAGTTCCATACAGGATTAACCCAAAGAGAAATACACCAAGAGAATTGTAATCAATATGACAAAAATTAAGGATAAAGAGAGAATAGTAAAATCAGCAAGGGAAAAGCAGCAAATAACATAAAATGGAATTCCCATAAGGCTATCAGCTGATTTTTCAGCAGAAACTCTGCAAGCCATAAGGGAGTAGCACAATATATATAATGTGATGAAAAAGCAAAAAGCTACAACCAAGAATATTTTACCTAGTAAGACTCTTATACAGTTTTGATGAAAAAATCAAAAGCTTTACAGACAAGCAAAATCTAAAAGAATTCAGCACTACCAAACCAGCTTTACAAGAAATACTAAAAGTAATGAATTGCCAGTCTAGGTTCGATGCAGGATACAGGATGCTTGGGGCTGGTGCACTGGGATGACCCAGAGGGATGGTATGGGCAGGGAGGTGGGAGGGGGTTCAGGATTGGGAACACGTGTACACCCGTGGTGGATTCATGCTGATGTATGGCAAAACCAGTACAATATTGTAAAGTAAAAAATAATAATAATAATAATAAAATTAAATTAAAAAATAAATAAATAAAAATAACTTCTCTAGGCTGAAAATAAAAGGCCACAACTAGAAAAAAAAGTTAAGAAATGAAAAAACTCACCAGTAAAGACAAACAAATAGTAAATGTAGGAAAACACACACACACAAACCAGCAAGTAGGTTCAAATAAAAAAAGTAGCAAAATCATCTGTATATAAAATAAAAAGTTAAGGGATACAAAAAACAGTTATATGTGAAGTATATCAAAACCAGTAACTATGAGGAGAGGAGAGTACAAATGCAGGGTATTTAAAATGCATTTAAAATTCAGAGACCAGCAATTTAAAATAATCTTGTATATACTGGGTTGGCCATAAAGTTCATTCAAGTTTTGCATAAGCTGTTAAGGAAAAACCCAAATGAACTTTTTGGCTAACCCAGTATATAGACTGCTATACTAAAACTTCAAAGTAACTACAAACCAAAAATCTACAATAGATATACACACAAAAAAGAAAGAAAGGAATCCAAACATAACACTAAAGATCATCGTCACACCAAAAGAGAACAAAAAAAGGGGGAAAAATGGTCTACAAAAACAAATCCCAAAATAATTAACAAAATGGCAATAAGAACATAGAAGTTGATAGTTACCTTACATGAAAACAAATACTCCAACCAAAAGACAGACTAACTGAATGGATTTTAAAAAAGAGACCTATATATTTGCTGCCTATAAGAGACTCATTTCAGATCTATAGACACACACAGACTGAAAGTGAGGGGACAGAAAAAGCTATTCCATGCACATGGGGGAGAAAAGTTGAAGTAGCAATACTTATATCAGACAAAATGTGCTTTAACAACTTACTGACTAGAGATGTATTAATACATCTTTTGTTACCCAAATGCTATCAACTGGAGACATTTAAATATTTATTTACATAACAAATCACTGGCCAGAGGCATTAGTTTCTGCAAAAATCCCCTGCTCAAAAACATGTTAAAATAAAGACTGTTACAAGAGACAAAAAAGATACTACCTTTTTGATCAAGGGATCAATCCAAGATGATATAATAATTGTAAATATAAATGTATCTAACATAGGAGCAGCTGAATATATAAAGCAAATATTCATAGACATAAAAGGAGAAATTGACAATAACACAATAATAGTCGGGGACTTTAAGACCCCACTTACGTCAATGGATAGATCATTCAGACAGAAAATCAATAAGGAAACACAGACCTTAAATGATACGTCAGACCAGATAGACTTAATTGATATTGATAGAGCATTCCAGCTGAAAGCAGCAGAATATACATTCTTTTCAAGTGCACATAAAACATTTTGTAGGATAGATCACATGCTAGGCCACAAATCAAGTTTTGGTAAGTTTAAGAAAATTGCAATCATAGCAAACATCTTTTGTGATCACAATGCCATGAGATTGGAAATAAACTACAATAAAAAGCTGCAAAAAACACAAACATGTGGAGGCTGGACAATATCCTATTAAACAACAATAGATCACTGAAGAAATCAAAGAATAAATATGTGGTAGTAAAATGGACAATCTAGAAGAAATGGACAAATTCCCAGAAAGGTAAAATCTCCCGCCTGAACTAGGAATAAATAGAAAGCATAAAGAGACTGATCATAGGTACTGAAATTGAATCCATAATTTGAAAACTCCCAACAGACAAGAGTCCAGGACCAGATGACTTCACAGGCAAATTCCACCAAACATTTAAAGAAGAGTTAATACCTTTCCTTCTGAAACTATTCCAAAAATTGCAGAGGAAGGGACACATCTAAACTCATTCTATGAAGGTACAATTACAATGATACCAAAACCAGACTAAAGATACCAAAATACAGATCACTATCACTAACAAAATTACAGGTCAATATTACTAATAAATGTAGATGCAAAAATCCTAAAAGAAATACTAGTGAACCAAATCCAACAATACATTAAAAGGATTATACATTGTGATCAAATGGGACTTAATCCCGCGGATCCAAGGATTTTTCAGCATATGTAAATCAATCCATGTGATACACCACATTAACAAACTGAAGAATAAAAGAATGCCGAAAAAGCTTTTGATAAAATCCAATATCCATTTATGATAAAAATTATCCAGAAAGTGGACATAGAGGAAACATCTCAACATGATAAAGGCCACATATGTCAAACCCACAGCTAACCTCATACTCAATAGTGAAAAGCTGAGAGCATTTCCTTTAAGATCAGCAACAAAACAAGGATGCCCATTCTCACCAATTTTCTTCAACAGTTTTAGAAGTCCTAGTTATAGAAATCAGAGAAAAAGGAAAAATAAAAGGAATCCAAATTGGAAAAGTGACAGTAAAACTGTCACTATTTGAAGATGACATGATGCTATACATAAAACATCTTAAAAGATGTTACCAGAAAACTACTATACCTTATCAATGAATTCAGTAAAGTTGCAGAACACAAAAGTAATAACAGAAATATGCTGCATTCACATACGCTAACAATGAGAGATCAGAGAGAGAAATTAAAGAAACAATTCTTTTTATCATCACACCACAAAACCCAAAACACCTAAGAATAAACCACACTGAGACAAAAGACATACTGTAAAAGCTACAAGGTGCTGATGAATGAAGTCAAAGCTCACACAGATGGAAAGATACACCATGTTCTTGGATTGGAAGAATCAATATTGTGAAAATGACCATACTACCCAACGCAATCTACAGATTCAATGCAATCTCTATCAAAGGACCAATGGCATTTTTGGCAGAACTGGAAGAAATAATTAAAAAACTTGTATGAAAACACAATGTAATGTGATGACCCTAAATAGCCAAAGTATCTTGAGAAAGAAGAACAGAGCCAAAGGAATAAGATTCTCTGACTTCAGACTGTACTACAGATTTACAGTCATCAAAACTGCATGGTACTTGCACAAAAACAAAGATGTAGATCAGTGGAACTGGATAGAAAGTCAAGAAATAAATCCATGTACTTAAGGATAATTAATCTATAAAAAGGGAAGCAAGACTATACAGTGGAGAAAAGAGTCTCTTCAATAGGTGGAGTTGGGAAAAGTAGACAATTACATAGAAGAGAATAAAATTAGAATATTCTATAACACCATATACAAAAACTCCAAATGAATTACAGATCAAAACGTAAGACTCTTCGATTCCTAGAGAAAATCATAGCCAGAACACCTTTTGACTTAAATTATTGCAATATTTTTTGGAACCATTTCCTAGAGTAATATGAATAAAAGCAAAAATAAACAAATGGCATATAATTAAACTTAAAAGCCTCTGCATAGCAAAGGAAACCATAAGCAAAATGAAAAGACAACCTGCATAATAGGAGAAAATATTTGCAGAAGATGGGACCAAAAAGGGATTAATTTCCAAAAAATATAAACAGCTCCACAGCTCAATATCAAAAAAACAAACAAGCCAATCAAAACATAGGCTGAAGATCTAAATAGACATTTCTCTAAAGAAGATGTCGATTTGGCCAACAGCAACAAGAAAAGATGCTCAACATTGCTAATTATTAGAAAAATTCAAATCAAAACTACAATGAGGTATTACCTCACACTGGTTAGAATAGCCATTATCAAGAAGCTTACAAATTATAAATGCTGGAGAGGGTATGGAGAAATGGGAACCCTCCTATACTGTTAGTGGAAATGTAAATTTGTGCAAGCACTATGGAGAACAGTATGGAGGTTCCTTCACAAACTGAAAACAGTTACCATATGATCCAGCAATCTCACTCTTAGGCATATATCTGGAGAAAAGTATAATTCAAAAAGATACATGCACCTCAGTGTTCATTGCAGCACTGTTTACAATAGACAAGACACAGAAGTCACCTAAATGTCCATTGAGAGATGAATAGATAAAGAAGATGTGACCATATACATATATATGTATATATATACACACATATATAGTAACTATATGCTGGGAAAGATTGAAAGCAGGTGGAGACGGGGACAATAGAGGATGAGATGGTTGGATGTCGTCACCAACTCAATGGACATGAGTTTGAGTAAGCTCTGGGAGTTGGTGATGGACAGGGAAGCCTGGAGTGCTGCAGTCCATGGAGTCGCAAAGAGTCAGACACGACTAAGAAACTGAACTGAAGTGATGACTATATATAGATGTGACGTATATGCATATATACATGTATATAATGAAATACTACTCAGTCATAAAAAAGAATGGAATAATGTCATTTGCAGCAACATGGATGGGCCTAGAGATTGTTATTCTAAGTGAAGTAACTGAGGTAGAAAGACAAATACCATATGATATTACTTATGTGTGGAATCTAAAATATGTTACACACGAGTTTATGTGAAAAATAGAAATAGACTCACAGACATAGGAAACAGACTTACGGTTACCACAGGGGAAAAGGGGTTGAGGAAGGATAAAGAGGGAGTTTGTGATTAGCAGATACAAAGTTCTATAGATAAACAACAAGATTCTACTATATAATACAAGGAACTATATTGGATACCTTACACAAAACCATCATGGAAAAGAAAGTGTGTGTGTGTGTGTCTGAAATAGATATATCTGAATCACTTTTTGGTATACTTAAAACACATTTTTAAAAGAATGTAAAGGAATTTTACGCATTTATGGCTGTGCTGGGTCTCTGTTGCTGCACGGGCCCTTCTCTAGTGGTGGTGGGCAGGCTCTCCCCTCCAGTTGCAGTGTGTGGGCTTCTCGTTGTGCTGGTTTCTCTTGTCGCAGAGCACAGGCTCTAGTGCACACTGGCTGTGGTAGTTGCAGCACTTGGGCTCCACAGTGCAGGCTCAATAGCTGTGGCTCATGGGTTCAGTTTCTCCGTGGCTTGTGGGATCTTCCTGGATCAGGGATTGAACCTGTGTCTCCTGCACTGGCAGGCAGATTCTTTATCACGGAGCCACCAGGAAAGCCCAATATTGTATTTTAAATCAATTATACTTCAAAAAACAAAACAAAACAAAAAACCCAAAGGATCTTTGATGAGGGTATTGTAATCATCTAAGGATATCCCAATAGTAGATTTAGGATTTCCTTTGCTTTTATTTTACTGTTGCATATAACATATATAATGTGTACACATGCACGTACACACAAACACTCATATACAAACACACTATTTAGATATGACTCTTCACTTTTCACTTTCCTGCATTGGAGAAGGAGATGGCAACCCACTCCAGTGTTCTTGCCTGGAGAATCCCAGGTTCGGGGGAGCCTGATGGGCTGCCCTCTATGGGGTCGCACAGAGTCAGACATGACTGAAGCAACTTAGCAGCAGCAGCAGCAGGATAAGAAATAGAGCACTGCTACCACCTAAAAACCCCCAGTGGACTCCTACCCAATTACAGCATTATTTCTATCTATTAGAACTAGAACTCAAACTATCTTGACTTTTGTGATAATTTGTTTGCATTAAAATTTTTTTTACCTTCAGGGATGCCTTTCTTAATAGTACAGTTTATTTTCCTGTTTATAAGCTGTATTTAGATGGAAGCACAGTTTATGAATTTTGCTTCTCACTTCTTTTTTTCTGCATTATATTTATGAGGGTCATCCATATCGTGGTATGTGCATGCAGGTGTCATAAGTCATTCACTCGTGTTCAACTCTTTGCAACTCCACGGACTGTGGCCTGCCAGGCTCCTCTGTCCATGAATTCTCCAGGAAAGAATACTGGAATGGATTGCCGTGATCTCCTCCAGGCGATCTTCCCAACCCAGGGATGAACCCACATCTTCCGCACTGGCAGGCAGGTTCTTTACCACTAGCGCCACTTAGGAAGCCCTGGCAGCCTGTAACTGAGTTGATTTATTTTATTACTGTATGATAGTTGTTGTTATTCAGTTGCTAAGTCATGTGTGACTCTTTGCGAGTCCATGAACTGAAACACATCAGGCTTCCCTGGCCTTCACTATCTCCCTGAGTTTGCTCAAACTCATGTCCATTGAATCAGTGATGCCATCCAACCATCTCAACTTTTGTCATCCTCTTCTCCTCTTGCCCTCAATCTTTCCTAGTATCAGGGTCTTTTCCAGAGTTGGTTCTTTGTGTCAGGTGGCCAAAGTATTGGAGCTTCAGCATCAGTCCTTCCTATGAATATTCAGGGTTGATTTTCTTTAGGATTGACTGGTTTGATCTCCTTGCTGTCCAAGGGACTCTCAAGAGTCTTCTTCAGCACCACAGTTTGGAAACATCAATTCTTCAACACTCAGCCTACCTTATGGATCAACTGTCACATTACTATTGGAAAAACCATAGCTTTGACTATATGGAGCTTCACTGGCAAAGTGATGTCTCTGCTTTTCAATACGCTGTCTAGGTCTGTCATAGTTTTTCTTCCAAGGAGCAAGCATCTTTTAATTTCATGGCTGCAGTCACCATCTGCAGTTATCTTGGAGCTCAAGAAAATAAAATCTGTCACTGTTTCCACTTTTTCCCCATCTATTTGCCATGATGTGATAGGGCCAGATTCCATGATCTTTGTGTTTTGAACATTGAGTTATTCCATTGTATAACTAAATCTCACTAAAAAAAAAAGCAGTTGTCATATTTATGGATATATGGATTGTTTCCAGTTTGTGCTTATTGTAGAAAATGTTTTTATGAACATATAGATGTATTTTGATCCTCATATGCATCAATTTTTAAAGATTATATTTCTAGGACTGGAATTTCTAGGTCACAGTATCTTAGTTTCACCAGGAAATGCCAAACTGTCTCTATATAGCACCCATCCCTCCCCACATCCCTGAACAGAAGAAACCATTTCTCAGAAAACTTGCTAACACCTGATGCTGCCAGACTATTAAATTATATATATATATATTTTTACAAATTTCCTGCTGATAATTTATTTGTAGCTCTTTCTCTTTCTCTCCCTCCTTTAAATTTTTTTTTGCTATTACAAATATTCTAAGGAATCTAACCTCATAGACTATCTTCATAAGATGTTGTAACTATATCTGTAGTACATTTCCTCATTAGTGGAAATGCTAAGTCAAAGTACTGTGCATATTGATAGTTACAGCCAAATTTTCCTCCCTGAGTCCATCAGTTTATAGTCCCACAGCAGTAATCTGAGCCTATATATCTACATTTCAACAACTGTGGCTATCATTGAACTTTAAATGTTTGTTAACCCCATAGGTATTTCATTTTTACTTGTACTTATTTAATAATTAGTAAGTTTTATTATTTATTCATTTGTATTTAATGGATGAAGCTATTTTATTTGAAATTGCCAGTTCTCATCTTCTGCCTATTGTCATATTAAATTTGTCAATTTTTTCTTATTAACTGTTACACTTTTTATAAATTAAGGAAATTAAGCCTTTTTTGTCATATATATTGCTGTAATTGGGCTTCCCAGGTGGCACTTGTGGTAAAGAACCCACCTTTCAATGCAGGAGAATTAATAGACGCGGGTTTGATGCCTGGGTTGGGAAGATCCCCTGGAGGACGGCATGGCAACCCACTCCAGTATTCTTTCCTGGAGAATCCCATGGACAGAGGAGCTTGAGGGGCACAGTTCCCCTGAGGGGCAAAGAGTCAGACATGACTGAAGGAACTTAGCATGTATGCATGTTGTAAATATATTAGTTTGTATTAAAATAAAATTATTATTTTAATTTGACACTGATCTTTGGCTTTTGTTTACACAAGTTTAATTCCATACAGAAAAATTTATTGGTATTGAAATATACCAATTTAAAAATTTTATGAACTCTAGGTTTTAATTCCATTTTAGAAAGGCCTTTCCCATGGTCACTCATGCTTTCTCTTTGAAGTTTTATTGCTTACTTTATGTTCAACTCCTGATGCATAAATTGTTGATAATTAGGTTTGAAACCTTTGAGGCACCAAAATATAGGGACGTGGCTTCCCCCTGCTAATTATTTTTTTGTGGGTCTATGATTTGTGACTTGTTTGAAATGCCAGTGTTACCAAAAAATAAAGTGCCATATGTGTTTGGGTCTATTTTTGGATTCTTCATTTTGTTTCACTGATACCAGTTTTTTCTCCAGTATAAAAACTATTTTTAAATTTTGGTCCATGCCTAGGTTTCAGTAAGCATAACATTTTTAGAAAGAAAACATTTTTTTCTTTAACCAAAAAATCAAAGCCATACATAGATACACAAGCACAAAGAATATGGACACTTCGAGCACACTTGAGCAGGGTTCTGTGGGTGAAGGAAGAAGAATTAATATGCGGCTATCTCGCACAGAGGTTAATGGGCTTAGGTGCCAAGGGTACAAAGGTTTAATGTTTGTGTGGATTTTTGATTGTGGAGAAATGTTCTGTATACACATAAAATTGCAAGCTAGGCAAACAATAGATATTAGGGCCATTATCTGGGGGCAAAGTCTGATTTCATAGCAAATCATAAAGTACCTAGTGACTTGTTGAGTGGTTGTTCTTTTTCTTTTAAGTATAGTTGATTTACAATATTGTGTTAATTTCAGGTACACAGCATAGTGATTTGGTGTCTTTACTGATTGTATTATAGGTTATTAAATGATAATGAGCATAATTTCCTGTGTTATACGTATGTCTTTGCTGTCTATCTATTTTTGTAGATAGCAGTTCATATCTGTTAACCCCATGTCCCTGATCCCTGCCCCCGCTGTGGTAACCACAAGGTCATTTTCTGTATCAGTGGGCTCTGCCTCTGTTTTGTATATGCACTGAATTGTATTATTTTTTTTTGATTCCACATATAAGTGATATCTAGTTACCCTTTATTTAAGTACAGTGCAACCAAGTTGCAGGCATCTAGTTTGCAAGGGCTGTAGGGTTGAAGGGGGAGGTAGACATGGCCTCCTTCAGATAGAAATGGGAACTGGTGTAGTAAAACTGGCTATCTTACACCCTCAAGAAATGGCTCAATTTTCCAGAAATCCAAAGGCCCCTAAATAACACAATATATTTCATTTTACTATTTTGAATGGATGACTCTCTCAAATGCATAACAACTTGCCTCTCTTATTTTTAAAAATTTCACTAACACAGATTATGCACAGTTGCTAAATAAATCACGTATTATAAAAAAAAGCAACATTTTCTGGCCCACCCAATCTTGCTGTCCTGGAACAACTACTTTTGAACTCTTTTTACATTTGAGTTTTTTCTGGGAGTTGCCTCCTTACCTCTATATATTGTATATATCAATATATCCATTGTAAACATTGCTTCTTGACTGTATACTGTTAGAGTTGACTTTCATCTCCCTGTCCTCACTCTGTACAGTTATATAACCTTCCTCTCTGCTTCCATGATCACCTGCATACTGTTAAATGGCCCACTGAGGTCTATTTCTAGACGTATCTTGTGACCTCTCCCACCTCTGACCTTTGCACTTTCACTTTGCCCTCCCCACTGCTTCCATCTTCTACTTCTCTACTTCTTTCAGCTATGCTTTTACTTTTACCTAATCAAGATGGATAGGGCTTCCCAGGTAGTGCTCGTGGTAAAGAACCCATCTACTAATGCAGGAGTCATAAGAGATGCGGGTTCGATCCCTAGGTCAGGAAGAGCCCCTGGAGGAGGGCATGGCAACCCGCTCCAGTATTCTTGCCTGGAGAATCCCATGGACGGAGGAGCCTGGCGGGCTACAGTCCATAGGGTGGCAAAGAGTTGGACATGACTGAAGCAACTTGGCGTGCATGCAATCAAGATGGATGACATTCACCTACTGTTCTATGGTGAACTCTCCAATGACTTGTTAATTGTTTGAGATCCAAGGAGCGGTGGCTGCATAGGCACAGGAGGGCCGAGAGGAGCTGCTCCATGTTAAAGGTCAGGAGGGGCGGCGGTGAGGAGATACCCCTCGTCCAAGGTAAGGAGAAGTGGCTGTGCTTCGCTGGAGCAGCCATGAAGAGATTCCCCATGTCTGAGGTAAGAGAAACCCAAGTAAGATGGTAGGTGTTGTGAGAGGGCATCAGAGGGCAGACACACTGAAACCATAATCACAGAAAACTAGTCAATCTAATCACAGGGCCCACAGCCTTGTCTAACTCAATGAAACTAAGCCATGCCGTGTGGGGCCACCCAAGACGGGCAGATCAAGGTGGAGAGGTCTGACAGAATGTGGTCTACTGGAGAAGGGAATGGCAAACCACTTCAGTATTCTTGCTTTGAGAACCCCATGAACAGTATGAAAAGGCAAAATGATAGGATACTGAAAGAGGAACTCCCCAGGTCGGTAGGTGCCCAATATGCTACTAGAGATCAGTGGAGAAATAACTCCAGAAAGAAGGAAGGGAATGAGCCAAAGCAAGAACAACACCCAATTGTGGGCGAGACTGGTAATATAAGCAAGGTCCGATGCTGTAAAGAGGAATATTGCATAGGAACCTGGAATGTCAGGTCCATGAATCAAGGCAAATTGGAAGTAGTTAAACAGGAGATGGCAAGAGTGAACGTCAACATTCTAGCAATCAGCGAACTAAAATGGACTGGAATGGGTGAATTTAACTCAGATGACCATTATATCCACTACTGCGGGCAGGAATCCCTCAGAAGAAATGGAGTAGCCATCATGGTCAACAAAAGAGTCTGAAATGCAGTACTTGGATGCAATCTCAAAAATGACAGAATGATCTCTGTTCATTTCCAACGCAAACCATCCAATATCACAGTTATCCAAGTCTATGCCCCAACCAGTAACGCTGAAGAAGCTGAAGTTGAACGGTTCTATGAAGACCTACAAGACCTTTTAGAACGAACACTCAAAAAAGATGTCCTTTTCATTGTAGGGGACTGGAATGCAAAAGTAGGAAGTCAAGAAACACCTGGAGTAAGAGGCAAATTTGGCCTTGGAATGCGGAATGAAGCAGGGCAAAGACTAATAGAGTTTTGCCAAGAGAATGCACTGGTCATAGCAAACACCCTCTTCCAACAACACAAGAGAAGACTCTACACATGGACATCACTAGATGGTCAACACCAAAATCAGATTGATTATATTCTTTGCAGCCAAAGATGGAGAAGCTCTATACAGTCAGCAAAAACAAGATCAAGGGCTGACTGTGGCTCAGATCATGAACTCCTTATTGCCAAATTCAGGCTTAAATTGAAGAAAGTGGAGAAAACCACTAGACCATTCAGGTAGGACCTAAATCAAATCCCTTATGACTATACAGTGGAAATGAGAAATAGATTTAAGGGTCTAGATTTGATAGATAGAGTGCCCGATGAACTATGGAATGAAGTTTGTGACATTGTACAGGAGACAGTGATCAAGACCTTCGCCATGGAAAAGATATGCAGAAAAGCAAAATGGCTGTCTGGGGAGGCCTTACAAATAGCTGTGATAAGAAGAGAAGTAAAAGAAAAGGAGAAAAGGAAAGATATAAGCATCTGAATGCAGAGTTCCAAAGAATAGCAAGAAGAGATAAGAAAGCCTTCCTCGGGGATCAGTGCAAAGAAATAGAGGAAAAGAACAGAATGGGAAAGACTAGAGATCTCTTCAAGAAAATTAGAGACACCAAGGGAACATTTCATGCAAAGATGGGCTTGGTAAAGGACAGAAATGGTCTGGACCTAACAGAAGCAGAAGATATTAAGAAGAGGCGCAAGAATACACAGAAGAACTGTACAAAAAGGATCTTCATGACCAAGATAATCATGATGGTGTGATCACTCAGCTAGAGCCAGACATCCTGGAATGTGAAGTCAAGTGGGCCTTAGAAAGCATCACTATGAACAAAGCTAGTGGAGGTGATGGAATTCCAGTTGAGCTATTTCAAATCCTAAAAGATGATGTTGTGAAAGTGCTGCACTCAATATGCCAGCAAATTTGGAAGACTCAGCAGTGGCCACAGGACTGGAAAAGGTCAGTTTTCATTCCAATCCCAAAGAAAGGCAATGCCAAACAATGCTCAAATTACTGCACAATTGCACTCATCTCATATGCTAGTAAAGTAATGCTCAAAATTCTCTAAGCCAGGCTTCAGCAATACATGAACCGTGAACTTCCAGATGTTCAAGCTGGTTTTAGAAAAGGCAGAGGAACCAGAGATCAAGTTGCCAACATCTGCTGGATCATGAAAAAAGCAAGAGAGTTCCAGAAAAACATCTACTTCTGCTTTCTTGACAATGCCAAAGCCTTTGACTGTGTGCATCACAATAAACTGTGGAAAATTCTTAAAGGGATGGAAATACCAGACCACCTGACCTGCCTCTTGAGAAATCTGTATGCAGGTCAGGAAGCAACAGTTAGAGCTGGACATGGAACAACAGACTGGTTCCAAATAGGAAAAGGAGCACGTCAAGGCTGTATATTGTCACCCTGCTTATTTAACTTCTATTCAGAGTACATCATGAGAAACGCTGGGCTGGAAGAAGCACAAGCTGGAATCAAGATTGCTGGGAGAAATATCAATAACCTCAGGTATGCAGATGACACCACCCTTATGGCAGAAAGTGAAGAGAAACTAAAGAGCCTCTTGATGAAAGTGAAAGAGGAGAGTGAAAAAGTTGGCTTAAAGCTCAACATTCAGAAAATGAAGATCATGGCATCCGGTCCCATCACTTCATGGGAAATCGATGGGGAAACAGGGGAAACAGTGTCAGACTTTATTTTGGGGGGCTCCAAAATCACTGCAGATGGTGACTGTAGCCATGAAATTAAAAGACGCTTACTGCTTGGAAGGAAAGTTATGACCAACCTAGATAGCATATTCAAAAGCAGAGACATTACTTTGCCAACAAAGGTCCATCTAGTCAAGGCTATGGTTTTTCCTGTGGGCATGTTTGGATGTGAGAGTTGGACTGTGAAGAAGGCTGAGTGCCGAAGAATTGATGCGTGTGAACTGTGGTGTTGGAGAAGACTCTTGAAAGTCTTCTGGCAAGGAGATCCAGCTAGTCCATTCTGAAGGAGATCAGTCCTGGGTGTTCTTTGGAAGGACTGATGCTAAAGCTGAAACTCCAGTACTTTGGCCACCTCATGAGAAGAGTTGACTCATTGGAAAAGACTCTGATGCTGGGAGGGATTGGGGGCAGGAGGAGAAGGGGACGACAGAGGATGAGATGGCTGGATGGCATCACTGACTCGATGGACGTGAGTTTGACAATGGACAGGGAGGCCTGGCGTGCTGCGATTCATGGGGTCACAAAGAGTCGGACACGACTGAACTGAACTGAAATGTTGAAAACCAATAATCAGTGTTAACTTTAGGATTGCTCTGTAGATACTGCTTATCACACAACAAATTGTTTGTCTTGTTTTTCCTTTCCTTTATTTTGTGTCTAATGTATGTGTCTGTGTATGACCTCCATGTCACTGAATGGTGAACATTGCTGATGGTCAAGTACAATGGAATTGACCCCTTCTTAAACACAGCATAATGAACATGAGATAACTTTCCTTAGTGTGAAAGAGACTGTAAGTAAGCTATATATAACTATATACGAAAACTCATTCTTTACTTCTTCTGTTACCCCACATCTTAGTTCAGGCTGCTAAAGCAAAATACCATAGATTGGATTCAGTAAACAACAGACATTTATTTCTCACAGTTCTGGAGGCTAGAAGTCAGAGGTCAAGGTGTCAGCAGATGTAGTTTTTGGTGAGGGCTCTTTTCCTGGCTGCCTTCTTATTGTCTTCTCAAGGAAGAGGGATGGGGAGAGTTGGGAGGGAGAGGGAAGGAAGAGAGGGCACACACTCTGGTCTCTTTCTCTTCATATAAAAACCTTTACAGATCCTAATCCCCATTGTGAGTGCTCTACCCTAATGACCTGAAATACACCTAATTCCAATAGCTCTTCTTCCAAATCCAGTTGCACTGGGGATTATACATTTTGTAGGGGACACAAACATTCAGTCTGTAACTCTCCATTAGCCTACATTTCCCATCTTTCCTTGTAGGTGGTGTGTCTTTGTGACTGAGTTACATTTTTGCTGAAAGAGTCCATGCAAGCTTCCCTGCATTTCTTTGATGAGTGTGCTGGACTGGTCCATATTGTAGGTCAAGGTGACCAGCTCTTTTCATCCCCATTACTGTGATGATCCCTCACACAGGCTCAGAGAATTCTTCCACCCACTCCAATGTGTTAGGATGATATTAGGACTGAAAACACTTACCCAGGTACTCTATTGTCTCACACTCCAGGTCTACTGGGATCACACGTGGGAATTCTAGGATGTCATGGATGCTTGTCAAGCCTTCTGCCAGGCTGAGCATCATGGGCACCAACACTGAAGCTTCAGAATATACGAGGTAATAATTCTCCCCCAGGTGCAGGAAGTCTCCCTACCCCCAACCCCTCCCCGCACTGAACATGCAGTTCTCAGCAAGTAGCTCTGTGTCTGCCTCCCACACCCTTGGCTGTGACTTCTTGGACCCTTTGCTGTCATGCCATTTCACGAATCCTAGCTTTCCATGACATTCCTCCCAGGGCTTAGCAGTGCCGGTCCTAGAGCATTCCTGGAAATTCAGCTATGGTCCACTTGCAGGCCCTCCTGCCTCCTGGATGCTCTGTTGGGTGCTCCACAGCTCTGGGGCCTCCTCTGGCTCCTGCTTCTGTCTTCTGCCCTTGCTTCATCAGTGAGCCTCTTTCCACAGCAGCCACTTGCTCAGGCTTTGGACCGCAGCTATTCTTCTAACCTCTGTCCCCAAGGCTCTGCCTGAAGATCCATTTTGGACATGTGCAGCTCCTTGTGGCGCTCAGAGCCTGGGCAGTGATCACATCATGCCCATGAATGTCAGGTGTGGCAGGGAGCAGACCCCCAGGTGATCCTGCTGATACTGCACTGGCCATCAGTCTCGAGGGAACACCTGTGGAAAGGGGGGAGGTGGATTGTGAGAAAGCAGCCTAATGGGCAGATAACTGATTGAGCCTATGGAGTTGCTGCTCCTCAGAGGAGTGAGTGTGGTGTGAGATACTAAGTTGAAAGAAGAAGGGGCACTGAGAGGTGGGTACAGGGGAGCTCCCAGGGCACACCTCCTTTCTAGGGACCAGCTTGTCCATGATAAGGCATGGTGATTCATTCCCAGGGGCATGGAAGGATCAGAAGAAGATGGTGCCGTCATAGGACCAGAGGTGGGCCAACGTCACCTCCAAGGGGCTTGCAGGTGCGAGACGCTAGCAGCTCTTTCCTAATCTGTGACTCTCCAACTCTCTCCAAACTTTTTCATGCCTCAGGAGCCCAGGGTTGCAAAACCAGTTTCTGGGAACCTCCTTCCCAGCCCAACTTCAAAATGTGGGAGTGGTTGCTACTCAGCGGGGTGGGGAGAGGGGGAACCTAGCAACATTTACTGCCTCATTTATTGTTAACAGATTTTTTGATGTTGGCCATTTTAACTGCTGTGACGTGATACCTCATTGTAGTTTTGATGTGCATTTCTCTAACGAGTGATGTTGAGCATGTTTTCAGGTATTTATTTCATGTATTCATTTCTTTGGAGAAATGTCTGTTTAGATCTTCTGCCCATTTTTTGAATGAGTTGTTTATTTTTCAGATATTGAGCTGTATGAGCTGCTTGTATATTTTGGAGATTAACCCTTTGTCAGTTGCTTCATTTGAAGTTATTTTCTCCCATTCTGAGAGTTGTTTTTTCATCTTGTTTATAGTTTCCTTTGCTGTGCAAAAGCTTTTAAGTTTTATTAGGTCCCATTTTTATTTATTTTTTATTTCCATTAATCTAGGAGATAGGTCAAAGAGGATCTTGCTGTGATTTATGTCAAAGACTTGTATTGCCTATGTTTCCCTCTAAGAGCTTTATAGTTTTTGGCATTACATTTAAGTCTTTAATCCATTTTGAGTTTATTTTTGTGTATGGTGTTAGGAAGTGTTCTAATTTCATTCTTTTACATGTAGCTATTCAGTTTTCCTAGCACCATTTATTCTGAAGAGGCTGTTTTTTTCCATTGTATATTCTTGCATTCTTTGTCAAAGAAAAGGTGCTTATATGTGCGGGACGTGGAGAAAAGGGAACACTCCTACACTGTTGGTGGGAATGCAAGCTGATGCAGCCTATGGAGAATGGTATGGAGATTCCTTAAAAATTGGCAATAAATCTACCATATGACCCAGCAATCCCACTACTGGGCATATACCCTGATAAAATCACAATTCTAAAAGACATGTGTAGCCTACTGTTCATTGCAATGGGGTATTTATTATTTACAATAATTCACTATTTACACTATTTGATATATTACACTATTTACAATACATTCATTATTTACAGGACATGGAGGCAACTTAGATGTCCGTCAACAGATGAATGGATAAGGAATTTGTGGTATATTTATACAATGGAATATTACTCAGTCATAAAAAGGAATGAATTTGAGTCCGTTGTAGTGAGGTGGATGAATCTAGAGCCTCTTATACAGAGTGAAGTAAATCAGAAAGAGAAAAACAAATATCATATGTTAATAAATATATATGGAATCTAGAAAAATGTTATTGATGAACCTAGTAGAGAATGGACTTGTGGGCACAGCAGGGGAAGGTGAGGGTGGGGCGAACTGAGTAGCATTGACATACATACACTTCATGTGTAAAAAAGTTGGTGGGAAGTTGCTAAACAACACGGGGAGCCCAGCATAGTGCTTTGGGATGGCCTAGAGGGTGGGACGGAGAAGGCAATGGCACCCCACTCCAGTACTCTTGCCTGGAAAATCCCACGGATGGAGGAGCCTGGTGGGCTGCAGTCCATGGGGTCTCGAAGAGTCGGACACGACTGAGCAACGTCACTTTCGTCTTACTTTCATGCATTGGAAAAGGAAATGGCAACCCTCTCCAGTGTTCTTGCCTGGAGAATCCCAGGGACCGGGGACCCTGGTGGGCTGCCGTCTATGGGGTCACACAGAGTTGGACACGAGTGAAGTGACTTAGCAGCAGCAGCAGCAGAGGGGCGGGATGGGGGAGGTGGGGGGGTTCAAGAGGGAGGGCACATGTACATATGATTATAACTGACTCGTGCACGTCCTTGCATGGCAGAAACGAACACAACATTGTAAACCAATTTTCCACCAATTAAAAAAAAAAAAGAACATTTTCTGGGGAGGAAAGTGGTTGACTGGAGGACAGGAAAAGGAGAGGCTTTACTCGCGAACTTGAGTTCTACACTTCTATTCAGTTCAGTTCAGTCACTTAGTCATGTCCGACTCTTTGCAACTCCATGAATCGCAGCACGCCAGGCCTCCCTGTCCATCACCAACTCCCGGAGTTCACTCAGACTCACGGCCATCAAGTCAGTGATGCCATCAGCCATCTCATCCTCTCTTGTCCCCTTCTCCTTCTGCCCCCAATCCCTCCCAGCATCAGAGTCTTTTCCAATGAGTCAACTCTTCGCATGAGGTGGCCCAAGTACTGGAGTTTCAGCTTCAGCATCATTCCTTCCAAAGAAATCCCAGGGCTGATCTCTTTCAGAATGGACTGGTTGGATCTCCTTGTAGTCCAAGGGACTCTCAAGAGACTTCTCCAACACTACAGTTCAAAAGCATCAATTCTTCGGCACTCAGCCTTATTACTTATCCATAAATAGAAATTTACTTAAAAATATAGCAACAAATTACCAAAAGCATTTTTTCAAATATCAGTTAGATGACCTCAAAAGGAGAGGTGGTATTGCATAAGGGAAGAGGGAAAATGAAAGACACAGAATCAGAGTTGGGTGCGCTGCATGAATATCAGGAGAAACCGGTTTCTGCAGGCACACACATGTCCTGGGGTGAAAAGCGACCTGATGAGGAAGGAACTCACTCACTTTTCACATGGAAGCTGCAGGTCACGGGACTCGTCCTCTGAGAGCAGACTTTCAGACTGGAAACCCTTCTCACCCAGTGGCAGCTCCTATAGGAGGCTTCATCACTGAAAGCTTTCACACCAGTGTACATGATGATTGGCTATGTTTTAAGATAAATAGTCTGCAGCCACGCAGGTCCACGCTACTCTAAAGGCAATCTGGGGGCTTCCCTGATGGCCCAGTGGTTAGGAATCTGCCTGCCAGTGCAGGGGACATGGGTTTGAACCCCGGTTGGGGAAGATTTCGCCGTGCCATGTGGTAACCAAGTCCCTGCCACACAACTACTGAGCTTGTGCACCGCAGCTCCTGAGGCCCCAGAGCCCATGCCTGCGACGGGAGGAGCCGCTGTGAGGAGGAGCCCACACACCACAATGAAGAGAGCCCTGCTCCCTGCAGCTGGAGAAAACCTTGTGTGGAGCGATGAAGACCCAGCACAGTGTAAAATAAATGAACAAATAAGTATATCTTAAAAAATATAGGCAACAACCCAGGCTCTCTTACCTGCTCTCAATTGAGCAATCACATGAGTACTCAAGACTGCTGCTGCTGCTGCTGCTAAGTCACTTCAGTCGTGTCCGACTCTGTGCGACCCCATAGACGGCAGCCCACCAGGGTCCCCGGTCCCTGGGATTCTCCAGGCAAGAACACTGGAGTGGGTTGCCATTTCCTTCTCCAATGTATGCAAGTAAAAAGTGAAAGTGAAGTAGCTCAGTCGTGTCCAACTCTGCGACCGCATGGACTGCAGCCTACCAGGCTCCTCGGTCCATGGGATTTTCCAGGCAAGAGTACTGGAGTGGGGTGCCATTGCCTTCTCCAATAATCAAGACTATTGAAGGCCAAACCATTGAAAACAACAGGGGCTGTCTTTTCCAGTCTTTTCTGACCACTTTCTCCTACTGGGAAACAGATTTTTACGTTGTAGCCTAGTACAGTGTTCATGCAAATTCATACACATACACACATATGAAACAAATCTTTGTAAAAAATACTTCAATTACATGGGATGGATTCAATTTTCTATTTTATTCTTTCCTGTTTGGTATTTCTTTTTTTTTGATTCAGTTCAGTTCAGTCGCTCAGTCGTGTCCGACTCTTTGCAACCCCATGAATCGCAGCACGCCAGGCCTCCTTGTCCATCACCAACTCCTGGAGTTCACTCAAACCCACGTCCATCGAGTCCGTGATGCCATCCAGCCATCTCATCCTCTGTCGTCCCCTTCTCCTCCTGCCCCCAATCCCTCCCAGCATCAGAGTCTTTTCCAATGAGTCAACTCTTCACATGCGGTGGCCAGAGTATTGGAGTTTCAGCTTCAGCATCAATCCTTCCAAAGAACACCCAGGGCTGATTTCCTTCAGAATGGACTGGTTCGATCTCCTTGCAGTCCAAGGGACTCTCAAGAGTCTTCTTCAACACCACAGTTCAAAAGCATCAATTCTTCAGCACTCTGCCTTCTTCACAGTCCAACTCTCACATCCATACATGACCACAGGAAAAACCATAGCCTTGACTAGACGGACCTTAGTCGGCAAAGTAATGTCTCTGCTTTTGAATATACTATCTAGGTTGGTCATAACTTTTCTTCCAAGGAGTAAGCATCTTTTAATTTTTTTGATTAAGCAGTAATAAATCACCCAGTTTTATTTTTAGATACAAATTAGTGAATTCAGTTGTTTCAGGTGAAACTAGCACATGGGGACATCCCACTCTAAGCATGAAAAACCTGAGTTTCAATGATTTTGTGAATATACTCCATGGTGAATATTATTACAACTGTATTTTAACTACATGCAATTTCTTCAGAGTATGCCATCCAGTGAAATTAGTCCTTAAAAGGTCAGATAAAAGTGCATCCCTTTTGAAACTACAAAGTACTAATAAGTGGAGTGATTTGGGGATGGCATTTGGCCATGGAAATATGATAGTACTTTTTTAAAATTGTAAGCTATATTTTAAAACTAGTAGTGGAAACAATGAGTGGTGTGAAAATGAATATGCTTTCAGTTGCTCAGTTGTGTCCAGCTCTTTGTGATCACACGAATTGCAGCATGCCAGGCCTCCCTGTCCATCACCAACTCCTGGAGTTCACTCAGACTCACGTCCATCAAGTTGGTGATGCCATCCAGCCATCTCATCCTCTCTTGTCCCCTTCTCCTTCTGCCCCCAATCCCTCCCAGCATCAGAGTCTTTTCCAATGAGTCAAATCTTCACATGAGGTGGCCAAAGTATTGGAGTTTCAGCTTTAGCATCATTCCTTCCAAAGAACATCCAGGACTGATCTCCTTCAGAATGGACTGGTTGGATCTCCTTGCAGTCCAAGGGACTCTCAAGAGTCTTTTCCAACACCACAGTTTAAAAGCATCAATTCTTTGGTGTTCAGCTTTCTTGAATATGCTTTAGAAATACATAAAGTAACTTCACAAAATAAATGTTAACAATTAATAAGAATTTTTGTAGCACCCATTACCAGATAATGATGCAAAGAAGATTGTTATAAAAATAAGTCATTGGTTCACTTCATAAAAATGCAATACCACAAATATTGCAGGATACACTTCAGTTATTATTGGAAATGGAAAATGATTTAATCTTTAGTTGGTCATATTTTTTTTTTTCCTGGTATACACCTTTATGATCCAAACCATGTCTATTTATCTTTGCATCCTCACCTTGGAGTGCACCGTGACTGCTAAACAAAAAAAGCAATAAATTAATATGTATTATATCAAGGTGAAGTGTCTCAGATATTCAAAATATTTTCTAAGATTTAGCTTTAAACCATTCAATTCCTTTTTCTTTTCCCAACATTTTTATTTTAGGATTAGTTCAACCTTTATGTACCTCTGAGTTAGTACTTAAAAATTTGGTACCCAGTATCTATTATAGTACTTGTTAATCCTATAATTTTGTAGGATAGGTTCTACTTTTAGTTGAAATAACTGAAAGGAAATGAGCAATTACGGATGAAGTCATTTAAACTGATACAGTAAAAATAAATAAATAATAGATAAGTCAATCAATCAATAATCAATCTCATGTATTTATTTGGGTGTCTTTCATACATATACTCTTAGTACACTGATTCTTTCATTCAACATATAACTGAGTGCCTATGCTCTAGCATATATTTTGTCATACAAATTTAGGATTGTGGAGTGGAGTGTGTTTATGTCTTTGTGAAATGGTCTGTCCCCATCCACACAGATATGGGGAAGGCAGCCAAGGTAGATCCTGTGGGACGTGAAGTTGGGACAAAGGGAAGACTGTCCAGGTTGCCTCCTCTCAGAGGACATTGGTACTGAAGGCCTTGGGGAGAAGGCCATACCCAGTAGGTCAGATTAATAGCATGCGTTGCCCATGGTTGATTGATTTCTACCCCTCTTCTAAAATAATCAACTTAATTGATACGTAACTTACATACATTAAAATGCCCCCATTCAAAGCATGTATCTCTATGAGTTTTGACAAATTCATAGTCTTGTGTAACCATCACCCAGTGATGGTATAGAACTTTTCTATCATTCAAAAAATTTCCTTGTGCTCCTTTGCAGAGATGGGCCCATTCCCCACCACACTGCTGGCCCTGGGCAACCAGTGATCTGCTTCTGCTTTCCTTTTGTTATCTCTGTGAAATGTGAGACTTAATCCGCAACAAATGAAGAGAGAACTGTTGGGTCAGGGTGGAAAGGAGAGCTGTGTGTTGATGTGGCTGGTGTGTGGGCAGCAGTACTGACTTGTGAGAGATGGCCAGGAACAGTGAATCCGGAGGGGCTGCAGTGGAGGGGTCTAGCTGGGCCTTCCTAGGTGGAGACACACCTTCCTTTGGAAGCTTTGGAGAACTGGTTCAAATTGCTGAAATCTTTGGTCTTTTCAGGTTATGGACATTTGGGTGAAGGTAGGAGGACTGACCCTGATGGAGTGGATAGATATTTTGGAGGTACTCCTTTGGGAAAGCCTAGTTTGGGATAGGTAAAGGATTAGTGTTAGAAATTTGACTGCTAAGTCGCTTCAGTCGTGTCCGACTCTGTGCGACCCCATAGACGGCAGCCTACTAGGCTCCTGTGTCTCTGGAATTCTCCAGGCAAGAACACTGGAGTGGGTTGCCATTTCCTTCTCCAATGCATGAAAGTGAAAAGTGAAAGTGAGGTCGCTCAGTCATGCCCGACTCTTAGCGACCCCATGGACTGCAGCCTACCAGGCTCCTCCGTCCATGGGATTTTCCAGGCAAGAATATCGGAGTGGGGTGCCATTGCCTTCTCTGAGAAATTTGACTATAAATTCTGAATCCTGCTGAGGCCCCACTGGGCCTTTGGCCTGAGCTTTTTTAAGTTCTTTAAGACTTAAGTTCTTCTTTAAGACTGTATTGGAACTTACACCATGTTAATGAACCAAATCTAAGTCAGGATCAACAGTTGGAGTTCAAGGAAAGGTATAGAGCTGCAACGAACAAACAATCATGTAAGAAGAACTGGGAAGGTACAGACTGCCAGAGTATTTAAGAGAGTGGCTGGTAAAGGCTAGACAGGAACATGGAAGCCAATGGAACTAGAATGGGCACAGTAGTTTTTAATCAAGTCACCTTCACAGGAAAGGGGGGAAGTTAGGAGTCATGGTAATCAGTCAAAACAAATCTGTAATAGTGTGGGGGGAGGAAACCATATTCCCTTCTTACAACAAATGTGTGGTCAATATAGCAGATGCTGTAAGTGCCCACTCATATCTCCTCAGCATTTATTTTCATGAACTAAGATTTGCAATTGCCAGCAGCCATTACTCTCTGCCTGAGTGAAGTCCCTGGTTGGTGAAACCTAGTCTACATGGGCCTGATGTACACTTGACCTTAGCCACAAGGCGGAGAAGCAGTGAGTATGCTACAGATACTGGAATTTACCTGATGTTTCCTCCTGCCACTACTCCCCTCGCAGCCTTGTATTGTCCAGTGGATAGGTAACTATATTTCCTACCCAACATGTTCTTCTTACAGTGTGAATTTGACATTCCTCCCATTGAGGAGTGAGGTCTAAGTCCTCTTCCCTTGAAATTGGGCAGGCTTTTGGGATTATTTCAACCAATAGAGCATGGCAGAAATGATGCTGTACAATATCTGAGGCTAGGTCATAAAAGGCAAAGTTTATACCTTGCTTACTGGACTACTGTCCTTTGCCCTCTTCCAGCTACCAGCTAAGCAGTCTGACTGCTTCAAGGACACCATGTTCTGAGGAAGCCCAAACTAGCCCATGGCAAATGATCAGTGGAGAGCCATGAGACTATGGAGAGACAGAGATGCTGGCCCATCCCCTAGCTGACTTGGTTCCCCTTCCATCTCTAGGCATGATTTAACAATAACTACAGGAGAGAGCCTCAGCTAGAATAGCCCAACCATGTTTTTCTTAAGTTCCTGACCAATGGAAACTGTGAGAGATGATTATTGCTGTTCAGAGCCCCTAAGTCCAGGTGATTTGTTCTATAGCAACAGATAACAAGGGGCTTCCCTGGTGGCTCAGATGGCAAAGAATCTGTCTGCAGTGCAGGAGACCTAGGTTTGATCCCTGGGTCAGGAAGATCCCCTGGACAAGGGAATGGCTACCCACTCCAGTATTTCTTGCCTGGAGAATTCCATGGACAGAGGAGCCTGGAGGGCTACAGTCCACGGGGTTGCAAAGAGTTGGACATGACGGAGAGACTAACATTTTCACATTCTAACAGATAAGCAGAACATTCCCATCCCCTTAACCAATGGCCATCTGGACTTGGTGTCTGAATTTTCCATCCCCTTCCCCACTGAGTAGGGTAACGGTGAAGAATGGGTTTTTCTCTGTAGTTACCACAGTGATAACTTTTTAGTTGCTGTCTCTTTTCTGCTTCATTTTCCCTTCTCTTCTGGCATTTCCCAGAATTGCCTCCCCAAGAAGCTGTGCTGCACTGTGCTTATTCGCTCTTTGTCATGTCCGACTCTTTGTAATCCCATGGACTGCAGCCCACCAGGCTCCTCTGTCCATGGGATCTCCGGGCAAGAATACTGGAGTGGGTTGCCATGCCCTTCTGCAAGGGGTCTTCCCAACCCCTGGATTCTTAGTCATGTCTGACCCTCTGTGACCCAATGGACTGTAGCCTGTCAGCTTCCTCCATCCACAGGATTTTCCAGGCAAGAATACTGGAGTGGGTTGCCATTTCCTTCCCCAGAAACTACTTGTAGTTAAATCCCTAGTCAGGGTCTGGTTTTAAGGGAACACAAAGTATGATAATTTTCAATGTTAAGCATTTCTCATTTGATTCTGAGTACTTAGTGACTTCTTCACCCATCCCCTGAAATGTGTTTAAAACATAGACCATCATTTAGGCCCCTTTCTCCCCAGCTCTCCTTTCACACCATCTAGACCTTCCCAGCACTTCCCTGAGAAAATGAAGACTGCCTGCAAAGAGTTCCTCCAACTTTCATCCTGTTTTTTTCCTGCTCAATTTTTCTCCTTCACAAGAAGAAATAGGGGGAAAAAGGGACTTCCCTGGTGGTCCAGTGGTTAAGACTGCCCTCCCAATATAGAGGGCACGGGATCAATCCCTGGTCAGGAAGTAAGATCCCGTACGCTGCAGGGCATGGGCATTTTTTTCTCCTTCAAGCATCCCAACACTAGGTTCTCTCCTTCTGGTAGTGGCAGAAGGGATATCCCTCTGCCTTTCTAGGTCTGATTGCTCCATGTCCACTCTGGGTTCCCTCTTCTCTTGTCTTCTCAGAGACATAAGCCTCTGACCATAACTAAACACGCTCTTGGACCTTACCTTCTTTCCTGGCCCATCTCCCACAGCTCTCCTTCACTTTGACCTTACCTTTCCTCTAGCTACTGTCCTCTCTTTCTTTTCTCAGTATAGTTTCAAAAAAAAAAATTGTATCCAAGTTTGTTGAGTCTCTACTTCCTCCTTTCTAATTCACCCCATGCTTTCCTGAAGGTGAATGTTCCAGAGACAGTATTCAAGTCCTACCAAAACTATGCTGTTCAGATCCCTCAGCTTAGTGCACAACACCACTTCCCTGGTGATCCAGTGGTAAAGAATCTGCCTGCTGATGCAGGGGACATGGGGTTGATTTCTGGTCCAGGAAGACTGCACACACCACAAGACAGCTGAGCTTGCAGGCTACAACTACTGAACCTGTGTACCCACAGCCCAGGCTTTACAAAAAGAGAGGTCACTGCAATGAGAAGCCTGCTCACCGCTGTTGAGAGTAGCCCCTACTTGCTACAACTGGAGAAAGCCTGTGGACAGCAACAGACCCAGAACAGCCGAAAAAACAGAACCTGGTGTTTTGACTTCCTGCCTGTCCCTATGCCACAGGTCACACGGACTCTTCACTTCTGTCACTGAGGATTACTTCTATTCCTTCAACATGTTACTCTTCCACATCTTTGTATATTTGTACAAGCTGTTTTCTCCGCTTGAATTCTCTTATCCCCACCCAACCTTCTCCAACAATTCCCATTCTGACAAGTGCTACTGAGTCTTTCAAGTTGTCTAAATTACCATCTTTTCAGGAAAGATTTCTTCTCCAGCCTTAGATGATTTTTCTCTATGTTCCCATGGCCCTAGGACATGATAAACGTTCAGTAAGTATCTGAATTAAGTATTAGGCAGCAGTAAGTAGGGTCTTAAGTACCAACACTCATATAGGTTTGATTTTGAGTGTCCTGACCCCATAAGCAAACCAGGAAAGATCCAGTCTTAATAACTAGCCATTCCAGGCTGCCAAAGTAGATGAAGGTAAGCACCTGGTAGGATGCATCAGGAAAGGGCAGAAATAAGGGACATGTCTTGATAATGCTCCTGATGTTAGTTTGCTGGGACCCATGCCAAAGCACACAGGCTGGGTGACTAAATGTGAATTTATTTTCTCACAGTTCTGGAGACTAGAAGTCCCAGATCAAGACACCAACAGGGCTGGTTTCTTCTAAGAGCTCTCCTTTGGTTTGCAGATGGCCATCCTCTTTCAGCGTCTTCATGTGACTTGCTTCTGTGTGTATTTGTGTCCTAATCTCTGCTTCTTTTAAAGACATTGAAAAAGTGAAAACATTAGTTACTCAGTCATGTATGATTCTTTGCAACTCCACGGACTCTAACCTTTCAGCCTCCTCTGTCTATGGAATTCTCCAGGCAAGAATACTGGAATGGGTAGCCATTCCTTTCTTCATGGAATCTTCCTGACGCAGGGATCAAAGCCAGGTCTCCTGCACTGCTGGCAGATTCTTTACCATCTGAGCCACTAGGGAAACCCCATCTAAAGACACGGGTGACACTGAATTGGAGTCCACTCATATGACTTCTTTTTACTTTAACTACCTTTTTAAAGCTCCTATCTCCAAATATGGTCACATTCTAAGGTAGTGGGGTTTTGGATTTTTTTCTTTTTGCTGTGCTGGGTCTTTGCTGCTGCTCAGGCTTTTTCTCTAGTTGCAGCAAGCAGGGTGCATGTGGCTGCTATGGCTTCTCATTGCAGAGCACAAGCCAGGCCTCCTGCACTGCAGGCAGATTCTTTATCACGGAGCCACCAAGGAAGCCTGGTTTAGGACTTCAATATGTGAGTTTTGAGAGGACACGGTTCAGCCCACAACACTCCCCAATCTAGAGAACCCATGCTTCTTAATGTTAAATTCTGAAAACACCAGGTCAGATATCAGATTCTTTTCCCTTATAGGTTATTACAAAATATTGAATTTGGTTCCCTGTGCTATGCAATAGGTCCTACACCGTTGGTGGAAATGTACATTTGTGCAGCCATTATGGAGAATTGTATGGGAGTTCCTTAAAAAAACTGAACATAGAGTTGCCATACTATCCAGCAATGCCACTCCTGGGCATATATCCAAAGAAAAACCTATTTCAAAAAAATGCATGAATCCTAATGTTCATAAAAGCACTATTTATAATAGTCAAGCCATGGAAGCAACCTAAATGTCCATCTACAGATGAGTGGACAAAAACGATATGATCCATCTATCTGGGTATATACAGTGGAATATTACTCAGCCATAGAGAGTGAAATAATGCCCTTTGCAGCAACATAAATGGACATAGCTACAGGAAGTAAGGCAAAGACAAATATCAGATATCACTTATATGTGAAATCCAAGAAAAAAGATACAAATGAATTTATTTATAAAACAGAAAGAGATTCACAGACATAGAAAACAAATTTATGGTTACCAAAGGGGAAAGGAGAGGGGAGGGATAAATTAGGAAGTTGGTATATAATACACATTATTATATATAAAATAAATAATGAACAGGGACCTATTATATAGCACAGGGAACCAAATTCAATATTTTGTATAACCTATAATGGACAAGAATCTGGAAAAGAATATATAGGAGTCACTGTGCTGTACACTTGAAACTAACATAACATTGTGAATCAATTTCAATTAGGAAAAAAAAATATGATAGAGATATGCTGGAGGAGCCCACCTTCCAGAAGCGGAGAGTTGCTGAGTACAGGACCCGCCATCGGAGTCAACTGAGAGAGAAAGGAACACATGTTCAGTGTCACAGTGAGAACTGAGGAGAACTTTTCAAAGAAAAGAGGGAGTAGGGAAAGAAAAGGGACCACGGATTGTGGAAAATGGAACAGAAAGATGATGCAGAGAGCATTTCAGAATATTAAGATGTCAAGAGAGTCAGGGCAGCAGAAACAGCCCTCAGTGAAAATGCAGTCACTTGGGAGGAAGGGAGCACTCTGGTTATCACCCTGTGCCACCTTGTGGCCACCTTACCAGTTTCCATCAAACACTCCACCCTCCCTTGCGCCCTTTCCATTTCCTGTTGTCTCTAGCTACGTTTGAAAGTCTAAATCACCCGAATCATGTTCACGGCAGTGTGTAGCTTCAGTGATGAATCTCAGGGCACTGATTTCTTAGGCCTCTTTTTGGCAGCAATGGATCTAATTGTGGAATTCTGAGCGGTACGGGGGAAAGGGACAGGGGACCGAGAAGGCCCTCGTGTATTTCCTTCTCTGCTGCTGCTGTCACTAATACGGTCACAGTGAAGCTACTGTTTGGAAATTCCAGCCTCATAGGGCTGTTGTGAAGATTAGTGGGTTAATTATATAAATTGTTGGGAATAGGACCTGGTCTTTGGAAGTGCTAAGTAGGTATTAACTACTGTTACTATGAAGCCATAATCTCCAACCCACAGCAGTTTGCCACCATGTGTCTCTAACAGAGGTCATACATGTGTCGGACATGACTGAGTGACTTCACTTTCACTTTTCACTTTCCTGCATTGGAGAAGGAAATGGCAACCCACTCCAGTGTTCTTGCCTGGAGAATCCCAGGGACCAGGGAGCCTGGTGAACTGCCTTCTGTGGGATTGCACAGAGTCGGACACGACTGAAGTGACTTAGCAGCAGCAGCACATACTAATTAACCAAACAAGTTTTTGCTTAAAATTTAGTAAAAGCATCAGAATCTATTTTCATTTCTCCTGCAGTTCAAGGGTGAATATGAACCCTCATGCATCTAACCAGATAGTAGATGCCAGAGCTAGGATGTGAACCCAGATGCTTGTGCTCACGACCCCCAGCTTGCACCATCTCCCTTATACCTACATTCCACTTAGCATGTTGAGTTCAGATCTGCTTGTGAACTCTGGTTCTTCCTCTGTGTACTCTACTACTTATAGAAGAGTCTGTCCTCTGGAGCTATTTCTCCTGAGCTCTTGAGAGAATTCTTTCACTTCAGCTTTTTTTCACTCATCTTTTCGTCTCCTCCTAATACTTATTTTCCAAATACTCAGATTATGCTGATTCAGGAATAAATGGGTACGTCTCAAATATTTGACATTTAAAAAATAATGGAACAACAGCAGTTAGGGGAGGTGATTCCTACTCAATTCTTTCCTTCCTATGGCTTAGCATGCAGAAGTCCAATTAGGTGGATACAAAGTGAAATTAAAGAACAATACACACCATCTGCCCACTTGGGGGTGGGGGAGTGATACTGAAAACCTCAGCCAACAGATCTAAGATATGGATGTTAACAGTCTTGCTTGTACTCTTAGGGGACTTGAAAGCCTATAATACAACTTTTCTAAATACTAGTGGATAGAATGGCTTAAAACATCATTAAGCTGGACCAGCTGTATGGAAAGGGAAAGAGTCAGGAAACAGTAGAAAGTAAACAACTGCCACTGAAGTTGTTGGAAAATTACACCCTTCTCTCTGCTATAGAATTTCAGAGCTCTGTGAGGAATAAGGAACTCGACTCCAAATAAGTATAGATCCCAGCTCTCAAAATGCAAAGATGAAACAGGAGAAACTCTTGAGGGGCAAATGGAGAACTGACTAGCGGAGCTTCTCAAGAGAGTGAAAAGTAATTACAGTGAAGCTAGTTTCATAATACAGAGCGAAAAGACTGTCAACACACAAGGTAAGAAGCACTGATATATATCCATGATGGAAAAGAGAGACTGTTCCTTGCATTAATAATGTTCCTGGAGAAGGAACTCTTTATGTAGTAAATTAAGAATTAACAACATCCTCACCAGAAACAAGTTTGAAAAAGAAATAAAAAATAGTGTAATGATGAGAGCTGCAGGAAGTCACTACTGTGAGCCACTGTGAGAACAAAGGTGACTGCATCAGGCACAATGCAGGAAGGAGAGGGAAGGGCAGAAGACAATGATTTGAAAAGTACAAAGAAGTCATGCATATAGGGCCTTAAAAATCATTATTATTATTCCTCTTGGAGCAGGTACACTTTCAGAAAAAACACAAGGTCAGCAGTTTCAAGAGAAGCACAAGTCCATGTTTTATGTGCATTTGATGAAAAAATAAAAGTGAATCTAAAATAATTCTGATAAAAGACTGATCATATTCTGAGACTTCCTGAGGACTATACCCCACCCACTCTGAGTGCTGATAGATGAGAATTCTCCAGACATTTAGACTTTCAGTATCCTTACTCCACTGGGGCAGGCTATGTCTTTAATCAACCCCAGGGTGGACAAACATA
The DNA here is from genome assembly GCF_014754425.2 of Oryx dammah. Lineage (NCBI taxonomy): Eukaryota > Metazoa > Chordata > Mammalia > Artiodactyla > Bovidae > Oryx > Oryx dammah. The sequence goes on from NW_024070212.1 coordinate 3,250,771, forward strand.
CATCCTGGATTTTCAGGGGCAGGACAAATTTAAATCAGCCTTAATTTCCTCCACAAGTACAGTGGCTTTTGTTCATATATCCTGAAGTTGGGTTGGAAAATACAGTCATTCTACTGCAGAGCAGAAACTTTTCTTTTTCTTCTACTGTTTTCCATTGGCTCAGCTGTTTCCTTTCTTCTTCCAGACTTTTCAAATATTTCCCTCTTCTTTTTTCCTTGTTATCTTCCATCATCTTTGTCTTTCTTTTCTCCCAAAAACCCTGGTTCCTGCTAGGAGGCCTCACTGGTCTGTAGAATGGGGCTGGCAGAATACCAGTCACCTCATTGCATTCGCTTTCTTCCTGACAGTATTCTCTTTGTTTGAAAAACAAATTAAAACATTCTCTTCTTCAACTTAGAATCTTACTAATACTTCCCTTACATGTTCAGCTCTTCCATGAACTTTCAATTACAGATATCAACTAAAAAATATAGTCAAACTGAAAGTAGAGATTTGGTGGGAATGTTTAGGACACCGAGCCTGGGAAACAGCAAGCACTTCAGTAGCTCTGAGAAAATTGCTCCAAGGAGGCAGGAGGCAGGCTATATACAAGTTTGCAACAAAGGGAACAGGCAGTGTGAAGGTCAAAGATTAGGTTTCAAGTTAAGGAATTTAGCATTCTTTGTATGGGAACATGCAAGCCTCTGGGCTCACTGAATTCATTTCTTTCTTTTGTACCTCAGCTATCTGAGGTCAAAGCTGTTCTCCTAGCTTCTTGCATTCCCCCAGCTCCCCAGCAACCACAGTGGTGGAGCGGCAGCATCTGCTGGGTCACAGTTTTGGGAGCTCTCATTCACATTTGGAGGCCAGAAATCGCTGATGGCTGTGACATTTCTTATTTATTAATATGGCGGAAGATACTTTCATTTCACACAGATTTTCATATGACTTGCTGTTTACTGTTCCCTCCCAAGGGCAACAATAATAACAGTTTTGTTTTTCTATATCAGGGAGCAAACCCTGAGGTTGGTGATGCAGTCACCTCCCCCCGGGGTTAATCAGATGCTGGCAGAGGGAACTGCCAGGACCTCAGCCAGGAGTGGGCTCCAAGGAGGTCTCTCCCACATCCCAGTAGGAGTCCAGGGGACTCCCGCTCCCTGGGGCTCCGCTGACCCTGCTTTCCTAGCGCCACAGGAACCCCCACTGAGGATCCCGTCCTCTGCCCTAAATGGAACATCGGGTATTAGTGACTAACAGCCATTTTACAAAGCCCCCGCAAAGCAGCACCTATTTCCGTCCAGCTACTGTTTTCCCAACCCCGCCCTCCCTGGGAACTGACCATTCAGCTTCAGGCTTTATCGGCAGCACTTGATTCGTGGATCACAGAGGGCCCGTTAGAGAGGGCCGATGCCATTGGGCGGTCTCTCGGCTGCGTTGTAGTCGCTGGAAACTGGGTGGAAAGGAAAGCCCCAGGCCAGGGCCGGGGGGTCAGAGGCAGCACCTCAGAGGCGGCCTGTTGCCTTAGCAACCGTGGAAGGTCAGGCCCGGTCTGCAGTTTGGACGAGCGTGGAGCCCGGTGGAACCCGGTCATGCCAAGGACACTAACCTTAGTTTCTTCAGCAAGCCTTTCCAGTTTGACAGGAGAGGTGGAATAGCCTCCATCGCTCCATTTCTCTCATTTTTATTCTTTTAGTTTAGTCGCTCAGTTATGTCTGACTCTTTGCGACCGCAAAGACGCCAGGCTTCCCTGTCCATCACCAACTCCTGGAGCTTGGTCAAATTCATGTCCATCCTGTCAGTGATACCATCCAACCATCTCATCCTCTGTCGTCCCCTTCTCCTCCTGCCTTCAATCTTTCCCAGCATCAGGGTCTTTTCTAATGAGTCAGTTCTTCACATCAGGTGGAGTTTCAGCTTCAACATCAGTTCTTCCAATGAATATTCAGGACTGATTTCCTTTAGGATTGACTGGTTTGATCTCCTTGCAGCCCAAGGCACTCTGAAGAGTCTTCTCCAACACCAGAGTTCAAAAGCATCAGTTCTTCAGTCCTCAGCCTTCTTTATGGTATAGCTCTCACATCAATACATGACTATTGGAAAAAAACATAGCTTTGACTCTACAGACCTTTGTTGGTAAAGTAATATCTCTCTGCTTTTTAATATACTGTCTAGGTTGGTCATAGTTTTTCTTCCAAAGAGCAAGCATCTTTTAATTTCATGGCTGCAGTCACTGTCCACAGTGATTTTGGAGCCCAAGAAAATAAAGTCTTTCACTGTTACCATTGTTTCCCCATCCATTTGGCATGAAGTGATGGGACCGGATGCTATGATCTTAGTTTTTTGAATGTTGAGTTTAAGCCAGCTTTTTCACTCTCCCCTTTCACTGTCATCAAAAGGCTCTTTAGTTCCTCTTTACTTTCTCCCATAAGGGTGGTGTCAACTGCATATCTGAGGTTAATGATATTTCTCCTGGCACTCTTGATTCCAGCTTGTGCTTCATCCAGCCCAGCATTTCATATCATGTACTTTGCATATAAGTTAAATAAGCAAGGTGACAACATACAGCCTTGATGTACTCCTTTCCCAATTTGGAACAAGTCCGCTGTTCCATGTCCAGTTCTTTCATTCTTTATTTCCAAATTATTTTTATTTGTCAACCTCAGAGTAAAACCCCACTTACTTTCACATGGGCATAAGAAATACTTTTATTTTATGGGTCAGTGTAATTTTTTAAATAAGTAAACTGTGAAAACTTTGGCAGTCAGGTCTCATTTCCCTACATTTTCTATGAGAAAAACACTCCCCTGCTTGTCATTTATATGCTTGCTCGACATTTGTATTTCTTCTTATGTAGAGAGAGACTACATGACAAATCCTTGCCATATTCTGAAATCTCTACACATTCATACACATCAACAGGTACAAGGAAGAGAAAAACAACATTCTGAAGTCACTCGGAGTGGGATAGGAGTTGGCCACCGTTCGGGACGTTTTCCCACCATCTCATTCCTGATTACCTTGGTTTAAAGATAACAGTGGAGAAGGAAATGGCAAATCACTCCAGTATTCTTGCCTGGGAAATCCGTGGACAGAGGAGCCTGGCAGGCTACAGTCCATGGGGTCACAAAGAGTCAGCCACGACCTAGCAACTAAACAACAACAAAGACAGCAGACTGCGTTTTCTTCTCAGAGGTGGAGGGAACTAATGGAGATGAGGAAAGCTAAGCAGACAAAAGTGGAAATGGGGTCATTCTTGGATAACCTCAGTGTAGACAAATTTCCCTTTCCCAAATAGTTTTAATTATATATATATATATATATATTTTTTTTTCCTTAAAATTTTGTTTAAATTTTTTTGAATTTTTATTTGTTTACTTTTGTTTTCCCTGGGTCTTTCTTGCTTGTGTGGGTTTTCTGTGCTTGCGGTGAGCAGGCATTGCTCTGCTTTGCTGTGCTTGAGCTGCTCATTGCTGTGGCTTCTGCTGTGGCAGAGCATGGCTCAAGTCATGCAGGCTTCAGTAGTTGCAGCATGCAGGCTCAGTAGTGGTGGCACAGGGGATCAGTTGCTCCGATACACGTGGAGTCTTCCCCGACCAGGGATTGAACCCATGACCCCTGCATTGGCAGGCAGATTCTTATCCACTGTGCCACCAGGAAAATCTTTTCCTTTTCTTTTAAACTAAGAATTTATTTTTAATGAGCAGTTTCAGGTTCACAGCAAAAATTGAGAAGCAGAGATTTCTCATATACCTCCTCACCCCTCACATGAATAGCTTCCTCCATTGTCAACATCTTTATTACACTTCTTATCTACATTGATGAACCTGCATTGACACATCATCATCACCCTAAGTCCACGGTTTACCTTAGGGTTCACTCTTTGTGTTGTCCATTCTATGAGTTTGGACAAATTGTATATGTATTTCAGCAAATATTATAACCCCAAAGCCTTTGGATCTAAGTTTGTGAAATAGCAGGTTAGTAGCTGGCTGATCCTAGTTTGAATTTTAAAAGCAAGAAGAAGGATAGAAGAAATATGACTATTAAGTATTGTACTCTTTTTCTTATATAGCTTTGAAGGCAGTTCCAAGAGGAATTCCATAGACATTTTGAGCTATGTGGTCATTTCACCTGTAGACATATAGCTTCCTGTGGTGACTGCTTTGAAAGGCAACCTTTGTTTAGATGTATAAATTCTAATAATCAAAATTAGTTTATCTTTCCCTTTTTTTCTCCCTCTCTTCCATCTTTGTCTCATTTTCACAAAGGATTTCGGGGCATGACTTAATTGATTTATTTCAATTAAAGCTACTTTGAAATGTGAAAAATATAAATATGAAGTTTATGACAGTTATTTTAGACATTACCAAATTATTATCAAAATTGTTAGTCATTAATGATTATATCAAGTAGTACTCAAATTAAACAGGCTATATTGTGCTACTGAAAGATTCTGTAGATCAAAATTGAAAATGTTAACATATTTTTCTGTTGATTTTGAATTATTATTTGAGAAGCTTTAAAAGAATTTTTGTTACTACCACTTTGGAGTTAGTAGGCATTCCTAATTCCCTCTTTAAAATTTTGTAGCCTCTTTGTTGTTATTGAAATGTATATATTGAAACATATGAGATCACCAGGATTTTGTTCTATATGTGGTCAAAATAGTCAAATATTGATAATTTAGTGTGATTCGACCTAATATCAGAATAAGAAAAATTTCACTTAAAATATTTTGAAGTTATACTGTTTTGATATAAATGACCACTTTCTAATATATTGATTTTAATAAGATTTTATATATTGGGTTTACTTACAGCAGGTCCCATTTAACCCAGACTTTTCTCCTTTGCACATGTGCGGTATGATATCCTGACTAGAAATTCAGGAATTTAAGGGCAACTAGAAACCTTTCAGCACATGTCTTTCGCAGCATTAACCACAATCCTCCCTGACAAGTTGGAGGTTACTGACTGTGAAATGTAGCCAGTTGCTGAGAACTCAGGGTGTATTCTTTTCTTGACCCCTAAAAACTGGCCTGTTTCCAATTAATGGTTTTTTGTTTTTTGGAGGCATGTTATGATCCAGTTTCCTGGTTAATTTCCAGATCTTCTGCCGTTCTTCTTGTACAATTCATTTTCTTTGTGGTGGGTCTTACCGAAAGACACTGTGTACAGAAAAGGGGCTTCTGGAAATTATCATGTTTCAGCAACAAAATTGTTTAAACATCTGTCTATCATTTACAACCAACATCTCTGGTCTCATCCATGGAAAATATCACACATAGCAGAGAAAATTGAGAAGAGCTGGCAGAAGATAGCTGTTGAGTTTGCATCCTGCAATGGGTTCCTAGGAGACCTCAGACCAAGGTTGTTTTTTACTTCAGTTTAAGTTTTTGGGTGTGTTCCTTTCTGCAGAGAGCTGAAGGTCAGAGTCTGGTTTTGAAGGTGAACTTGAGGAATCAATCAGTGCATCCTCCTCCTGACTGGAAACTCAGCATCATTATGGACAGAGAGCCTGTCTCCAAGGCAAAGGGAGGTGGAGGCTGTTTAACATTCTTGGGCAGGCAGGAAGCATTTCTGCTGGCTCTCATCCTTGCTGACGTTTCCTAGTCTCAGGTCACTGTTGTCCTGAGGGTCCTGCAGAGGGTGTAACTCCATGTAGTTTGCGCTGATGATTTGTCGCCCTGGGGAGCCATTGACTAAACTTGCTCTTTAGGTCTCTGGCTAGGAACTTTGAATATATGCTATCTTTAGGAGTTCGTGGGCTTGTATATTTCTTTAAGGGCATTTTTCCAGGTTTTTTTTTTTTTTTTATGAGATAAGAAAAACCTGTCAAGAAAGCTGGTTAGCCTGAAATTGAGCTTTGGAGGTTGAACTGCTTTAATCTTAGGGTGTGACAGTCAAGCTCAAAGTGATCTTTCCACCAGTTTAAAGGCACTGAACTAATTAGGGATGAGAAGATTAAACAGCATTAGGAACACACCTCTGAGTAGAACAGCAATGGTTCCATTTCCTTTAATGTAAGAATGTGAAGTTCTTTGTTAAGTCTGATAGGCTACATGCTTCTACTATATAAATTACACTACTATTAATGTGATCTGTAGGATAAAAACTTTGGGATGATTAGTGAACTCTTCAGTCACTTGTAAGATGCCATCTGAGAAAATCAGACTTCATTAGTTTCCTCACAATGTGAGACTCCTGCCTTGTAATTACAACTGTCTTAAGTGAACCTCAGGTGACAGTTTTCTGTCTATCAATTAAGGAAGAAAGAGATTTCATTTCACATGATCATGTACTAATTAATGTAGGAAATACCTTTATGAAAGCATGTTTACGTGACTTTACCACAGTGCTCTCCAATGGAAATATAGTGCTGTCCTCATATGTAATTAATTTTTTCTAATAGTTCCATGAAAAAGTAAAAAGAAATGGGTGAAATTAATTTTAACAATATACTTTATTTAATCTAATATATTCAGAATAGTATCATGTCACTATGTAATCAATATAAAATCATTAGTGAAATATTTTATGTTTTAATTTATATATGATGTCTTAGAAATCTGATATTTTACACATACAGTGTATGTCAGCTTGGACAAGCCACATTTCAAGTGCTCAGCATCCACCTGTAGTTAGTGGCTGTTGAACTGGGAGCATGGCTTTAAACTGTTACTGTGTCTATAGTTGAGCAGAGGATTTCAGAGCGAGGAGAGAAATGGGGCAGGTAAGAGAAGACAAAAGCCCTTGCTGGATATGGAGCATCACTGGCACCAGATTTCCAAGGGTATGCATTCTTCTGTTCAACATTTCAACTTTAAACCAAAAGCAACAACTTCCTTTATCTGACACCCCAGTAGGACATTGTGATCAAAACAAGAAAATTGTCTTATAGACTCAACGTCTGCCCTACAAATTTGGGGCTTCCCAGGTGGAGCTAGTGGTAAAGAACCTGCCTGCAAATGCAGGAGACATTAGAGACCTGTGTTCAATCCCTGGGTCAGGAAATCCCCCAGAGGAGGACATGGCAACCCACTCCAGTGTAATTGCCTAGAGAATCCCATGGACAGAGGAGCCTGGTAGGCTACAGTCCATAGGGTCACAAAGAGTCAGACATGACTGAGGCAACTTAGAATGCATGCACACAAATTTGAGAAGTGAGACCAGGTGCTTTGGACAGTAGCATGACAGTGGACAGATAGACTTGAGTTCCAACCAGCCCTGTTGTTGCTGAGCTGTGAGCTTATGCAATGACACCACCCTTATAGAAGAAAGTTAAGGGGAACTGAAGAGCCTCTTGAAGAAAGTGAAAAAAAAAAAAAAGATTGAAAAAGTTGGCTTAAAATTCAACATTCAAAAAATGAAGATCATGGCTTCAGGACCCATCACCTCATGGCAAATAGATGGGGAAACAATGGAAACAGTGACAGACTTTATTTTCTTGGGCTCCATAATCACTGGGATGGTGACTGCAGCCATGAAATTAAAAGATGCTTGCTCTTTGGAAGAAAAGCTATGACAAGTCTAACCAGCATATTAAAAAGCAGAGATATTACTTTGCCAACAAAAGTCCATCTAGTCAAAGCTATGGTTTTTCCAGTAGTCATACATGGATATGAGAGTTGGACCATAAAGAGAGCTGAGTGCCAAAGAATTGATGCTTTAGAATTGTGGTGTTGGAGAAGATTCTTGGGAGTCTGTTGGACTGGAAGGAGATCAAATCAATCAATCCTAAAGAAAAGCAGTCCTGAATACTCATTGGAAGGCCTGATGCTGAAGCTGAAGCTCCAATACATTGGCCACCTATTGTGAAGAACTGACTCATTGAAAGAGACCCTGATGCTGGGAAAGATTGAGGGCAGGAGGAGAAGGTGATGACAGAGGATAAGATGGTTGGATGGTATCACTGACTCAATGGATGTGAGTTTGAACAAGCTGCGGAAGCTGGTGATGGACAGGGAAGCCTAACGTGTTACCATCCATGGGGTCGCAGAGTCAGATGCAACTGAGCAACTGAACCGAATGACTGATTGAGCTTATGCAAAACTGTCACCTATTTGACTCCTTCCACTCTAGTCAAGGGCATGGAAGTATCCAGTCTGGTGGGGCTTCAGTTCAGTTCAGTTCAGTCGCTCAGTCGTGTCCGACTCTTTGCGGCCCCATGAATCACAGCATGCCAGGCCTCCCTGTCCATCAACAACTCCCGGAGTTCACTCAGACTCACGTCCATCGAGTCCGTGATGCCACCCAGCCATCTCATCCTCTGTTGTCCCCTTCTCCTCCTGCCCCCAATCCCTCCCAGCATCACAGTCTTTTCCAATGAGTCAACTCTTCGCATGAGGTGGCCAAAGTACTGGAGTTTCAGCTTTAGCATCATTCCTTCCAAAGAAATCCCAGGGCTGATCTCCTTCAGAATGGATTGGTTGGATCTCCTTGCAGTCCAAGGGACTCTCAAGAGTCTTCTCCAACAGCACAGTTCAAAAGCATCAATTCTTCGGCACTCAGCCTTCTTCACAGTCCAACTCTCAAATCCATACATGACTACTGGAAAATCCATAGCCTTGACTAGATGGATCTTTGTTGGCAAAGTAATGTCTCTGCTTTTGAATATGCTATCTAGGTTGGTCATAGCTTTCCTTCCAAGGAGTAAGCGTCTTTTAGTTTCATGGCTGCAATCACCATCTGCAGTGATTTGGAGCCCCCCAAAATAAAGTCTGAAACTGTTTCCACTGTTTCCCCATCTATTTCCCATGAAATGATGGGACCAGATGCCATGATCTTCATTTTCTGAAAATTGAGCTTTAAGCCAACTTTTTCACTCTCCACTTTCACTTTCATCAAGAGGCTTTTTAGCTCTGCTTCACTTTCTGCCATAAGGGTGGTATCATCTGCATATCTGAGGTTATTGATATTTCTCCCGGCAATCTTGATTCCAGCTTGTGCTTCTTCCAGCCCAGCATTTCTCATGATGTACTCTGCATAGAAGTTAAATAAGCAGGGCGACAATATACAGCCTTGACGTACTCCTTTTCCTATTTGGAACCAGTCTGTTGTTCCTTGTCCAGTTCTAACTGTTGCTTCCTGACCTGCGTATAGGTTTCTCAAGAGGCAAGTGAGGTGGTCTTGTATTCCCATCTCTTTCAGAATTTTCCAGTTTATTGTGATCCACACGGTCAAAGGCTTTGGCATAGTCAATAAGGCAGAAATAGATGTTTTTCTGGAATTCTCTTGCTTTTTCCATGATCCAGCGGATGTTGGCAATTTGGTCTCTGGTTCCTCTGCCTTTTCTAGAACCAGCTTGAATGTCAGGAAGTTCATGGTTCACGTATTGCTGAAGGCTGGCTTGGAGAATTTTGAGCATTACTTTACTAGCATGTGAGATGAGTGCAATTGTTTGGTAGTTTGAGCATTCTTTGGCATTGTCTTTCTTTGGGATTGGAATGAAAACTGACCTTTTCCAGTCCTGTGGCCACTGTTGAGTCTTCCAAATTTGCTGGCATATTGAGTGCAGCACTTTCACAGCATCATCTTTCAGGATTTGAAATAGCTCAGCTGGAATTCCCTCACCTCCACTAGCTTTGTTTGTAGTGATGCTCTAAGGCCCACTTGACTTCACATTCCAGGATGTCTGGCTCTAGGTGAGTGATCACACCATCGTGATTACCTGGGTCATGAAGATTTTTTGTACAGTTCTTCTGTGTATTCTTGCCACCTCTTCTTAATATCTTCTGTTTCTGTTAGGTCCATACCATTTCTGTCCGTTATCGAGCCCATCTTTGCATGAAATGTTCCCTTGGTAGTGGGGTTTTAGTGGGGGTTAAATTACATTCCTCATGTGAAGTTACCTAGGCCAGTTGTTTTGTGGTGTATGGGAGGCACTCAGTCTACCAAGACTGTTATTTCCTGGTTTTTCCATCTATTTTTCATCATCGGCGCACTTTACCCAACCTTTCTTGCCCTTTACTCTCTTTTAGGTTCCGAACTATTTCCTGCTCCAATTCCCAGAACCTCAATTTCTGCTGCAGACCCTGCTCATTGGCCTGCTGTAATTGTGATTATGTTATAAATATAAAAGGCTTATTGTCAAAGCAACAGTAATAATGGTAATAAAAATTCAGCTATTGCCCATTCCCAATCTATGTGAAATGTTCCATTGTGCTAAGTCGCTTCAGTCATGTCTGACTCTTTGCAACCCCATGGACTATAGCCCACCAGGCTCCTCTGTCCATGGGGATTCTCCAGGCGATAGCACTGGAGTGGGTTGCCATTTCCTTCTCCAGGGGATCTTCCTGACCCAGGGATTGAACCCCGGTCTCTGGCATCGGCAGGTAGATTCTTTACCATCTGAGCCACCGGGGAAACCGAAATCTTCCATTAGATCACTCCAAATTTGGTGAAAAGACCAGATATACTTTTATTTTTGACCGATGGGTGGCAGTATTGTCTAAGTCACTGATCTCTGGGCAGGCTGGTCCCTCTGAGTTTCCTTTCTTTATGCCTTTCATTATCTGATGTTCATTCTGTCAACCTGAAAGAGAGGTTTTCATGGAAAAGTTCAGGACTGGAGGATAGTATCAACCCCTAAAGTGCTAAAGGCAGCTCAGAACCCAGAGCTGCTGTCCATTCAGACACTTGGGGAGACGCCTCAGGCTCGGAGTCAAGGCTCCCAGGGGGTGGGTTTGGGCAGGGGCCTGGTAGATTAATGGCAGGATAAGATGCTTTCCAGCATCCTTGATCACCAAGGATCTAGATATGGGGAAGAAGGGTAGTGAGGCTGACCCCAATAAATTGCATGAAAATAGACAGAGCCTGCATGAAAAGAGACGTTTGATAGGTATCAAGCACTGATCTTATAAGCTCACTGGGAATTAATTTTCTTATCACCATCCCCGATTAGCAGGACCTATTGTCTTTGAATTAGAGGGATGTGTTTAAAAATTATTATTATCTTCTTCTTGTTGTGTGGCAGCCTGTATGGGAGGGGAGTTTGAGGGAGAATGCATACATATATATGTATGGCTGAGTCCCTTCACTTTTCACCGGAAACTATCAAAACATTGTTAATCGGCTATACCCCAATACAAAACAGTGAAAGTCACTCAGTCGTGTCTGACTCTGCAACCCCATGGACTATACAGTCCGTGAGTTCTCCAGGCAAGAATACTGGAGTGGGTAGCCGTTCCCTTCTCCAGGGGATCTTCCCAACTCAGAGACTGAACCCAGGTCTCCTGTATTGCAAGTGGATTCTTTACCAGATGAGCCACAAGGGAAGCCCAGGAATACTGGAGTGGGTAGCCAAACCCATGAACACTGGAGTGGGTAGCCTATCCCTTCTCTAGCAGATCTTCCCAATGCGGGAACTGAACCATGGTCTCCTGAATTGCAGGCAGATTCTTTACCAGGTGAGCTATCAGGGAAGCCCAATTTAAAATAAAAAGCTCAAAAAATTATTCATTTTTAAAAATACCTTGCTACCTGGAATTTATCCTCCACCCTGGTCCTCAATACCCAGTACAATGACAATTTAGCAATTTTAATTATGATCTTTTGATATCACATTACCCAACCATTTGGATTAAGTCCTCATATTTGAAGATGAATTTCTTTCAGGCTTTCCTTTAAATTTTCTTTTTTTATCAGGTGACTGATTTGGTATGAATCAAGAGGTTTACCAGAGAACATTTAGGAAAGCATGAAGGAGAAAATAAAAACCACCCATTAGCTTGAAAAGATACATATCTTGAAAAATAAAATAGAAAAGCTATTGTTTATTGTTCCAGAGGTTTGGACTAAATCAGAAAACCCTTTGAATTGTTTTATTGTGAATTTTATGATTAATCATGACAAAACAGGGCATGAGACTTCTAGGATTATCTTATTTTGTTTGACCATTCAGCTATTCATTTATATGTGAAAACATTGAAAAACCTGGTATGAACTATATATTGTGCTAGATTGGAGGTTGAGGGAGAGAGTGGGGCCATAAGACATTGTCCTTGCTTGTGAGTGCCTTACAACTTACTAGCGAAAAGAGACAAAGCAAATCAATAATTCCAGTGTGGTAACTGTCACAGTAGGGGAACACACCTTTTTATAGAAGCAGAAGGAAAGGCATTTGACTGCCCACTGGCAGCCAGGAAAGGCTTTACGGGGAGGTGACACAAGCTGAGTCATTAAAGTCAAGCAAGAATTATCCATATTGGGCATAAGAAGATGGACATTCCAGGAAAAGGAATGAAATACACAAAGGTACTTATATTCAATTGCTTGCTGTTTGCGAGGAATGGTAGGTACCTGATATGAAGCTGGAGTGGGCTATGTGAGTATATTGGGGAATAAAAGAACTAGTGGGAATTGGGCAGAGAAGCTGAACAAGGTAATAATGGGCTTTTTATACCAGGTGAGTTTTTGGGGAACTTTGTCTTATAGGATTTGATGGCAGATGGATGTGGGGAGTAGGATAGTGAGAGAATTATCCCCTGCACCCCTTGATTCTACTTTGGACGATTGGATGAATGGTTGTAACACAGAGGAGGGGCAGGGTTGAAGGAGCTGACAAAGATGACCAGCTCACTTTCAGATTTCAGGGGATCCTGCCCAGGTGACAGCTCTCTGTATGAATTTGGCCATCAGGAGAGAGATCTCAAGTTCTAGGTACAAACTGTAGTTATTAATAATAACCATTTACTGAAGATTTATTGTTGTTCAGCTCTTTGCAGCCCCATGGACTGCAGCACGCCGGGCTTCCCCGTCCTTCACCATCTCCTGGAGTTTGCTCAGACTCATGTCCATCGTGTCAGTGATGCTGTCCAACCATCTCATCCTTGACCACCTGCTTCTCCTTTTGTCTTCCATCTTTCCCACCATCAGGGTCTTTTCCAACGAGTTGGCTCTTCTCCTCAGGTGGTCAAAGTATTGGACCTTCAGTTTTAGCGTCGGTCCTTCCAATGAATATTCAGAGTTGATTTCCTTTAGGATTGACTGGTTTGATATTTTTGTTATCCAAGGGACCTTCAAGGGTCTTCTCCAGCACCACAATTTGAAAGCATCAATCCTTCAAGCGCTCAGTCTTCCTTATGGTCCAACTCTCACATCCGTACATGACTACTGGAAAAACCATTGTTGTTGCTGTGTTCTGCTGCTCAGTCATGTCTGACTCGTTGTGACCCCATGGACTGCAGCACACCAGGCTTCCCTGTCCTTCACCATTGCCCGGAGTTTGCTCAAACTCATGTCCATTGAGTTGGTAATGCTGTCCAACCATCTAATCTTTGGCCACCTGCTTCTCCTTTTGTCTTCAATCATTGCCAGCATCCAGGTCTTTTCCAGTGAGTCAGCTCTTCATGTCAGGTGGCCAAAGGATTGGGACTTGAGCTTCAGCATCAGTCCTTCCAATGAATATTCAGGACTGATTTCCATCAGAATTGACTGATTTGATCTCTTTGCAGTCCAAGGGACTCCCAAGAGTCTTCTCCAACACCTCATTTCAAAAGCATCAATTCTTCAGTGCTCAGCCTTCTTTATGGTCCAACTCTCATGTCTATATATGGCTACTGGAGAAATGATAGCTTTGACTACATGGGCCTTTGTTGGCAAACTAATGTCTCTGCTTTCTAATATGCTGTCTAGGTTTGTCATAGTTTTTCTTCCAAGGGGCAAGCATCTTTTAATTTCATGGCTGCAATCACCATCCCAGTGATTATGGAGTCCAAGAGAATAAAGTCTGTGTCACTGTTTTCATTGTTTCCTTATCTATATGCCATGAAGTGATGAGACCAGATGCCATGATCCTAGTGTTTTGAATGTTGAGTTTTAAGCCAGCTTTTTCACACTCCCCTTTCACCTTCATCAAGAGGCTCTCTGTTTAGTTCCTCTTTGCTTTCTGCCATAAGAGTGATGTTATCTGCCTATCTGAGGTTACTGATATTTTTCCTGGCAATCTTGATTCCAGCTTGTGCTTTATTCAGCCCTGCATTTTGCATGAGGTACTCTGCATAGGACTTCACTGGTGGCTCAGACAGGAAAGCGTCTGCCTACAATGCAGGAAACCTGGGCTCAATTCCTCAGGAAGATCTCCTGGAGAAGAAAATGGAAACCTACTCCAGTATTCTTGCCTAGAAAATCCCATTGACAGAGGAGCCTGGTGGGCTACAGTCCATGGGGTCGCAAAGAGTTGGACACAACTGAGCGACTTCACTTTCTTTCACTTTCTCTTTCATTCTGCATAGATGTTAAATAAACATGGTAACAATGTACAGCCTTGATGTACTCCTTTTCCAATTTTGAACCAGTCCATTGTTGCATGACAGGTTTGAACTATTGCTTCTTGACCTGCATACAGATTTCTCAGGAAGCCAGTCAGATGGTATTCCTATTTCTCTAAGAATTTTTCAGTTTGTTGTGATCCACACAGTCAAAGGCTTTAATGTAGCCAGTGAAGCAGAAGTAGATGTTTTTCTGGAATTCTCTTGTTTTTTTCTATGATCCAACGAATGTTGGCAATTTGATCTCTGGTTCCTCTGCCTTTTCTAAATCCAGCTTGAATGTCTGAAAGTTCTCGGTTCAGGTACTGTTGAAGCCTAGCTTGGAGGATTTTCAGCATTACTTTACTAGCATGTGAAATGAGTGAAATTATGCAGGATTTTGAACATTCTTTGGCATTTCCTTTCTTTGGGATTGGAATGAAAACTGACCTTTTCCATTCCTGTGGCCTCTGCTGAGTTTTCCAAATTTACTGGCGTATTGAATGCAGCACTTTAACAGCATTATTTTTGTGGATCTGAAATGGCTCGGCTGGAATTCCATCACCTCCACTAGCTTTGTTTGTAGTGATGCTTCCTAAGGCCCACTTGACTTCTCACTCTGGGATGTCTGGCTCTACACCATTGTGGTTATCTGGGTCATGAGGATCTTTTTTGTATAGCTCTTCTGTGTATTCTTTCCACTTCTTAATATCTTCTGCTTCTGTTAGGTCCATACTGTTTCTGTCCTTTATTGAGCCCATCTTTGCATGATATATTCCCTTGGTATCTCCAATTTTCTTGAAGAGATCTCTAGTCTTTCGCATTCCATTGTTTTCCTATTTCTTTGTATTGTTCACTTAGAAAGGCTTGCTTATCTCTCCTTGCTGTTCTTTGGAACTCTGCATTCAGATGGGTATATCTTTTCTTTTCACCTTTGCCTTGCACTTCTTTTCTGAGCCTCCTCAGGCAACCATTTTGCCTATTTTCAAAACCATAGTTTTGACTATATGGACCTTTGCTGGCAAAGTGATGTCTCTGTTTTTTTTTTAAATTAATTTACTTTTTAATTGAAAGATGATTGCTTTACAGAATTTTGTTGTTTTCTGTCAAACCTCAGCATGAATCAGACATACGTTTTTAATACACTGTCTAGGTTTGTTATAGCTTTTGTTCCAAGGAGCAAGCATCTTTTAATTTCATGGCTGCAGTCAATATCTGCAGTGATTTTGGAGCTCAAGAAAATACAATTTGCCACCGTTTCTACTTTTTTCCAGTCTATTTGCCATGAAGTCATGGATGATGGAACTGGATGTCATGATCCTAGTTTTTTAAGTGTTGAGTTTTAAGCCAGCTTTTTAATGTGCCACATTTTGTATTAATCCTCAGGTAAATCCTGTGTAAGCACAACTCTGTAGCTACATTTTACAGGTGAGAAACCACATTTTAGGTGATATGACAGGTCCCTTACCACGTGTCCAGAATATGGTGGAGCTGGAATTTGAGCCCAGGCTGATTCCAGAGCCTGTGTTCTCAACCACTGCCTTCTACTGAGCCACTTACATGGAGGTGTGGTTAAGTAATGGGCAAAGTGAAACATTCAGGGATAGGATGTAGAAAGAGAAAAGGTCCGAGGAACATAGCCAGATGGGACAAATAGTAGGAGGGGAGCTGGTGGAGCCTAGGACAGAGTTGCCACAGGGAAGGAGGAAACAGCAAAGATGTTATCCAGAAACCCAGAGGAGACTTTTGAGGAGGGAGGGATCAACAGTGAAAAAAATAAGGCATGGACTGTGTCTTCCGGGCACCAGCCCCACACTTCCAGCTGATGACTAAATATAATCACTTGGGTGTTCCACAGGCTTTGTCACCTTCAAATTCTGTTTCTATTGGTGATATGACTGTCTTCTGAGACATCCAGAATGCATACTTTGGGATAATCTTTAATGTCCCCTTTTCACATGGCCGCCGATGGCCACATCTTGTTGGACTTAACATTTCTCTTGTCTACCCCTTCCTCTTCATGCCTTGAGAACCCAGTTCTTTGCTTCGTGCCTCCATCATTTTATTTCTCTCCTGCTTTGTCTTCTTGCCACCGGTTGCATTCTCCTCTTATCAGCCTTGCCCGTGAATCCTTCTGAAGTTTCACCATGCCGCTCCCTAGCTCAGGAAACTTCAGGGGCCCCTTAACATTTATAATATATAATAAATTCCAAATTGTTATTGAAGACCGTCTATGAACTAGCTCTAGCTTATTTCTTCTAATCTTCTCCCCCTGCATTAAATGCCTTGTGGCTTCTCTTCCAGCCAGACTGAGAAATGTCTTGATTCCATTGTTTGCTTCCTCAGATCCATTGCTCAGGCCAATCCTTCCACCTGGATGCATTTTCCTTTCATCTTTCAGTTCCAAATCTTACCCATCCTTCAAAGGTCATCCGAAATATTATTTTCTCAGTGAAGCTTTCCCTGACCCTTTCTACTGGAAATGATTTCAGCCTTCTCTGAACTCACGTGAATATGACACTGTGTCTGTACATTTCTTAGGGCAATTAATGTTGTGTGTGTGTGTGTGTGCTCAGTTGTGTTCGACTTTTTGCAACCCCATGGACTGTAGCCTGCCAGGCTCCTCTGTCCATGGAATTCTCCAGGCAAGACCACTAGAGTTGGTAGCCACTTCCTACTCCAAGGGATCTTCCTGACCTAGGGATCAAACCTGTGTCTCCTGCATTGCCAGGCAAGGTCTTTACCACTAGTCCCACCTGGGAAGCCTCTACCTTAGGTTTTAGAAGTATATAAGTGTTTAAACAGTTGTTGAAGAAGTATATAAGTGTTCTTGACAATTTTTCTATTCTTCATTTTGCTAATCACATGAGCATTTTGTATGTAGGTATTTTGTGTTGCTGAATATATATTTACTGAGTGAATGGATGGAGAGCAGACATTGCTGTCAGATTCTGTGCAGTCTCTGGATATTTCCTTCTTAATCATCTCTTTAGACTGAGCCTCCTCAGTGCCCTGCCCTCTCAGTGTAGACTCTAGCTTAGGTTTGAGAAGAGTTAATTTTGAGTATGGCAGTGAATGCAGTAGAAAACTTAGGTAACTATTTGATTTTTAAGATATACTCTAAAGAACTAACATTTCCTATTTGGAGAAAAAGTCTCCAGTTCTCTAGGGCATATCAAAATCGAGTCTGATTATCCTAAGGTATTTCTTGTGGTCTTCCTCAGCAGTCATCTTTAGAGTGTGCCTTTGAAGATGGATAGATATTAAGAGAAAATGAAAAGATGCTTATCTTGGGGGTGGAATCCTGTATCCCTTGGAAACATCTTCATGTTTGGTGACCACATAATATTTCTAGGTTATCCCTTGACTCACAGATAGAACCAGATTAGAGAATTAGGAGCCATAGCCAGGATATTGGACCAGGTTTGGCGGTGCCTGTCTGTCCTGCTTGTGAAATTCAATCTGGAGTATGGAGTTTCCACGGCTGAGTAGTCTATCCTGCTTGGGTCTCTTTGGCTTTCTCTGGCTTTTAAGGGTATTTTCCTCGTTAGCCACATGTAGATGAGCTGCTTGTTAAGCTAAATGCAGTGGAACTCAAAGAAGGAATCAATGGAAAATGTCTTCTGGTGCTATATTTATTTGGGTTTCAATGTCAAGTTTAAGCCTATAATTTGAGCATACAATCAGTTGGAACTCATAGTTTCTTACCAACTTGGGCAGAACTAAATTCCTCCTTGAAAATGGAATCCAGGTTTTGTTACCTTATCTTTAACTGCTGTTGTTGATGGCAGTAAGGATAATCTAAGGGAAAGCTCTCACATAAAGGGTTATGCAGGATTTGTGAGCTCTTCTTGACAATCCACCTGTGTATCTTACAGAGGACAGCATATTTTCATTAGAGAAGATCAAGAGAAATTAACTTTGTTGGTGATTATCTGCTTGGCATGGAATCTGGCAAAGAGGGCAATATAATAGTCTTAAAAAAAACCCTTTTCCAGTTGTTTCTCCCTGTCCTTTCTTATCCATCTTACTCCCTTTATCCAACGATGGGCAGTGAAGCAAGGTAAATGTCACATCTTCATTAAAAGGTGAGGCTTCTATATCGTCGGGGAGGTCAGGGTGGGAAAAGACATCCAACATCTACTCGTCTTCTTGAACAATTGCTACAGGAACTGTCTGGTTCTTCCCCCACCTGCCTAGTTCACAGGTACCCACATCCCAGATGTGAAGCTCCAAGATAAAGCAGATCTGGGTGCCGGCTCTGTTAGCTTGCACATCACTTTGTGTTTTTGTCCTCCCCCTTCTTGTGTCCCCTTTCACTCAATCTGGCTTATTCAAACTGACACCTTCTCACAAGGAACCTAAAGGAATTACTTTGGAATCATTTTCACTGGAAATTAGTGGATCCACGTGTGCTCATAATTTTTTCATTTCCTATTTCAGAGGGAATAGATTTCTTATTTTTATGTAAGTACTCTGATGACTTTTACTTAATTTTTGATTTCTTTGGTCTTACGTTTCTATACTATTTTCCTTTATTAAAAACTGCTTTTTTGTTAAATTAATTTTTTATTGGAATATAGTTGATTTACAATGTTGTGGTAGTTTCTGCTGTACAGCAAATTGAGTCAGTTATACACAGACATATATCCACTCTTTTTTAGATTCTATTCCTGTATAGACCCACACAGAGTATTGACTAAAGTTCCGTGTGCTATACAGTGGGTTCTAATTAATTTTCTATTTAGTAGTGTGTATATATCAGTCCCAGTCACGCAGTTTACACCCCCATGTTCAGTTCTAATTTAATGCTTTTACAGCCTGTATTTGATGTCTTTGTCTGCTGTTTATTAATAAGTTGGAGTGGGGGGATTTATGACTTCTGCAATTAATTAAAAATTATGGGAATCTCTTTCAAAAAGAGGATCAGATCAAATCTTTTGTGCCATGGGGCTTGCTGAGGTTCAGAAATTTCATGTGGAGTCTGGGGCTGAGAATTAAGAATTCCGCTTTCAAACTGATAGTCTAAAGATTCTGGATTCCATTTTATGGAGTACACCAAGCAGGTTGGAAGAATCACATGACTCACAACACAGGCAAAGATAACTAAAATTTTAAGATTCTAGCTGAGATTGTGAAGAGTGACCAACTTGGAAAACAGACCATTTTATATCTCTTAAGTATGTAATTAAACCTTCTATAAGGGTTGAGAATGATACATATATAATATCCAAACCCATGTAAGAAATAGTAAAGCCAGTAAGACTGGGAGTCATGTTCATAGAGCACTTTCTGGTTTACTTGTTATTCCTTATGATAAAATATGTTTTCTCATTGAATCAGCACCACATCCTTGTGAAGAAGCCATCACCAGTATCTTACTTTATAGATGCAGTGGCAGAGGTCAGAAAGCTAGGTTAATTGTTCCAAAGTCACACACAGTGATTGAGACTATCCATGTTATCTGGTTTGGGATATCAGTTTCCTTCTGTACATTTATTTAAGACTACATTTTGGCAGGCAAATGGGATAGGGACCAAAAAAGTAAACGTATCACATTTAGAACCTTTCCTTTCCCCTGCCTTCTGAAAGGAAGACATCTCAGGTGGGCAGCTACTTTTGTTCTGTGGAATCACATAAGAGGGGAGCACAATTGGTAAGGGCATGGAAGCGCTGGAGGAAAAGGGGTATTTTAGGGAGGGACGTATCAAGGGGGATGAGAGCAAATGCAGGCTGAAATTTGAGAGGTAGTTTTTGGGCATTTGGGGAGTATGGACCATGAACTTGGTAGAACCTCAGTTCTCTTTGAGAGAGTAGGAAGGGAATGAGGAGAGTCTTGAGAAGTTCTATTGCTATTATGGACAGACTGTTTCCTTGGAGCCTTTAAAAGACATTTCAGCATAGATGGCAATTGCTTTTCAGATTCCTTTGAAGGGTGGCTTGTTCTTTTGGATTTAATGTCTCACTACAGATGGTGTAGCATTATGGGTGTTAGGTGAGCTAGAAAGTCAAGATGTTAGTCTAGGTTTTCACTCTCAGGTTCAGTTTGGTACGGAAATAGAGGCCATCAGTGTGTTATGTCCAAGCTCAATGGTGCCAAAAGGAACTCAATGATGCCAAAGAGAAAGCAGCAAAGGAAAGGTTTCTCCCTCAGCTTTGTTGGTAGAGGTCACAGCTAGACCTGAGCCAAAGATTCTCAGATTAGAATTCTGAGTATCTGTGCTTCTGAAGTCTCTCATTTCTCCTTAAGGCCAGGAAATTCTTTTTGGTGCTAATTTGATCTGTCTACAGTTGCACAAGGACCACTGATATCCTTTTATTTACAGGAAGAGAAATAGCGCAGCCCTGCTGCTGCTGCTGCTAAGTCACTTCAGTCGTGTCCGACTCTGTGCGACCCCATAGTCGGCAGCCCACCAGGCTCCCCCATCCCTGGGATTATCCAGGCAAGAACACTGGAGTGGGTTGCCATTTCCTTCTCCAATGCATGAAAGTGAAAAGTGAAAGTGAAGTCGCTCAGTCGTAAAGGGAGACTTTTTGGCAATTTCCCCTCATTTCATAGCTTGTGGTGAGCATGGTCTTGTGACTCTATTCCCCTGGTGTAATCGTCTGGGCAGCCTTGTCAGTTATGGGTCAGGAACCAGGCACGGAGACGTGCTGCCTTAGCTGAAGGACTGACCTCGTCCCAGGAGAGAATCCAGTGAGCCTCAGTCCAGTCAGGGCTGGGAATAGGAGAATCTGAGGCCAAAGATAGACTCTGGGATACCTGGCATTGTCTGGCTGTTTCAGGTCTGATTTTGCTGAGAATCAGTCTTTGATCTGCTGGTTTCAAGGCTGTCAGTTCAAGGTAGGAAGCTGATTACTCCTCCTGCACCGGGGGCTTCCCTGGAGCTGTGACAGTGCAGCAGTGTGTTTGATAGTCTGACTAGGAGTAGAAGCAAACACTTTTCTTTCCTGTTCCCTGGGGTACTTCCTTCTACAACATGAAACTTGCATGCTTGCAAAATTATGTATATTGTTCATTCCAAAATATTAGTCTGCTCTTGATTAATATGTAATTTAGGAGATATTGTTTAATAGCCTCCTACCCCCACACTTTGGTTGCAACTTTATTTCATTTAAGATGACTACTTTAAAACTAACTGCCCTCATTTGATGAATCAATTTTATCTGTAAATTTATAAAAATTACCCACCATACATCACGGTCTCACCTTGTGGGGTTCATTTTTGTATCAGATAAGACTCTTTGGGTTGCAAACAACAGTTAAAAAGCCACGTCAATAGAATTAAAGTTGGAATTTAATGCCTTACGTGACAAGAAAGACCATATATTTGTTAGCAAGGCTTGGTTGTGTCTCCCAGGCCCATCTCTTTCCACCTCTCAGCTCTATCCTCCACCGGACTGGCTGCAAGTTTGTCTATGCTGGTAAGATTAAGACAGCTGCCAGTATAGACCTAAAGAGACACGAGTAACTGGAGTGGCTTAAGTAATTTGGAATCAGTCTGAGAAGTCTTATATTTGAGCCTTGGTTTCTTCATCTGTAAAATAGGAATAATAATATTTAATCTACAGAGAATTAAGTAAATGAGCATATGAAAGTGTGTGCCTCTATGTCTAAGAACATGACTTTAGAATCACATCTGGGCTCTTCATTTATTAAGTTATTAATACTTGGTTACAATGAGAAGACTTATAGTACCTGCATTATAGGGTTGTTAAAATTTAAAATGATAGACAGTATATGAAATCTCTAAGAGGGTGCCTGGCACATGGAGCCACTCAATACATGGTAGCTATTATTTGAGTAGAATTTTGAAGTGACTATCAGTGGCTTGAAATGAAAAAACAAACTCAGGCATGGGAAATGGCGGGGAAAGGGCGTGGATAGTGATTCATAAAGGAGGCATTTTGGGGTGGGGACCGTAGGGTAAGGTTGCATAGTGTCCCTGTATGGAATGTGGCTCTTGCACTTTGTATCAGAACCATGATAGAAAGACAGACACTAAGGGATGGTCGTGGCTTCCCAGGTGCTGCTAGTGGTAAAGAGTCTGCCTGCCAATGCAGGAGACATAAGAGACACAGGTTTGATCCCTGGATCGGGAAGATCCCCTGGAGGATGGCATGGCAACCCACTCCAGTATCCTTGCCTGGAGAACCCCCTTGGACAGAGGAGCCTGGTGGGCTACAGTCCGTGAGGTCACACAGAGTCAGACATGACTAAAGTGCCTTAGCATGCAGCATGCAAGGGATGGTCTGGGGAAGATCCTGTCAGTCAGCCAGGAGGACAGTGCTCTGGCCATTTCTATCAGGGATGCTGTGGAGCTAGAGTGCTCTTCTGTAGAGTTACCACTGCCTGGCTTGGTACCAGTGTTTGTTTCACTGACTGGAATTGCCTTCAGAGTTAAAGACAGTTCCCTTAAACCCTCAATGGTGGCAAATCTTCCTTCTAGGAGAGTAGATTTTAAATTTAGAGCCAAATCTAATGAATAGGATTAAGGATCAAGCTGAGAAATTCTGATTCAGATTAAAAATTATCAAGTTAAACTAGTGTGATTCCCCCTGCTACCCCCTTGTTTTTAAAAAGAACAGGATGAGTACGTTGTAGCATTCTAAAAAATCAATTTCATATTTTACATATAGAATATAATAACTCAAATTATGGAGTACTTGCCACATACTAGGCATGATATCGGGGCTTCCCAGGTGGATCAATGGGTAAAGAATCTGCCTGCAATGCAGGAGACCCAGGTTCAATCCCTGGGTCGGCAAGACCCCCTGGAGGAGGGCATGGCAACCTGCTCCAGTATTCTTGCCTGGAGAATCCCATGGATAGAGGAGCCTGGCAGGCTACAGTCCATAGGATTGCAAAGAGTTGGACCCGACTGAAGTGAGTGAGCATGCATGCAGGCCTGATATTAAGGGTTAGAGTTTTAAAGATTAATAGCATTTCTTCTTTGAGAACCCAAAGAAGAAAGAGAACAGATGGTTAGTCATCATAATGGGGGTGAGAGCATGCTTGTGGAGTTTGTTTGGATTCTGTGAGCAGGCCTAGGGCAGGGGTGTGGGATTTGGGGAGGTTTAATGTAGAGGTGATGTTTGAGAAGGATGTTGAAGGAAAAGTATGAATATACAAGAATAGAGTATGGTGTGTGTGTGTGTGTGTGTGTGTGTGTGTGTATCTCAGAGTTTTATATGTGAAGGTTTTGGTGACCATGCATGTCCGGAGAATGTCCTGAGGAATGAGTGACCTGAAACAGATGGAACACTTAAGAGTAATTTCTCCCCACCCCCACCCCTCACCTTAGTAGTGGCCAGGGGAGGCATTCCATTTTTGATATCTAACTAAGGTTAGCGTTTGAAGAATTCTTTGAGGATGTCCTATCTTAAAAGTCAGCAGGTAAAAGGCAGCCAAGAGAAATATGTGAGTTCTGCAATTATCCCTCCCAACAATCGTGTGAGGATTTTACAGATGAGGAACCTGAAGCTCAGTGGGTTTAAGTAATTTGCCTAAAATCTGGAAGGCTAGGAAGAAGTGGAACTGGGCTTTGAAATGGAATATGCTTCCAAAGTCCGTGCTCTACTCTGAATATACTTTCATCTCAATCTGATGACTCAGGACTTCATCTCACCTCAGGACCACCATTCTGAAGCAAGAGATTGTTCTGTGTACTTTGGTAGCTGGAGATGTAGCAGCCGGGTGCAGGGGGGCTGAGTGTGTGGACCAATCAGAGGTGAAGCCCAGACCAGTGGCTCTCAGATTTCAGAGTGTGAAGGCAATGGCACCCCACTCCAGTACTCTCGCCTGGAAAATCCCATGGACGGAGGAGCCTGGTGGGCTGCAGTCCATGGGATCTCGAAGAATCGGACACGACTGAGCGACTTCACTTTCACTTTTCACTTTCATGCATTGGAGAAGGAAATGGCAACCCACTCCAGTGTTCTTGCCTGGAGAATCCCAGGGACGGGGGAGCCTGGTGGGCTGCCGTCTATGGGGTCGCACAGAGTTGGACACAACTGAAGCGATTTAGCAGATTTAGCAGCAAGGTTCCTCTGGGAGACCTGTGGTGGTTCTAATTCCCAGACCCCACTTGTGAGGGTCTGTCTGCTTGTGAAGCACCTTGGGTGATTCTGACACAGATGGCATGAGATTCACACTTTGATGAACATCACCCCAAATGAATTCCCTGTGTGAATGTCTTTGCTCTTCTTCCTTCCCTCCCTTCTTTCTTTTCCTTCCTTTTTTCCCTCACTTCCTTTCTTTTTCCTATCCTCTTGTCTTCAGTTTCCTTCTGCTTCTCTCCTCTCTCCCTTTCTCCCTCTCTCCTTTCTTTTTTTCTTTTCAGGTTTCTGTTGATTGGGTTCAGATGATTTGACGAGATTTTATATATAGGTACTATTCCTCGACTCTCCAACACGACTGTGCATTCCTTGCAGGCAGGGTTTGGGTACTTTGTGTCCCTTTCACTGACGCTTACATGGGTATCTTCCCTTAATTAAAACATAGTGGGCACCTATTACCTTTTGATTACAATTAGGCATTTTGAAAACTTTAATTCAGTCAAGATAGGCATGCTCAGCCCTTTGCTTTACCTTTTCATGTTGTCTATATGTTCTTTTTCCTCCTAGTCTCTCTGCTCTTCTGCCTTTCACATGCTCCTGCAGGGTCCTACTGCTGCTGCTACTGCTAAGTCGCTTCAGCCGTGTCCGACTCTGTGCGACCCCATAGACGGCAGCCCACCAGGCTCCCCCGTCCCTGGGATCCTCCAGGCAAGAACGCTGGAGTGGGGTGCCATTTCCTTCTCCAATGCATGAAAGTGAAAAGTGAAAGAGAAGTCGCTCAGTCGAGTCTGACTCTTAGCGACCCCGTGGACTGCAGCCTACCAGGCTCCTCCATCCATGGGATTTTCCAGGCAAGAGTGCTGGAGTGGGTTGCCGTTGCCTTCTCCGCCTGCAGGGTCCTAGATGGGTAGAATGTAGACTAACGCTTAGTGATTCCTTTCCAATTTCGGTTCTCGGCACTTCTCCCAGCCTCTGGTGAAACATCACCCCTTAGAAATCTCGAGACCTGTGCTTCCCTAGTCATGCTCACCTATTCAGATGCTTTTCTCATCTTGGGCTCCTAAAGAAAGGAAATCCCATTTTTAAAAATTGTATTTATTTTTTAATTGAAGGATAATTGCTTTACAGAATTTTGTTGTTTTCTGTCAAACATTAACATGAATCAGCCGTAGGTATTCATATGTCCCTTCCCTCTTGAACCTCCTGTTTTTGTTTGCTTTTCGTTCAATTCTCCTCATTGTAGCTGGCTTAGTATCCGGGTTTCCCTCTTTTCGTTCATTGGATGGGAGGGCTGTATGGGTGACCCGGACTCACTGTGGTTAAGTTGTTTTCTCTTCTCAGCTTAGTGGATTCCTTGCATAATATCACGCAAGGTGGGATTCCTTTCTGTCTCCCTGCCTTGGCCCAGGCACCTGGATTCTGAAGTTAAGTTGCATGGGTTCAAATCCTGCTTGCTGATTGAGTTTGGGAAAATGTTTTAACCTCTAATCCCCCATTTCCTCACCTGTAAAATGAGAACTATTAGGTAGTTGTGAGGTTTATATAAAATGATGCATGAATGAGAGTGCTGATTTATGATAAATGCTGTTGCAATTATTGTTATTGGTAATTATTTTTACTTTTTTTTCATTTCCCCAATTCAAATTCTGTCCATCTCCCAAGGCCAGCTGGAGCTCTTCTTCATCCACAAAGCTTTTTTTTTTTTGTCTGCTCAAACCAGCAGGGAACTCTGTCCTAAATTCATGATCACTCATGTCTGAGGTGAATGCTTGATTGCCTTTAATATTTAATATTGTGTTAGTATTGCACTAGGTCCTAATTGGCTTTATTCTTGGTCCCTGGTGTCAAGAAAAGTCCTTGAATGCTGATAATAAAGACTGTCTTTTTCTTTTAGCCTCTCTCCACCAGTTACATTAGTAGCATTAGCCCTTTTTTCAAGTGTCATGGTTAAGGATGTATAGATCAATACACTCAACATGAACTCATTTGGGATAAACAGAGATGAACTGTCAGCATCTATACCAAAAGTGACAACATCCTGGGGTCCATTATTCAGCTGGCTCAACCCAGTTGCTGCTTTTACTAGATGTGAAGAAGGTGCTTATTCAGAGAGAAATGCATTTTAAGGTTTCAATGAGTAACTAATGTAAAATCTTGTTTTGACACCCATCTCCTTCTGAACCTGGTGACTCTCAGCCCTGGATGCACAGCAGAATCACTGGAGAGGTTTAAAAATACTGATGTTCAGGTCATATTCTTGGCTAGTTAAATACAAATCTCTTTGAGGGGCACACAGGTACAGTATTTTTAAAAAGCTTACCAGGTGGGGTTCTTTCTTTTGAGATTTTATGAGTTTATTCTGTTACCAATTCATATTACTTTGATAAAACAATATATATTTTAATTGGCAGTTATAAGACATTTAGGAACTTTCTTCTCCACTAATACATTTGAAAAGCTTACCGGGTGTTTTATAGTTTTATTATGCAGAAGGTTACATGGCTCTAAAACCAGGTCCATAACCCCGTGTGTGTGTGCTAACTTGCTTTAGTCGTGTTCGACTCTTTGCGACTCTGTGGACTGTGGCCTGCCAGACTCCTCAGTCCATGGGATTCTCCAGGCAGGAGTCCTGGTGTGGGTTGCCATGCTGCCCTCCAGGGGATCTTCTGGATCCAGGGATCGAACCCACCTCTCTTAAGTCTCCTGCACTGGCAGGTGGATACTTTACCACTAGTCCCACCTGGAAGCACTCCACAGTCCCTCATTTGGTAAATGGGCTTTCGTTTGAGAACGCATGTACACCCGTGGTGGATTCATGTCAATGTATGGCAAAACCAACACGGAATTGCAAAGTAAAATAAAAAAATTAAAAAAAAATAAAGCCTGAAAAAAAATAAAAACAACAAAATAAACAACTTGCTAAAACTTTAAAAATAAATAAATTAATTAATTAATAAAAAAATAAAATAAAATAAATTGTATGCATTCATCCTGTTTTTCTGGAGTGGGCTGCAATTGGCTTGGGGAATCAGCTTTTAAGGGAGCATGTGTCTTAAGGGTCCAGACCATGCCCTGAAAGAGGCAGTTTATTATCTGGAGGCTGCCCACAGACAGTATGCCTAGAAATAGAATTTTCCTTGCCCTAGGTCACCGATGCCATAGTAGAGAGCTGACAGGGCTCCCTGAGGACCTAAAGTATTTATAACTCTTACAGTATTTCTGCAAGGTGAGCTTTGCTGCCAGAGGCCTGAATTGGGGCAGTTAAGAGTTACCGAGGTAGAGGAGTTGGGCACAACTGCTCTGGGCTTCTGGGGAAACAACTCTCAGCACTGAGGCAGAGGGGCTCAGGTGTCTTTCCCAGAGAAGAGAAAGGAGCAAGGCCAGGGAGCAGATTCCTCCAGGCTTCCTCCTTCACCTTGTCAGAGATATCTTGCAGAGGAAGCAATTAAGACTTAACACCCAGATTTGTTGAAGTATAATTTACATAACATAAACTTCATCTGTTCAATGAGTTTTAGTAAATTTACAGGGCTATGCAACATTACCACAATTCAGCTTTAGAACATTTTTATTACCCCTAAAAGATCTTCTGCGCCTGTTTACAGTCAGTTTCTACACCCATCCCAGATTCAGAGAACCACAGATCTGCGTCCATCTCTGTAGTTTTGCCTTTTCTAGACATTCCATATGAAAAGAGTCTACAATGTGTAGTTCTTTTGTGTCTTGCTTTTTTCACTTAGCAAATATTTCTGAGCTTCATCCCTGCTGCAGCAGGTATCATTTGTTCCTTTTTCATTGCTAAATAGCCTTGCATTGTATGGATGTGCCACATTTTATTTATCCATTCATCTACTGATGGCCATTGGATTGTGTCCACTTTCTATTATGACTAATGCTGCTATGATCATTAGTCCAGTTTGCGTGGACATGCTGTCATTGCTCTTGGGTAAACCGCTTGGAGTGGAGTTCATAGATTACATGGCACATTTTTGTTTAGCTTTTTAAGAAACTGCAAACTGAGTTCCAAAGTGGCTGTACCATTTTATATTTCCACCCAAAATTCATGAAGGTTACAGTTTCTCCTCATCTTTCCTAACACTCGTTATCAGTGTTTTTGATTTTAGTGTGCTGTAGTATCTCGTTATGGTTTAATTTGAATTTATCTAATGATTAAAGATGTTGAGCATCTTTTCAAGTGTTTATTTGTCATTCATATATCTTCTTTGGCTACATGTCTCTTCAAATATTTTGCCAGTTTTTAAGTTGGTTTGTTTGACTTATTATTTAGTTGTAATAGTTCTTTATACATTCTAGATACAGGTTCCTAATTGGAAATATGATTTATAAACATTTTCTCTGATTCTGTAGCTTGTCTTCTTACTTTCTTGATGGTGTGAAGCTCAAAAGTGTTTAATTTTGCTAAAATCCACTTTACCATTTTTTTTTTTTTGTATTGTGTTTTTGGTGTCTTATCTAAGAAATTTTTGTATACTCAAGATCATGAAGTATTTCTCCTAGATTTTAGGAGATTTTAAGTTTTATTCTAAAACTTTTATAGTTTTAGCTCTGTTTGATTAATTTTGATTTAATTTGAGTTAAATAATTTGGCATTTGATTAATTTTGAATTAATTTTTAGGTATGGTGTGAGTAGGAATCTAAGCTAATCTTTTAGCATGAAAATGTCCAATTACTCCATTATCATTTTAAAGAAGTTATCTTTTCCCCTTTGAATTGCCTTGGTGCCTCTGTTGAAAATCAATTGACCATAAATATGAGGGGTTATTTCTGGACTTTCAGTTTCATTCCATTTATTTATGTTTATCTTTATGGTCAGTACCATACTGCCTTGATTATGGTAGCTTAATGATAAAATTTGCTATTAGAAAGTGTAAGCCACTTCTTTTTTCCAAGTTCTTTTGGCTATGCTGGGCTCTTTGTATTTCTGTGTAAATATTAGCTGGTCAATTTCTGCAAAAAGCCTGTTGGGATTTCTGTGTGTGTGTGTGTGTTGTGGAACTTATTGATCAATTTGGAAGACAATTGCCAATTGAACAATATTAAGTTTTCTAAGCCATGAATACAAAATGTCTCACTTGTTTAGATCGTCTTTAATTTCTCTCAGTAATAATTTACAGCTTTTAGTGTGCAAGTCTTACGATCAATACTTTTTGACAGTGGTCCTGCTAGGGAAATTTGTTTGCTCGTGTTTTTTTTCTCCCCAGAGGTCTTGTGGAAAACAATGGAGAGAGGTGCATAGCTTAGCAGCCGAGAGCAGGAGAGTGATCAGCGGGAAAGAGACTAGCCGGGGGACCAGGAGGCCCAACCCTCCTTTTAACCTCTCAGCTTATTGCTCTCTAAGATAAGTATAATATAATTGATTTTGCTTCAAGGTTGTGAGGATTAGAGACAGTGTGTGGAAAGGACTTGGAAAAACGTTGGGGTTAGTGGGTGTTCACTATTTGGTGCTTGACATCGTTGGTGCCTGTGATAATGATGATGGATATACAGCACTGTGTAACCCCTGTGCTTTTAAAGGGTTCTCATCCTGGCCACTGAGTCTGTTTGCAGTTCAAGGCAGAGGCCAGTGAAACACAGTGAAGAAAGGAACATTCCACCTCATTTGACCCTTGAACAACTTAAAAATTTTATTTAAAAAATTATAAGTTTTTATGCAATTTAAAAGGTTATTTTACATTTACAATTATTATTATTTTTTTAAAACTGGCTGTTCTCCCCCATTTTGTACAATAGATCCTTGAGCCTGTCTTACACCCAGCAGTGTGTGCCTCCCATCCTCCCATCCCTATACTGGCCCCTCCACCCCACCACTGGCAGCCACTAGTTTGTTCTCTGTATCTGTGAGTCTGCTTCTTTTTTGTTATATTCACTACTTGGTGGTATTTTTTTAGATTCCACATATAAGTGATATCAATTGGTATTTGTCTTTCTCTGTTCAGACAGCTTACTGAATTAGCATTTTCATCCACACTTTGCACCTAGGAGACTGATGCTCAGGGAGATAAAGTCAAGTTCCCAAGGTTACAAGTTAGGAAGAGGTAGAGCCGGATGTAAACCCTCAAACTGAAACCCAGGCTTGTCTAACTTCCAACCCTCTGCCTTCCCTCTACATGAATCACCCCGTCTGCCCCCACCAAGTCTCATCAGTGGATCTACAAGGCAATGCTAAATCCTGGGTGAGGCACATAACTCTTCAATGGAAAAATGGATACTGATAAGCGATTACTATATCTTCCTTGTCTTACTTAATATGTTAAAGATTAAATTCTGCCTCGAGATTCAGCAAGAATTAGATGAGAAAACCAAGATGAATTCATAAGGGGTAATCACAGGGAGGTATTACAAAAGTCACCTGTTTTACATGGTTGTAGACATGGAGATAAAAAGCAACTTTTATTTCTAATTTTCAGTGCAACCTGACTTGAGCACTAAATTCCACGTTACAGCTCTGATTTTCTCAACTACGATTGAGAAAGGTGAGGGTGAGAGAAAGGTGGAGGTTGTGGCAATGTGATATTTCAGATCCAGAGTTGCAACTGTCCTCTTGCTGCTTACTCTGGGATTATTCAACAGCGGTATAACTACCCATGTATATGAATGTAGTCGAAAGTTGACTCTGATCTGATGGTTCACTGGTTTTTTCCTTGTTTCCCATGTAGGAGATCTACATTTAATTTCTAGCAAAGCCTTTAATAGGAGAGTGCATAGGTTTTGGAATCAGTTAAATGAAATTTTGTTGCTATTGAAATTTTATACTATTTGCTAGTTTTGTGGTCCTGAGAAATATAATTGACTTATCTGAGTCTCAGTTTGCTCATATAAAATGATGCAAATAATTGTCTCAAGGAGTAAAATGAGAGAATGTCTCTAAATGGCTTTTTAGTGCCAGGTGTATAATATGTTTTAGACAGAATACCTTTGCTTCCTTCTATGATAGGAAATAACCAGATTTAGTTTTAAAGAAATCTCACTGTGGGCAAGTATATTAGTCAGATTTTGCTGCAGTCACAAATAGAATGGAAAGCTCCGTGGTTAAAAATCACATACATTATTTCTTGCTCATGTCCCCTGAGGGCTGAATTAACTGTTGCTTTGCTGGGCTACACTGGTTTACATTGGAGGTTCTGCTCATTGTATCTTTTCATTTCCAGATCCTGTTGAAGAAGCATGCTCTTCTCATGGCAGGGGGCAGGAATTTAAAAAAGCTGCAGCCAAGTGATACAAGTGTATTTAAAGTTTCTGCTTAGACATTTATATCATATCTGCTCACATCCATCGTCGTATGGCCAACCCCCAAATCAATTGGTGATGAAGTATGCTTTACCTAAAGGGAAGCATGGTATGGGCTCTGTAAAAGAATAAAAAGCTACCTTACCAAGTAAGAATTTTGAAGCAGTTCTTGGTAATCCGAGGAATAATAACTATATAAATGGAATAGTGGAGCTTTTTTGTTTTTATCTTTCCTTTTGGCTGTGGCAGTTTGCCTGCTTTTACAGTTTCTCTTTTTAAAAGCAGAGCTGATAAAAGATAATTTGTCAGAAAATATTTTCCAAATTTTCTTCCTACCTCATTCTTTACAGCCACTTGTTCAAATGTTGGCTTTCTTAGATTCCATTGTCTTCTTCTATGCTCTTTTCGCTGGGTGATCTTAAATAGCAGCAAGGCTTTAGTTGATTACTCTCTGAGGAATCTTTTTTCAACATTTCCAGCTCAGATGCCTTGGGGCCTCAGACCCATATCGCCAGCTGCCCACATGACATCCCTGTTATAATGACATAAATCTCAATGTAACAGAGCCCAACCCTCGTGAGGGTTACGCTCTAGGAGCAGACCATCTAGCCATGTGTATACATGGAACTCTAGAATGCATCCTTGCTACTTCCTTTTCCCTCCCTTGCTTATCCAATCCATTTGCAGGCTCCCTTGCCTCCACCTCTTAAGGGCCTCTCTGATTAGCCACTTCCCTCCATCTCCCCCTTACCCCATCCCTGTCCCCACCAAACCATGATCTTCTGTCACCTGGACTCTTGCAATAGACCCAGCTGTCTTCCTGCATTGCTTCTTTCCCCTTCTATTAATAGTTTGTTTGCAGCACTACAACTACAGCCAGAGTCATTTAAAAAAACTTGAACTTGGCCGTTTCTCTCTTTCGCTTAAAACTCTTTAAGGACTTGCTATAGCTTTAAGGAGAAAGCCCCAATTCCCTTTCACGGCCCTTGGGGGACTGTGTGATCTGGCTTTTTCTGTCTCTCCCACTTTATTTAGCATTACTCTTCTCTTTGTCTATATTGAACACTATAGTGTTCTCCACTTCCACAACCTTGAACGTGTCATGCCGTCACCTACCTTGAGGACTTGCACATGCTTCTCTCTGTGTGCAATGTTCTGGCCCTGACCCCTGTCCTTGAAATCCCAGCTGAGATGTCCTGTCGTTGCTGAAGCACTCACCGGCCTCTCCAGGCTGAGAGTTGTTTTCTCTTTTATGATATAAAAACACTCATATTTTAATGTGCGTAGAATACATCTTACGATGTTATTGTTTGCTTATGTGACTCTCTGTCTGGGATTCAAGGTCTGAGGGCATAGTTTTGTTTTATTCCCCAAACAATGGTTTAAAAAGTTCTTCTGAGCTTAAATAAAACTGTTCCAAAGAGAAACCAAAATTCTCTGCTTCTGGAATTCTTTTGGACTAAACCCCATTCATTTTTTTCCCCCTAGTACAATGTAGGCCTTAGAAAAATGGGAACGTCAGGGACAGAATGAACCACCATAGCACCCACGTATGGGAACTTTCAGATGGGACTTAACACCGTCAAATGGTACTAATATTGCTTGATGCCAATAGTACTTCTGAGAGGTAAGGGAGGAACCACCAGGAATATGACCTTAAATTAGTCCTTTCATCTCTTTAGGCTTCAATTTCTTCATTAATAAAAATAAAGGATGTGGACAAGAGCTCTGATATCTCTTCTACTGCTGTTTTTGTATTTGTGATTTGGGATTTTAGGTCCTTTATGTAAAGAATCTCTGAGTTTTAGAGCCACAAATGGAGTTTAATGCCCATTTTAACTTGAGGGAAAATGAGAATGATAGGGATTATAATGGGTTCAAGGTTCATGTAGCTCAGGAAGAAATTCATTATGGTGAATTTCTTTTTACTTGTTTGCTGGGTGCGGTTGAGGGACTGCCAAGATCTGCCTAAATAGATTTTTACTGGAAACTGGTAATCCCCAAGGGGCTTCTTAGTAGGAGACTTGCAGGGTTCCAGTGCTTCAGGGTCAAGCTGTTGCCGTGTGAGTTTCAGTGAGACCACGTCTCAGGGGCTTTACGGAGCTCCTGCCACGTGCATGCACCCTGAGTCAGGAAGATTCCCTGGAGGAGGGCACGG
The DNA here is from genome assembly GCF_014754425.2 of Oryx dammah. Taxonomy (NCBI): domain Eukaryota; kingdom Metazoa; phylum Chordata; class Mammalia; order Artiodactyla; family Bovidae; genus Oryx; species Oryx dammah. The sequence goes on from NW_024070212.1 coordinate 3,284,464, forward strand.
CAACCCACCCCAGTATTCTCGCCTGGAGAATCCCATGGACGGAGGAGCCTGGTGGGCTGCAGTCTACAGGGTTGCAAAGAGTCAGACGTGACTGACGTGACTGAGAATGCACGCGTGCATACCATGTGTTAAGTTCACTGAAGATAAAGAACTGCACGCCATGGACTACTTCTGAGGGAGACCAGATCAAAGATTAAACCAGTTTTTATCCACTTTTCTCTTTGGAAATGAGCTCAGTGTCACTTAAATGAGTCCATGGAGACCAAAAAGACCCCAAGTCATATATCAGACTGTATTGTTCTTAGACATGAATCTCTTGTCCTGAATAATTGGCCTGGTTAAGAAGCCAATCAGCCTGCACCCTTTCCTAATCTAACTGCACTTAGAGTTGCCTTCAGATTGTCCCATATTCTCAGTGCTCCCTTCCTTACCCCTCAGAAGTATCAGAACTATTATTGCCAGAGCTGATGGCCTGTATACCATATCTACCATCTGGCTGCTTGCAAGGAATGGATAATCCTTTTAAAGTCTTAGTAGTAATAGGTGATCCATTTGCCCCTATTTTCTAACATTAGCTTTTAGATGGCCTGTATCCAATCCACAGGTTTGGAATTTGAATCCTAGAGATGAAAAGTGGAGCCACAGGGAGGAGATGACAGTAAAAGCGTGAAAAATCAAACTAGAAAAACTAATTTTGTTAATTTCCCTAACATAGGAGTCTTCTTTGTACAGAGAAGGAAGCTAAGCTGGTAGAGAAAACACAACACATGGCATCAGGAAGACAGACTGGCTGAAATCCCAGTACTGCCAGGTGTTGACCAGGTGAAATAGTACCATAGGACCATGTTAACATTTTAAATTTGATTTATTTAATTAAATTTTTGCCATTAACTCTTTTTTTAAAAAATTGCAGTATAGTTGATCTACAGTGGCATGTTAGCTTCAGGTGTATAGCACAGTGATTTAGTTACCTGTGTATGCATATATAATATGTATATGTATTCTTTTTCAGATTCGTTTCCCTTGTAGGTTATTACAAACTACTGAGTATAGTTCCTTGCGCCATACTGCAGGTCTTTGTTGGATATCTGTTTTATATGCATGCATGCTCAGTCGCTTTGGTCACGCCCAGCTCTTTGCACCCTTATGGATTGTAGTCCACCAGGCTCCTCTGTCCATGGGGTTCTCCAGGCAAAAATACAGGAGAGAATTGCTGCGCCCTCCTCCAGGGGATCTTCTAAACCCAGGGATCAAACTTGTGTCTCCTGCACTACAGGCAGATTCTTTACCATTGAGCCACTGGGGAAGCTCCAGATAGAGTGGCAGATATGTGTTAATCCCAGACTCCTAATTTATCCCCGGCCCCTACACCTTTCCCCTTTGGTAAACATCAGTTTATTTTCTAAGTCAGTGAGTGTATTTCTACTTTGTATAAAAGTTCATTTGTATCTTTTTTTTTTCAGATTCTTCATATAAGTGATATCACATGATATGTCTTTATCTGGATTACTTCACTTAGTATGATAACCTCTAGGTATATCCATGTTGATACAAATGGCATTATTTCATTCTCTCTCTCTCTCTTTTTTTTTTTTTTTACTGAGACAACATATTAAAAAGCAGACATCACTTTGCTGACAAAGATCTGTATAGTCAAAGCTATACAGTAGTTATGCATGGATGTGAGAGTTGGACCATAAAGAAGGCTGAGCACCAAAGAATTTATGTTTTCAAATTGTGGTCCTGGGAGAAGACGCTTGAGAGTCCCTTGGACTGCAAGGAGATCAGACCAGTCAATCTTAAGGAAATCAACCCTGAATATTCATTGGAAGGACTGATGTGGAAGCTGAAGCTCTAATACTTTGGCCACCTGATGCAAAGAGCTGACTCATTGGAAAAGACACTGATGCTGAGAAAGACTGAGGCAAAAGGACAGGGGGCAGCAGATGATAAGAAGGTTAGATAGCATCACCGACTCAATGGACATGAGTCTGAGCAAACTCCGGGAGATAGTGGAGGTCCGAGGACATAGCTGAGTCCTGGTGACCTACTGTCCATGGGGTTGCAAAGAGCTGGAGACGACTGAATGACTGAACGACAACAAGTATTCCATTGTATATATGTACCACATCTTCTTCCGTTCCTTTCAATGGACATTTAGGTTGCTTCCATGTTTTGGCTGTTGTAAAACATGGCTGTGAACATTGGGGTGCGTGTATCTTTCTGAATTACAGTTTTCTCCGGGCACATGCCCACGAGTGGCATTGCTGGATCACATGGTAGCTCTATTTTTAATTTTTGAGGCGCCTCCACACTTCTCTCCATAGTGGTTGCACCAATTTACATTCCCACCAACAGTGTAGGAGGCTTCCTTTTTCTCCACACCCTCTTCAGCATTTATTATTTGTGAACTTTTTGTTGACCTTTTGGACCAAGTGCTAACCTTTTTCAATGTTAGTTTTCTTATTCATCCAATGGGGGAATCATTTCCTTCAAAGTTGAGGAAAGGCTTTGTGAGTTGGTTATTAGATGCTCTTCTGTGTCCAGACCTCTCCTGCTCAGGTGGGCCCTGTGTTTGAGGAAGCGTGAGATGCTGGGTGGAGTCATGTACACTGTTACCAGAACATGCCCTCAGCCCTGCTGTGGTCTTGAAATCTCAGAGACAGCAGCTCTTGTAGATGAAACAGAGGGTTCTTCCCACAGCCAGGGTTTGGTCGGCTCATTCTGCAAAGACCTGGCAGGAAGAGGATCTCCAACAGATGGGTGGAGTGGGTGGGCACTGGGGGGCTGATGAGACACTGATCCACAGTTACCCTCCTTTGTAAATCTCAGGCACACAAGTTAAATTACTCGTATCTCTCAATAAATTGAACCTCACCATCATTTTCCTGTTCTCAGCCCTTCTCCTTTTTAAAAAATTTTATTAAATATACTTTTTAACCTCAGTCTCAGGCTTCCCAGCAGTGCTAGTGGTAAAGAACCTTCCTGCCAATGCAGGAGACATAAGAGACTCAGATTCAATCCCTGGGTTGGGAAGATTCCTTGGAGGAGAGCATGGCAACCCACTCCAGTATTCTTGCCTGGAAAATTCCATGGACAGAGGAGCCTGGCAGGATACAGTTACAAAGAGTTGGACATGAATGAAGTTACTTAGCATGCACACACCCTCATTCCCACTCACCTTTCATTTACTTATTCAAGAAAAGTTTAGAAGTGCCTCTTTTATGATAGGCTTTGTTCTAGGTCTTAAGAGATATCAGGAAAAAAAAGAAAAACAGGCAAGAGTTCCTGCCCTCACAGAACTCATGTTCTAGTGGTAAATATAGGAGTGGGGGTGACAGCATTTACTACCTTTAAGATGACTATATAATTTACTTATCATTACATTTCATTATTATCTAAGGTAAAAATAGAGTTATAGAGTTGGGCAAGGGGGACCGCGCGTGTGTGTGTGTGTGTGTGTGTAGAGGATTCTGAAGGCTTACAATTCCAGGCAGAAGAACAGCCAGTGCAAAGGCTCTGTTGCAGCCTCAGTGCCTGGCGTGTATCTATAGCAGGCAGCCAGTGAGGCTGGGGCAGAGTGAGTAGTGGGACAGTGGTAGAAGATGATGTCAGTGAGGAAAACAGAGAGATGGAGGCAGGGAGGCAGATCACGTGGGGCTCTGTAGGACAGTGTAAGGACTTTAGATTTTACTAGGGGATTTCAGGATTTTGGGGGGATCATAAAAATTCTCATTATGTTTCCCCCTTTGTTCGCTCAGCATTGTGTTTCTGAGATCCATTCATGCTGCCATATGTACATCGAGTTAGTTGCTTATAACCATTCTAGAGCACTCTATACATTTTAGCTAGTCACTCTTCCAACTCTAAGCTGCTACCCATAATGCGACAGAAGTCTTCATGTGTGCTCTGTTGTAGGCTGCGTAATCATTTCTGCAGGAGATCTACCCAGGACTGAGTGGACCTGTTGGGTGGTAGGGTAAGCACACACTCAATTTGACTTAAGTGGTGCTGGATTGCTCTCCTGGCTGACTGTACCCACCTCTACTTCCTTCCTACATCCCTGCCAACATGTGACAAGATCCAGCTTTCAATTTTTTTTTTTTTTACCAATCTAACAAGTGTAAAGTAACATCTATTGTTTTAATTTGCATTTCTTTGAATACTAATGAATGTGAGCACTTCTTTGTATGCTAGTTAGCTTTCTATTCCTCCTTTTATAAGTTGCCTGTTCATATTGTCAGCCAGTATTTTTATTGGGGTTCTTGCTATTTTTCTTTTTGATTTGCAGGAGGTTCTTGAATATTCTGGATATTATCTATAGTTGTTTTCAGACGTTTATATTTGAGATGGCCTTTGAGGTGATCTAGTCTAACCACCTCACTTTACAGTTGGGGAAACTGAGACCCAAGCAAAGAAGCAGTTTTTTTTTTTTTTTCCATAAACAACTTCTTAAGATCACACATGCAATGGGAAAGGTGAGCCTGGAAGTTAGTACTTCTCCCCACATATCACTACAAGGATCCCTTTTAGTGAGGCAGGAACGGCAGTAGGTGGTGGGCAAGAGCTGTTGAGTGTTGCCCCCTGCCGCCAGCATCCGCATTTCTTTGTGGCCCCTAGAGCCACTTACCCTGACATGATGACTGAGATCCAAGAGGCGCTTGCAGTCTATGAGGTCCTGAGTCCAGTGACCGTTTTGTCCTTCCCATTCAGTCACTACTTCGGGACTTTATTTCCTTGTGCTTGACTGATGTTTCTCAAATTTTAGGATGTATAGGATTTACTGAGAGAACATATTATAGTGTAGATTACTGCCTCACCCCTCCTGAGGATTTAGAAGCACTGAAGGATCCTTAGGTCCCTATTACACGTGCTCCGTGGGCCTGATTTTGCGAAACAGTGCACAAATATCATTGCACTACCTGACTGATCCTGATTGATCTTCTGTTTCCATACAGCACGCTTAGTTACTCAGGCGTGTCCAACTCTTTGTGACCCCATGGACTGTAGTCCACTAGGCTCCTTTGCGCATGGGATTTCCCAGGCAAGAATACTGGAGTGGGTTGCCATGTCCTTCTCCAGGGGATCTTCCCAACCGGGGATTGAACCCAGGTCTCCTGCATTGCAGGCAGATTCTTTACCATCTAAACCAGCATAGAAGCCCATCCTAGAGTTATTTCGGTGTCGTCCAGGCTGCCAAAAAGAACTAAAATCATTCCCTGAACACATCTCTCTTTGTCATACCTCCATGCTTTCACCCTTACCATTCATCTGAAATGCCCCTTCTTCCATGAAATCCCATGACTTTTAAGATCTAGGCTAAACATGGCCTCCTGTAGAAAGCCCTCTCTGATTTTTCTGGGACTCAGTCTTAGGGGCACATTGTGAGTGGAGAAATCTAGCATGGAGTAGGGACATTCCCTTTGCAGGCACATTGCCCTTTTAAATCACATGGATACCCACATGGATAGAAAAGGGCGCTGAAGAACCTCTTGAGATAGCAACACTCTAGATGAGCTAGTATTAAAAAAAAAAAACATTTTAATCAAACATAGAAGCACATAGTTTATTTACGGTTGTAGCTCTACAAAATTTATGAAAAACAGCCATCTTCTATGATTTCTCCCACGCTCTCCCCTTCCCCAGACACTTGAAACTCTTTTGACTGATTTTTTTGATATCTCTAAAGATTATGCTTAGATGGCTTCTATGTCATTTTTCAGTTTTAAGCACTATTGACTTTCCCATATAGAGCACAAGGACTTCACCTTGGACCTCCCTCCCTCCACCCCACCGTGCCTTCACACGTGCCCTGTCCCACCCCCACGCCTTACTGCTTGGCCAGTTTTTACATCCAGGTCACCTCCTGGTTCTTTCTGCCTCACTGACTTGTGCTGCCAGCCTCCTGGCTGTCTAGACCAGGAGTTTGGGCCCCCTCCTTAACTCCTTCCACCCTCTCTGAATCCTCTGCCCACCCATTCCGTCCCTATCTTCCCTGTCCAATCATTCACAGAATTCTATCCACTCCATCTCTGATATAACTGAAATTCATCTGCTTCTCTCTGTTTCCACTGTCAAAGCCCTTGCTTCATCACCGTTGGGTCTCCCCTGGAGTTCTGCAGTGTGCTAGACTGTGTGTTCTTGTGCCTTCCTCTAGGCTCTTTCACCTTATAGCCGGAGTGAGCTTTCTAAAACACAAATTAGACTATGGGATTCTCATGCTAAAACCTCTTGAGTGGACCTTGGAGTCTCCAGGGGACAATTCAAATTCCTTATTGTGGTGAGCTAGACACAAACCTTGTCTACCATCGGATTTTGCGCTCCTGGCACACAGACTGTATTTGCTTGTCATGAGGTTGGGGCCATAAGAAATGAGTTGAAAACGATCTGTCATTTCCAGCTGTGGGCAGTGAAGAGCTGCGTGCCTGTCACATCTCTTCTCTTGAAGGGATGCTGTGCTGGGGACTCCAGGCCTGTGTTCTAGATGCTGGAGCTGAGGGGTGGATGAGGGCTGCCCTTCCCATTGCAGAACTTACACGGGTGAGAAGGGTCTTTGTTATGCTAAGCTAAGGAAACTTCGGGTTTTATCTGATACTGCAGCTGCTGCCGCTGCAGCCGCTAAGTCGCTTCAGTCGTGTCCCAGTCTGTGCGACCCCATAGACGGCAGCCCACCAGGCTCCCCCGTCCCCGGGATTCTCCAGGCAAGAACACTGGAGTGGGTTGCCATTTCCTTCTCCAATGCAGGAAAGTGAAAAGTGAAAAGTGAAAGTGAAGTCTCTCAGTCGTGCCCGACTCTTAGCAACCCCATGGACTGCAGCCCACCAGGCTCCTCCGTCCATGGGATTTTCCAGGCAAGAACACTGGAGTAGGTTGCCATTGCCTTCTCCGATACTGCAGCAGAACCTACCATAACCCTGGGTAACAAAAGGTGGCATAAAGACTGCGGAGCCTGGCCTTGCGTCTCTCTCTCTCCTGTGATCTCTCCTGTCTTCCTCCCCTCTTCAACTCTATATTCTAGCTACAATGATGCACCAGGTTCTTTCCCACTGCTGGGTGTTTACATACACAGTTCTTGTTACTTAGAATGTCCCCCTCACCCACACATATATTCTTTGCCACTTTGCACTCAGCCAAGTCTCAGCTTAGATGTCTCTTCCTCAGCGAAGACTTTCAAAACTCCCTGCTACTTACTGTGAGAGGTGCCCTTCCCCTGGGTCCCTTGGCCAGATTAAGAGTTAGTCACTCAGTCGTGCCTGACTCTTTGTGACCCAATGGACTGCAGCCCACCAGGCTCCTCCATCCTCGGCCCATGAGATTTTTCCAGGTAAGGATAGTGGAGTGGGTTGCCATTTCCTTCTCCAGGGGATCTTCCCAACCCAGGGATCAAACCCGGGTTTCCTGCACTGCAGGTGGATTCTTTACCGACTGAACTACCCCGTGCTTACACTTCACTTACCACTCTGGCTGGAAATCACTTGCTTACTTGTTTCTGCCAAACTAGACTATGATCTCCCTGAGAGTCTTGATTCTGTCTGTTCCCTGTGGGATCCTCAGGGCCAGTCAGAGTAGATGCTGGGCCTATTTGTGTATGTGTGTGTGTGTCTGTGTAAAGATCCAGGGTGTCTTAGGGGAAGAACTACTGTGCAAATCTGCATTTCAGATTTCTTTTGCCAATACTTTCCTGGTAGTTTAAATTCTTGAGAGCTAGTGTTGATCAGTAGTTTGGGGGAAAACAGTCTATAGTCACACAGAGCTGGTTTGACTTCTTGTCTTACTTCAAAATTTTGAGCTAGTTAAGCCCCAATTTCCTTATCTAAAGGGGATACAAATAATGATAATATCCACGTCACAATGGTTATGTTGACAATTAAATGAGTTGATACATTTAGTGTTTAATTAAATTAAACATGCAGAGCAATTCTTGACATATAGAAATGCCCAATAAATGTTAGATATATTGTTGTTTTTAAGAATATCCTAAATATAAATGTGATGTCCTTGACTGGATCCTGGAACAGAAAAAGGACACCGGGGAATCCAAATAAGCTCTGAAGTTTAGTTAATAGCAGTATTCCAATGTTGGTTTCTTGGAAGAGGAGAGTGAAAAAGTTGGCTTAAAACTCAACATTCAGAAAACTAAGATCATGGCATCTGGTCCCATCATTTCATGGCAAATAGGTGGGAAAACAATGGAAACAGTGAGAGACTTTATTTTCTTGGGCTTCAAAATTACTGCAGATGGTGACCACAGCCATGAAATTAAAAGACACTTGCAACTTGGAAGAAAAGGTATGACCAATCTAGACAGCATATTAAAAAGCAGAGACATTACTTTGCTGACAAAGGTCCATCTAGTCAAAGCTATGGTTTTTCCAGCAGTCATGTATGGATGTGAGCGTTGGACTGTGAAGAAAGCTGAGTGCCGAAGAATTGATGCTTTTGAACTGTGGAGTTGGAGAAGACTCTTGAGAGTCCCTTGGACTGCAAGGAGATCCAACCAGTCCATCCTAAAGGAAATCAGTCCTGAATATTCATTGGAAGGACTGATGCTGAAGCTGAAGCTCCAATTCTTTGGCCACCTGATGCGAAGGAAAGATTGCAAAAGACCCTGATGCTGGGAAAGATTGAGGGCAGGAGGAAAAGGAAGTGACAGAGGATGAGATGGTTGGATGGCATCACTGATGCAATGGACATGAGTTTGAGCAAACTCAGGGAGTTAGTGAAGGACAGGGAAGCCTTGCATGCTTCAGTTCATGGGGTCGCAGAGTCGGACACAACTTAGAAACTGAACAATGACAACAACAATTTGGGGGGCATGGCACCACGAAAATTCAAGGGAATCGCACGAATTTGCAGAGTAAGTGTAGAGAAAGGCAAGCCTTGTTGGGGGCTTAGGGACAGGTAGCTCCACGGGTGCGGCTTTGATCTGAGTCTTAATTCGGTCTGGGAAGGGAGAAAGGGAAAGCATGAGTGTTTGGGCTGAGCCACCCCTGACTTCTGCTCTTTCCCGTCTTCTAAGCAGCGCCCAGAGCAGGACCAGGTGGGTGCACACTTGGCTGCTTTGTCACTTCATCAGGGTCAGGAGGCCACAGTGCACAGAGTGCGGGCTTTGGGTCAGGCAGTCTGGGCTCAGCAACTGTGCTGCTTCTTGTCATCTATGTGAGCTGGTTACTTAGCCTCTCTGAGTGTCATGAAAATGAGGTAACAATGGCCAACCGACCGAGCTGTTATGAGGATTACTCCCATTAGATGTGTCATGATGCCAGGCACACGGTAAGGCCTCCGGAGTGGTGGCTGCCTCTGTGCCTCTCCTTCACTGTGACAAGGCTGGCACTATGGACCTTTGGGAATGCTGCTAAACATTTCTTGGAAAGGCAGCTTCTCTTAAACGAAAAAATATAGACTTTGGGAGGCTGTGCTGCTGACCATTTGGGTAAACTAGAGTCACTGTAAAGTAGGGCTGTTGTGATATTACAAGGTGAAGTGTGAACATAGCCCATAGACTTATTCCATTCCTGTTAGTTCTTGTCATTTTGTCTTGTGTTTCTCTCCATTTGACTCACATTAATGTTGACTACTCCTCTGAACCGATTTGTTGCTCTTCCAAGACAAATCTTCTAAATCTTATATTTCTCAGATGCCTCCCCCCAGCACTTAATTTAGGGGCAGAGTAAGGTGCTCATCAAACACAATATGGCCCATTTTCAGGGTGGGCTTCCTCAACGTTTAGATGCCTACAACAGCTTCGCTAGACTTTGTTCTACCCCATCCTTCTGAGCTTGAGAAATCGTGCTTGGGTTGGTTGAGCAGAAGAAGACCAACCTGTGAAATGACCACCAAACATTTTATTTATTTTACCTTAATAGTACTTTACCATAATAGGAGGCTTTCATTTCTAAGATAGCGCTGAGGAGTGGGAAGTGGAGGGCAAGACGGAAGGCAGGAGCCTGGGAAAGTTGCATCAGACAGCAGCATCAGCCTCTGCAACTAAATCAGCTGAGGGAACCCATCAGGGCCCGAGTCCACCCTGCTATGAAAAATCCGCCTGCTGACTTCCACCCGCTGCTCTTCCTCGTTCTCCACCTCGTCCTCTCTTGACTTGCGGCACGCGTTCTGGTAGAGGATGGCACACACGCCGGTCAGCCAGGCGGCCACGGTGCCGGCGCAGAAGATGCAGAAGCTGATGAGCAGCAGGAAGATGTAGTCCTGGAGATCTAGGTTCGTGATGCACATATACCGGAGCGGGTTTCCCACCTTCGTGATGGGCCATCCTGCCAGCTCTGTGGGCTCCACGCAAGTGGCATTTTGTTCATCTAAGAGGAAACACACAGCAGGCAGAGTGCTGAAACAGAACTCCTAGGCTTGTGAGGCCAACCGGGACCTGGAGTGATGGTCTGGACTCCGGCTACTCAAAGCGTGGTCTGGGGGCCAGTGGTACCGGCATGACGGGGACCCCGTGAGAAATGTGGAATCTCAGGCAGCACACCCAGGCCTCCTGGAATCAGAATCTGCATCTTAACAATATCTCCAGGTGATCTGTGGGCATAGTAAGGTTTGAGACTGCACCTGGACTGCTTTTTGCCCCAGGCCTAGCTGCATTCAGGCAACCCACTCCAGTACTCTTGCCTGGAAAATTCCATGGACAGAGGAGCCTGGTAGGCTACAGTCCATGAGATCTCAAAGAGTCGGACATGACTGAGCAACTTCGCTTCTAGCTGCATTCACATCACCTCCTGAAAATGACCTTTGCTTTTTAAGGCTCTTCAAGGAATGGGAGACCACAGAAGGAGCTGGGAATTTGGAAACTCAAGCAAGATGGTCACGGAGTGTTGACATTCCACAGAGCTCCATCAGTGCTTGGCATCTCTTGCTCCCCTTCCTCATCTTACCCCCACCTTCACCTCCACCTTGTCCCTTTTCCTTCTCCTGTGCCTGAGCCCAGCCAGGGATCACTAAGGCCACCCAAGGTCATCACACCCCACTTAGGAGGGACAGGATTCTCTGGAAATGCCTATTGTGTGTTCTCTACACCCTCAACCTGTAGAAATCAGGAACGAGCTTCAGGGCAAAGAGACAGCCAATTTGGGAAACAGTTTTGCTTCTGTGATGCTGTTGGCATCACTCATGATGTACATGAGTCTCAGTCCTTTTTAGCGGCTGACTCAGTTGCCTGGCTCCTTCTCTGAGCACCTCCCCACACCAAGCATTGTGGACTTCAGTATATAATAGAAGGAAAAGTGGGTCATGGAGCCAGACAGACTAGAATTCAAACCCACGGTCACTAATTTTGGAAACTTCAGCAGGATGTCTGATACTGTCTTTGAATCCCATTGCCTCATCCTATAAAGAATAACTGTATCCATGAAATTAAAAGACGCTTGCTTCTTGGAAGAAAACTTATGACCAACTTAGACAGCACATTGAAAAGCAGAAACATTACTTTGCCTATAAAGGTCCATCTAGTCAAAGCTATGGTTTTTCCAGTAGTCATGTATGGATGTGAGAGTTGGACTATAAAGAAAGCTGAGTGCCGAAGAATTGATGCTTTTGAGCTATGGTATTGGAGAAGACTCTTGAAGATTCCCTTGGATGGCAAGGAAATCCAACCAGTCCATCCTAAAGGAGATCAGTCCTGAATATTCATTGGAAGGACTGATGCTAAAGCTGAAACTCTAATACTTTGACCACCTGATATGAAGAACTGACTCATTAGAAAAGACCCTGATGCTGGGAAAGATTGAGGGCGGGAGGAGACAGGGACGACAGAGAATGAGATGGTTGGATGGAATCACCAACTCAATGGACATGAGTCTGAGTAAGCTTCAGGAGTTGGTATTGAACAGGGAAGCCTGGCGTGCTGTAGTCCATGGGGTTGCAAAGAGTCGGACACAACTGAGCAACTGAACTGAACTGATAAAGAATAACATCTATTCTCAGGGTAATAAAGAGGATTTAATTGTCACAGGTGAGCTACTGTACACAGCAGTGCCCACAGTACACTGTACACAAGAGCTTCATAGCCTGCTCAGAGCTCTGTTGTCAGCCCTACATTTTTATAGCTCCATATACTCTGCCATGCTGATGCTGAGGTGCCTGTGTGCAGTGTCTGGGTGAAAATATCCAGCAAGCATTAGATAAATGAGTTTCCATTCAGGGCTGAGATTAGGGCTTAAGACAATTATGATCAGATCATAGCAGCAGCTGATATTTACCATGTTCTGTCTACATGCTAAGTGATATGCAAATGCTATCTCATTTAATTCTTACAAGAATGTTTGCACACATTTTCATCCTTGTTTTTCACATCAGGAAACTGAGACTCAGAAAGGTTTCCTAACCTGAAGGTTCTGGATAAACTGCATGATTTCAGCAGGGAACAGGAGACAAAAACCCTGGACTGAGCCAAGCGGGAGTCACAGAGAGAGACTAATGCGGGGAGAAGCTTCCCCCACAACAGGGTAGGAACTCCAGGCTATGCAGTGGTAGTAGTGAAAGTCGCTCAGTTGTGTCCGACTCTTTGGGACCCCGTGGACTATACAGTCCATGCAATTCTCCAGGCCAGAATACTGGCGTGGGCAGCCTTTCTCTTCTCCAGGGGATTTTCCCAACCCAGGGATCAAACCCAGGTCTCCCGCATTGCAGTCAGATTCTTTACCAGCTGAGCCGCAGGGGAAGCCCAGGCTATGTAAGGGCGCTGATTTCCTTGATGAAATCAGTTTGGACTAGAGCTAGAAGCAGAAAAAATAGAGGAAGGAATACAGAGGTGAGCTTACTGGGAGGCAGCTGGCTCTGGGTGACTGGAATGAGCTGTCCAGGCTGGCCATTAAGTCCTCTCCAAACTGGACACCATCGCGTGCACGCTGGTTCCTGGTCAGTGCACCTGCAGTGAACTTGTTGGTTACTTTCAGGAAGATGGCCTGATGTTTGTAATGCTACTGAGGACTCGCTCTTGGTTGAGGTTTTAGTCACAGGAGGAGGAAGCCAGCAGGGGGCTGCCACATCAACTGTTTGCAAAGACTACAGAGGAAAGGAGAGGAAGAAGCCCCTCTCTAGAATGAGTGTGAGGCAGAGGCCCTGTGGGTGACCCAGGCCAACTGGAGAGGAAAGGAGCCTTGGGCTTCCATCTCAGGGTGCTGTAAAGGGTCAGGAACGCAATTATGTCTCAAGACCTCTCTCTCTAGTCAGCCTGGTTCAAGGACCTCTGGGGCTTTTCCAGGAGGCCCAAGCAGAGGCTGGTGAGGTGACGGAAGACTCCTGCAATCCAGGAATTCTAGCAAGACAGGGCTTAGATCACCTGCCCAAGCTGCCAGAGACACCACATGGGAATATACAAAGAAAGATGTATATGAGAAAGGAGAACATGGGACTCTGAGGGTCTGGAGTGTGCCCAGTGGTGGGGGCAGAGGGGTTTATCTCATTCTATTTTTTAAAAGATTAGGCTTTCAAATCAGGGTTTGGGCGGCAGATATGAGACTAAACATTAAATGCGTTATTTCCCCATTTTGGAGCATTACCTTGAAAGGAGCAATTAGGCAGCGATTTTAATGCATTGTTAGGCTGATTTTAAGTGAGGGGTGTGGGTGGTTCGGTGGGGAGGGTTTTTCTTCCGCTGCATTGTCTCTCCCCTCTTCATTGCCTGTCACCGCCAAGGTGTGAGCGCTCCTCACCTCCCAGGAGGTCTGTCTCCACCATTGCCAGTTTCCCAGCTCTGGACTGCTGCACACACTCCTGCCAGATTCCCCTTCTGCAAGCTTGGCTCTTGCCAGACACACCAGAGTTCAAAACCCTGTCTGACTCCCCCGCGGGGCTCAGGATAACACCCAGACTGGCTGGTGTTCAGAGCCCTCAGCATTGCCCCGTTCCACCATTCCTACCTTACTTCTCAGTTCTCCCAGTAACTCACCCTTATTCTAGTCAAATTAAGCTCTCTTTTCTCCTTGGTTACCTCTCCCCCTTACCTACAGCTAGCTTTGTTACACTGCTCTTTTCGCATCAAGTATCTCTTCCTCCAATTTTTGCATCATCAAGGCCTTCCAGTCCTTCAAGGTCTAATGTAAATGCATCTACTTCCAGGAACCCTTCCCCAGCCACTTCATCCTCATAGTTCAGAGATGTTGTGATTGTTCCCACCGTGGACTCATCTGTTGCATTTCCTAGTATCATTCTTACTGCACCTGTCACGTTCTATCTTACTTGGTGGTTATTTGCTAGAAAAGTAAAGCATAAAAAAAAAAAGAAAGAAAATTTGAAAAAGCATATTTTTTTAAACAGATTTTTTTGATGTGACCATTTTTAAAGTCTTTATTGAACTTGCCACAGTATTGCTTCCGCGTCATGCTTTGGATTTTTGGCCACAGGGATGTGGGATCTTAGCTCCCTAACCAGGGACCAAAATTATAGCCCCTGCAAGTGAAGTCTTAACCACCGGACCTCTAAGAAAGTCCTGCAAAAAGCATCTTTTCTCTCCTACAAGACAGACTTTTAGCTCTTGAAGGCATAAACCGTGTCTGATCATTATCATTCTTGTTAATAAGAGCTAATATTCCTTGAATTACTTGATTTTTAAAATTTGGGGATTTTCTAGCACTGGTTTCATTATTCAATTCTAGTTCAATTCTACTGTAGTCAGAGGCATACTTCTGATTTCAGTCCTTTGAAGTTTATTAAGAATTTTCTTTATAATAGAGTCAGTTTTAGTAATTTTTGCATGTGCACTGAAAAAATGTATTGTCTTTGTTGAATACATTGTTCTATGTATGTGCTAACGAGTGTGCTTTTATACAGATTGTGTACGTCTCTGTTGACTTTTCATCTTTTTTGGCTTTTTGTTACCTTTATTTATTGTCTCAGTTACTATTAGCCTAGCACCCACTCCAGTGTTCTTGCCTGGAGAATCCCAGGGACGGTGGAGCCTGGTGGGCTGCCGTCTATGGGGTTGCACAAAGTCGGACACGACTGAGGCGACTTAGCAGCAGCAGCAGCAGTTACTGGGAAGTATGTTAAAATCACGTTATGGTTGTGCACTTGTCTACTTCTCCAAATAGTTGTCAAGTTTTGCTTACATATTTTGAAGCAATGTTCTTAAATACATGTATGACTGTTACCTCTTTCTGGTAGATTTACCCTTTTCTTTTGGTTAGTGTTTGTGTTGCATATCTTTCCCCATCATTTTACTTTTAATCTTTCTGTGTTCCTATATTTAAGGTACCTTTAGTAAGCAGGATGCAGCTGGGCTTTGTTCTTCATTCAATCTAGTAAACTGTATTTTAATCAGCCCATTAACATTTAATGTTAGACTGATATATTTGGATTAACTATTGTTTTCCATTTCTCCCACTTTTTAAATGATCCTAGCTCTCTATTATTTCATCTCTCTCTCTTTAAAGAAAATTTTTTTTTCACTTTGTATTGGGGGATAGCCGCTTAACAACATTGTGACAGTCTCAGGTGGACAGCAAAGGAACTCAGCTAGACATACACATGTATCCATTCTCCCCCAAACTCCCCTCCCATTCAGGCTGTTAGGTAACATCAGGGTGAGTTCCATATGCTATACAATGGGTCCTTATTGGCTCATCTCTTCTTTAGCTTGTTAGTCATGCATTCTTCTCCTAGTCTAGTATGATGACTTTAGAGTTTATGGACCTATCTGCTCATCTTGGAGTGTCTTATATGTTCTAGGCATCATATAAGGTGCTTCACGAAATTAAACTCTACTCTTGAGCACCCCGCTGGGTGTGTGTGTTAGTCACTCAGTCGTGTCCTCTCAGGCTCCTCTGTCCATGAAATTCTCCAGGCAAGAACACTGGAATGCGTTGCCATTCCCTTCTCCAGGGGATCTTCCCAATCCAGGGATCAAGCTTGGGTCTCCCACGTTGCAGGCAGATTCTTTACCTTTTGAGACACCAGGAAAGTGCCCCACTAAGTAGTTTTAATTATTCCCAGGCTACCGAATGAATAAATGGTTCATTAATTACTCCTTTTCTGGCCTTCTTGATCTCCTTGCCTCTGAGAAAAGGCTACCAGGCACTGTTGTGTATGTTGCACACTGCACAATCCCAGGGCTTTCATTCACATTACAAACAGGCGGCTAAGCCCCATATTATCCCTTCCTCAGCTCCACTTCATAGGTGCAGAGCATTTGCCCCACTTAAAGTGCCTAGGTACAATTACAGGTATCATTAATGTTTAAATTCTCCCTGCAAGTAGTTCCTAAGGAAATATAAACCACATGCTTCTTTAGTTCCTCATGTGGCATCGCAAGTGGAAAACCTGTCTGCCAAAATCGACGTGTGAAGGGAAAAGTTTCAGGGACCCAGAACCACAGCTGGTAGCATAGGAACTGAGGAAACCTTCCTTCAGAAAACCAGCTTGAACCTGGTGGCTTCATGCAGAACTGCCCTTTTTCTTAATCCACAAAAGTGACCACAGTTCTGCAGTCTGCTTGGCTCTCCAGATGAGCAGGCTGCTTTGAGTTCCCTGGACAGTCTTGCTCAGGAACTGCCTGGGCTAAGTGGAGGAGGCCAGCCTTCAGGTGATGGCCATGTAATGGGAGAGGATGCAATTTGCAGACTTCAGTTACACTGCCCCTTGGAGAACAAATGCCAGTTTCTATCAGCCTAAGCACTTTGTGGTAAATGTTTCCACCTGGAACCTAGAGAAAGGCCCAGTTCCTCCATTTGTCCTTATTAGGCCCTAGCTTGCCTGAATATCATTAGATGTTCAGTACTTTTTCTTTTTTTGTCCAGCTAAATGATGTATTTATCAAGGAAATGGATTTACTATGTATATATCTGTTTGCTTCTGTCTGCTAGATTATGAACTCCATGAAGACATGGATTTGTGTTCACCATTGTGTCCCCAACATCTAGAGTACTGCTTAACACACACCAGAGCTCAAAGTATGTTTGTTGAGTGGATTAAATATTTTTGGTTATTAATGTCCCTTGGGGGAAATGTTATTGACATAAGGCTTAGTGGGAGGAAAGAGAACTTGGGGTGATAGAAGGCCATAGATGGGCAAGCTAACCTCATACCATCTTGGACTATTCTACACTAGGGTAATACCAATCCCTACTTACCTTGTGAACATTTAGGGATAATTCAGTGAGCTAACAGATGTGAAGTCTTAGAGGAGGCAGGAACAGATGGTCTCCAAGACAAAATGAAGGGTAAGCCTTGAACTGTCTTCTGAGAGTGGAGAAGGAAATGGGGGTAAGTGCAGATGGAAATGAGGATACAAGGGCTGCAGGCATGATATCAAAAGGTAGCTACTGTTCCAATCACTGCTTGAGAATTGTTTGAGAGCAGGGACCCTATTTGTTCACCTGTATATCCCTAGTGCTAGCACACAATAGAGCCTTGATAAATGTCTGTTGAATGCATACAGGAGAAAATGTGTGGTTTATTGGCCTAATCTCATACAGGTCAGTTCAGCTGCTCAGTCATGTCTGACTGTGACCCCATGGACTGCAGCATGCCAGGCTGCCCTGTCCATCACCAGCTCCTGGAGCTTGCTCAAACTCATGTCCATCAACTCAAGATGCCATCCAACCATCTCATCCTTTGTCGTCCCCTTCTTTTCCTGCCTTCAACTTTTCCCAATATCAGGGTCTTTTCCAATGAATCAGTTTTTCATATCAGGCAGCCAAAGTACTGGAGCTTTAGCTTTAGCATCAGTCCTTCCAGTGAATATTCAGGACTGATTTCCCTTAGGACTGACTGGTTTGATCTCCTTGTAGTCTAAGGGACTCTCAAGAGTCTTCTTCAACACCACAATTCAAAAGCATCAATTCTTCAGCACTCAACTTTCCTTGTGGTCTAACTCTCACATCCATACATCCATCCATACTGGAAAAACTATCTCTTTGACTATACAGACCTTTGCCTGTAAAGTAATGCCTCTGCTTTTTAATACACTGTCTAGGTTTATCATAGCTTTTCTTCCAAGGAGCAAGCGTCTTTTAATTTCATAGCTGCAATCACCATTCCAGTGATTTTGGAGCCCAAGAAAATAAAGTCTGTCACTGTTTCCATTGTTTACCAATTTATATGCCATGAAGTGATGGGACCAGATGCCATGATCTTCGTTTTTTCAAAGCTGAATTTTAAGCTGGCTTTTTCACTCTCCTCTTTCACTTTCATCAGGGGGCTCTCTAGTTCCTCTTTGCTTTCTGCCATAAGGGTGGTGTCATTGAAATATCTGAGGTTATTGATATTTCTCCCTGCAATCTTGTTTCAGCTTGTACTTCATCCAGTCCAATATTTTGCATGATGTACTCTGCATGTAAGTTAAATAAGCAAGGTGACAATATACAGCCTTGATGTACTCCTCTCCCAGTTTGGAACCAGTCTATTGTTCCATGTCCAGTTCTAACTGTTGCTTAATGACCTGCATATAGATTTCTCAAGATGGTCTGGTATTCCCATCTCTTGAAGAATTTTCCACAGTTTGTTGTGATCCACACAGTTAAAGGCTTTAGCATAATCAATGAAGCACAGGTAGATGTTTTTCTGGAACTGTCTTGCTTTTTCCATGATCCAACAGATGTTGGCAATTTGATCTCTGGTTCCTCTGCCTGTTCTAAATCCAGATTGGACATCTGGAATTTCTCAGTTCACATACTGTTGAAGCCTAGCTTGGAGAATTTTGAGCATTACGTTGCTAGCATCTGAAATGAGTGCAATTGTGCAGTAGTTTGAGCATTCTTTGGCATTCCCTTTCTTTGCGATTGGAATAAAAACTGACCTTTTCTTGTCCTGTGGCCACTGCTGAGTTTTCCAAATTTGTTGGCATATTGAGTGCAACACTTTAATAGCATTATCCTTAAGGATTTGAAATAGCTCAGCTGGATTCTCATACAGCAGTTCTTTAAAACTCGTGTTTTTGGCTTTGCTGTGCAGGACTTGTTTCTGATGGAATTTGAAGGGAAGACTATTATATTCTGCCATACTATGAGTGGGGCTTCCCTGGTGGCTCAGCAGTAAAGAATCTGCATGCAATGCAGGAGACCTGGGTTTGATCCCTGAGTCTGGAAGATCCCCAGAAAGAGGGCACAGCAACCCATTCTAGTACTTGTGCTTGGAGAATCCATGGACAGAGGAGCCTGGCAGGTGGCAGTCCATAGGGCTGCACAGAGTTGGACATGGCTGAACTGACCAAGCAGCAGCAGCAGCATCCTATGAGTGGCTCAGAGAAGACTCCCTAGAGGGGAACCTGGATTGCACCATATGGCAGCCCAGCACAACCAAAGCCAACTGGCCAACAAGGCCCCTTCTTAGACCCTCATGCATGGTCCTCTGAGTATTTCTAGTCCCGACATTGGCTCCTACTTTTGCCTCCCTAGAGCTCCTTTGTCTCATCACCCAGATGTCTTCCCATGATGGAAGCCAGGCTTCAGCAAACTACAATCTGTGGGCCAAATCCATCCTGTGGCATGTTTTTGTATTGATAAATAAAGTTTTATTGGAACACAGCCATGACCATTCATTCATGCATTTTCTATGGCTGCTTTCACGCTACCGAGACAGAGTGAGTAGTCACAACAAAGACCCACAAAGCTTAAAGTATTTATTTGTCCTTTTTTTTGTTTGATTTTTTAATTGAAGGATAATTGCTTTACAGATTTTGTTGTTTTCTGTCAAACATCAACAAGAATCAGCCATAGGCAGAAAGTGTGTGCTGACTCCTGGTCTAAAGCATCCTTGGCTTTGGATGATTTGGACTTGGGCAGTACAGTTCTTAAAACAATTTTTTCCCTTGCATGAAGAGTTCATATTTTGGTAAAGTTTAAGCCTGATTCATAGACCATTGGAACACTACAGGAACAAACCCTGAAGTCTAGCAAGTTCAGCCTGATTATTCCTGTGCTTTAAAGTTGCTTAGACTACAGGACTGGTCTTTTGTATAAGCAGTTGTAGATGAGCAAAGTTTACAGGTAGAAAGACCACCTTTTCTTCATAACATTTCTCATGTGCTTCTCAGTGCCCAGAATTCTGTCAGCAGGAGCTTCACTTCACTGATAAAATAAGGCTTAAAGTGTAAAGTCCTCTGGAAAAGAAGCCAAAGACTTAAGCCCTCCCATGGGGAACCCCTGCTACTGACTTTCTGTGGCAGGCTATGATGGGGGAGAGGAGCCAACTGCATATCGGACGTGGGGGATGGTACCAGGCAGTTCTGGGAAGCTAATTTGTAAACCCTAGTTGGCTCTCAGTTTGGCCTAGAGCTGGACCTTGTGAATAACTACCCATCTTCTTGAAAAAATTCAGATAGTGGACAGTTATCATCCTCATGGATAAGAGGCAATTTAGAAAAGCTCAGTGGTGGAAGGGCAACACCATTCACCAGTCACCCAGGCAGACACTTGGGAGTCCTTCTTGCTGCCTCTCTCACATCCCATAATTCAAGCCATGAGCCAGTCCTGTTAGTCTGACCTTCACAGTATACCCCGATTCTTACCTTCTCTGGACCATTACCTGGGGCCAAGCCACTGTTCCCCGCCGCCTGAAAACTGAGGCAGCCTCTTAACTCAGGTCCCTGCTTTCCCAGCTCTCCATCTAGCAGAGGGAGGCAGCTGTACATCATAGATAGTGTCACTTCTCCACTTAAAACCCTTTCATAACTTCCTGTCACACTTGGAATAAAATCAAAAGCTTCTCCATGACCTCCAGGTCCTATATGATCTGGCCTTTGATTTTTAACCTCATCTCTTACCTTGGCTTCACTCTTTTTCACCATACTCACCTTCTACTACATCGAACTTATTCCGCCCTAGGGTCTTTGCATTTGCTCTTGCCTTTGTTTAGAAAGCCCACACCACTCTGTGTCATATTTTTTTGCCAATCCCCTCATTTTATTCAGTTTTCTGCACTTCTTAATTCATCCTTTGATATGTTGGCAGAATGTAGTCCACTGGAGAAAGGAATGGCAAGCCACTTCAGTATTCTTGCCTTGAGAACCCCATGAACAGTATGAAAAGGCAAAATGATAGGATACCAAAAGAGGAACTCCCCAGGTCATTAGGTGCCCAATATGCTACTGGAGATTAGTGGAGAAATAACTCCAGAAAGAATGAAAGGATGGAGCCAAAGCAAAAACAATACCCAGTTGTGGATGTGACTGGTGATAGAAGCAAGGTCCGATGCTGTAAAGAGCAATATTGCATAGGAACCTGGAATGTCAGGTCCATGAATCAAGGCAAATTGGAAGTGGTCAAATAAGAGATGGCAAGGGTGAACATCGATATTCTAGGAATCAGCGAACTAAAATGGACTGGAATGGGTGAATTTAACTCAGATGACCATTATATCTACTACTGCGGGCAGGAATCCCTCAGAAGAAATGGAGTAGCCATCATGGTCAACAAAAGAGTCTGAAATGCAGTACTTGGATGCAATCTCAAAAATGACAGATCTCTGTTTGTCTCCAAGGCAAACCATTCAATATCAGAGTTATCCAAGTCTATGCCCCAACCAGTAACGCTGAAGAAGCTGAAGTTGAAGGGTTTTATGAAGACCTACAAGACCTTTTAGAACTAACACCCCAAAAAGATGTCCTTTTCATTATAGGGGACTGGAATGCAAAAGTAGGAAGTCAAGAAACACCTGGAGTAACAGGCAAATTTGGCCTTGGAATGTGGAATGAAGCAGGGCAAAGACTAATAGAGTTTTACCAAGAAAATGCACTGGTCATAGCAAACACCCTCTTCCAACAACACAAGAGAAGACTCTACACATGGACATCACTAGATGGTCAACACCAAAATCAGATTGATTATATTCTATGCAGCCAAAGATGGAGAAGCTCTATACAGTCAACAAAAACAAGAACAGGAGCTGACTGTGGCTCAGATCATGAACTCCTTATTGCCAAATTCAGACTTAAATTGAAGAAAGTATGGAAAACCGCTAGACCATTCAGGTAGGACCTAAATCAAATCCCTTATGATTATACAGTGGAAGTGAGAAATAGATTTAAGGGCCTAGATCTGATAGAGGGCCTGATGAACTATGGAATGAGGTTCGTGACATTGTACAGGAGACAGGGATCAAGACCATCCCCATGGAAAAGAAATGCAAAAAAGCAAAATGGCTGTCTGGGGAGGGCTTACAAATAGCTGTGAAAAGAAGAGAGGTGAAAAGCAAAGGAGAAAAGGAAAGATATAAGCATCTGAATGCAGAGTTCCAAAGAATAGCAAGAAGAGATAAGAAAGCCTTCCTCAGGGATCAATGCAAAGAAACAGAGGAAAACAACAGAATGGGAAAGACTAGAGATCTCTTCAAGAAAATTAGAGATACCAAGGGAACATTTCATGCAAAGATGGGCTCGATAAAGGACAGAAATGGTATGGACCTAACAGAAGCAGAAGATATTAAGAAGAGGTGGCAAGAATACATGGAAGAACTGTACAAAAAAGATATTCATGACCCAGATAATCATGATGATGTGATCACTAATCTAGAGCCAGACATCTTGGAAAGTGCAGTCAAGTGGGCCTTAGAAAGCATCACTACGAACAAAGCTAGTGGAGGGGATGGAATTCCAGTTGAGCTATTTCAAATCCTGAAAGATGATGCTGTGAAAGTGCTGCACTCAATATGCCAGCAAATTTAGAAAACTCAGCAGTGGCCACAGGACTGCAAAATATCACTTTTCATTCCAATTCCAAAGAAAGGCAATGCCAAAGAATGCTCAAACTACCACACAATTGCACTCATCTCACATGCTAGTAAAGTAACGCTCAAAATTCTCCAAGCCAGGCTTCAGCAATACGTGAACTGTGAACTCCCTGATGTTTCAAGCTGGTTTTAGAAAAGGCAGAGGAACCAGAGATCAAATTGCCAACATCCGCTGGATCATGGAAAAAGCAAGAGAGTTCCAGAAAAACATCTATTTCTGCTTTATTGACTATGCCAAAGCCTTTGACTGTGTGGATCACAATAAACTGTGGAAAATTCTTAAAGGGATGGGAATACCAGACCACCTGACCTGCCTCTTGAGAAATCTGTATGCAGGTCAGGAAGCAACAGTTAGAACTGGACATGGAACAACAGACTGGTTCCAAATAGGAAAAGGAGTACTTCAAGGCTGTATATTGTCACCCTGCTTATTTAACTTCTATGCAGAGTGCATCATGAGAAACGCTGGACTGGAAGAAACACAAGCTGGAATCAAGATTGCCGGGAGAAATATCAATAACCTCAGATATGCAGATGACACCACCCTTATGGCAGAAAGTGAAGAGGAGCTAAAAAGCTTCTTGATGAAAGTGAAAGAGGAGAGTGAAAAAGTTGGCTTAAAGCTCAACATTCAGAAAACGAAGATCATGGTATCCGGTCCCATCACTTCATGGGAAATAGATCAGACAGTGTCAGACTTTATTTTGGGGGGCTCCAAAATCACTGCAGATGGTGACTGCAGCCATGAGATTAAAAGATGCTTACTCCTTGGAAGAAAAGTTATGACCAACCTAGATAGTATACTCAAAAGCAGAGACATTACTTTGCCGCCTAAGGTCCATCTAGTCAAGGCTATGGTTTTTCCTGTGGTCATGTATGGATGTGAGAGTTGGACTGTGAGGAAGGCTGAGTGCCGAAGAATTGATGCTTTTGAACTGTGGTATTGAAGACTGTTGAGAGTCCCTTGGACTGCAAGGAGGTCCAACCAGTCCATTCTGAAGGAGATCAACCCTGGGATTTCTTTGGAAGGAATGATGCTAAAGCTGAAGCTTCAGTACTTTGGCCACCTCATGAGAAGAGTTGACTCATTGGAAAAGACTCTGATGCTGGGAGGGATTGGGGGCAGGAAGAAAAGGGGACGACCGAGGATGAGATGGCTGGATGGCATCACTGACTCGATGGATGTGAGTCTGAGTGTACTCCGGGAGATGGTGATGAACAGGGAGGCCTGGCGTGCTGCGATTCATGAAGTTGCAAAGAGTTGGACATGGCTGAGTGACTGAACTGAACTGAACTGCACTATGTTGGCATTCCCCAAATCTTCTGTCCTTACCCTATGATCCTCTCATTCTAAGCATAGTTTGTTTGGTCTTCATGATCACCAGTGAGCTGATTATTCCCAAACATATATTTTATTCTCTATTCTGAATTTCAGGTCAAAATACCCAAAAGCCTCCTGTCTCACAAAGAGCTCCCACTCAACACATTCAAGATGGGACTTGGCTTCTCCCCAAGCCCCTTTACTACTTTCTTCTCTCAGTGGAACCCACTCCAGTACTCTTGCCTAGAAAATCCCATGGACAGAGGAGCCTGGTGTCCATGGGGTCACAAAGAGTCAGACACGACTGAGCGACTTCACTCTCTCAGTGGAGCCCCCAAAGCTGTCCAAGCCAAAGCCTTGGAAATTGCACTTGATTTTTCCTTCCCTTTATTTTCCACATCTCATTGACTTTTTTATTCACTCAAGTATTTTTTGAGAACTTTCTCTGTGTCTGAAGTTTCAGACCTGCTCTTTGATCTTGTAGACCTATCAGGGAATACAAATGTTAAAGAACACAAACCTGTTAATTACTTAGAACTGTGCCCGGAGTCACAAAGGGAGTACAGAGGACTCTGAGAGGGTCTGGTTCACTCCCAGGTCCTGTTGTGTCTGCCTTCTGAACAGTTTCTTCTGCCTATCTGTATCCCTTCATTCATGCCTCTGCTGTAGACTGCCATCTTCTCCTGTCTGGATGCCCACAGGAGCCTCCTAGCTCTGTATTCATCTTGCCTGCCTTCCAAAACTTCTCAGGATACATTGCATGTTCCCTAGAAAATCATTCAAAGGCCCCAGATGGCCAACACCCCATTTTTCTTTTCTAGCCGCATCCACACTTTGTTGGATTTCTTTCAGGTTGGGGAATTCTTCATCTCTAGAGATGAAGAAACTGAGGTTGGCTGCTTTGGCGGCCTTGTACTGCCTTCTTCCAGAGGCCTGAATGGTGTTGGGTGACCAGAGGGGCCATGCATAGAGGTCTGGCATTTCTGAATTCGAGGGGGCTTTATATCACCCACTCTCAGGGATTCCAACTGGGCTGAGTTAGAGAGTGTATGAGAATCACACAAGGTCCTTCCCAAACTGAACAAGCTTGCCACCTCCATCCCTTCTCAAATTTTCTGGATCGTTTAGGGATCACTGACCCAGTCGCAGACCTATCAGCTGCTTCATTGCCCTTGGGAGGCTGCTTCTGTGGCTCTCAGCAGAAGGGAGCCACAAGGCCAGGGTAAGGTGGGAGAGACGTGGTAGCAGAGCAGCTGACAGCCTTGGAATCTCTGCTGCCCAGCTGTTCCCGCTTTTGGCGTCTGGTCTTTATTGCAATCTCCCTGATGGAGGAGATGGGTTAGCATTAATAGTGGAAGGGTGTGAAGACCTGAATTCATTCTGAAAATCTAAGTTTTGGCACAGTTGTAGATGACTTTGTACTTGACGGGTTGAAATGGGGCCATTATCCTATTACAGCAGCCTGGAATACAGGATAAAATAGCCTCAGAAGGAAACTAAGATGTTCTCTGTTCAGAATGCCCTCTAAATGACTGAGACCTGAAGCAGCACGTGACCCAGCCCATCTGCTTCCTGCAGAAGTCCCCAAGTGGCTTTATCCCCCTGCTTTGGTGGCACTCCTGCCTAGACTCCTCTTTCTGACATGTGGACCCCACCATTGGACTAAACAGGACTGTCCACAGACTATAATTTAAGGGCTGACACAGACAGACCTTCTGTCCTGAAACTACCCCCATGTCTATGCTACTAGCCTGTCACTTTCTGCATTCTCTCTGGTTCTGTTTGTTCCCTGTCACATTGCAAATGCCCCTTGAGGGAGACATATCAAAACATTATTAGCCACCAACATCTCATCCAGTGTGCCAGTCGCCTAGTCGTGTCTGACTCTTTATGACCCCACGGACTGTAGCCCCCCAGGTTCCTCCATCCATGGGATTTTCCAGGCAAAAATTCTGCAGTGGGTTGCCTTTTCCTTCTCCAGGGGATCTTCCCAATCCAGGGGTCGAACCTGGGTCTTCTGTGTTGCAGGCAGACGCTTTACAGTCTGAGCCCTCAGGGAAGCCCCCAACATCTCAGTGTAAATCACTTTATTCACTGGTTGAAGCAGCCACTGCAGAGCTAGAGCCCAGGTCCTTGCCATCGGGCTTCTCATAGACCCCGCCCCACAGCTCACTGGGTCATCATCTCTGGACAGGGAGCCTGGGCTTCTTGCGCTCATCAGAGTTTGAGAACGGCTGGCTGAGCAGTCCAGGCATGGGAGGAACATTCAAGGCACTGAGTCCCTGGAGGGTGGAGGCACTGTGCCAGCCAGTAGAGGGTGTTTAAGATGGGAGGTGGGAGAATGAGGAAGTTAGAGATTGCATTTCCTAATTGTGTGACCACAGTTCTCATCTCTAGGAACATCTGCACCTCAACACTAACCCGCTGTGTACTTGCCCATCTGGGACCCTGTCTGCTGACCACTGCTTTCCTCTTCCTACGTCTTAAGTGCATCTTATCTTTCTATTTATGTCCAACTAGAAGGAGTCTTGGCACCCCACTCCAGTACCCTTGCCTGGAAAATCCCATGGACAGAGGAGCCTGGAAGGCTGCAGTCCATGGGGTCGCTAGGAGTCTGGACACGACTGAGCGAGTTCACTTTCACTTTTCACTTTCATGCATTGGAGAAGGAAATGGCAACCCTCTCCAGTGTTCTTGCCTGGAGAATCCCAGGGACGGGGGAGCCTGGTGGGCTGCCGTCTCTGGGGTCATACAGAGTCGGGCACGACTGAAGCGACCTAGCAGCAGCAGCAGCAGCAGGAGTCTTACAGAGTGTCTACTCCTGTTTCCTTATTTCAGAGACAAGTGAGACTCAGCGAGAAAATGACTTGCCACCCACATCATACATTGACATGATTGAGATCAGAACTCCTGGCTTTCAACCGCATTTTCCCTCTCTTGTATCCCAAGATTTGTCTTATTAAAGACAGGATTTACGACTTCTTTCCCTGTGATAAAGCACCCCAACATTAAAAAACAATGTTAAGCATATAATAAACATACAATAACTGTTTCAGAGTTGAATGGATTGTGATGTACCTGATAGTAATGAAATATCATGGCACAGGGGAGACACTTAACTTGGATGTTAGAAGATCTCCATCCTGGGCTGGGCTTTACAGCCATTTACCTGAGAGGAGGCTAAATTCTAAAGTTCCAGCTTAAGCATCTTATATTAAAGGCGTCCCTGACCAGTCATAAATATGGCTATTTAAATGAATTGAAATGACATAAAATTAAAAATTTGGTCCTCAGTTCCACTAACCTTATTTCAAGGTTTAATCGCCACATGTGGCTAGTGGATACTGTGTTGGACAGACTTAGACCATTTCTGCTGCTGCAGAAACTTTTGCTGGACAGTGCTAGACCATGCTTTGAGGGTGTGGAGGCAGGGTGCGGGGATGTAGGAAGCCAGACTTGTTCTGTCCAGGAGCTTAGAGCTGCATGAGTTTTTGAGAGCATCTTCAGAGGCATTCAACTCTGTCCTACTGGGGATCTCTGTCCTGGGAAGAGCTCAATTTCCATGCTCACCTTCAAATAGCATTAATGACTGGAAAATTACACTTCTGGCCAGGAATTGGTCTTTCTATTTGCTGACTTGAGCCAAAAAGAAAATGGAATATGTGAATCTGTTTTAACTCTGTATTGATCAGAGCATCCGGGGAACAAGCACACTTCAACTCACTTCTGTTTCTGCTACGATTTTTGTCTTTGGAAAGTGAATACATGAACTCTTTGAGAACTGGGCAGTTTCCAGTGCATCTGGTGAGTTTATCATTGAGGGTTTCCTTTAATGAAGACTTTTGATAACAGCACTAAATCTCTGGTCAATAAGGGAAAGTTTCGATGCTCCTATTAGCTGTAGCCTTGTGATGAAGCAAGGTAAATAAAACATTCAACCTCCTCTACAGTTCCTCTGAGGGGGCAAGCTGCAGTATGACATAAGGGGAGAACACATTATTACCCTCATATCTTTTAAGACCACTCCATGTCTTTTCTGGATCTTGGCTTCCTTCAAGGTTCCCCACTGTTTCAGTTAGTCTTGCTGCTGCTGCTGCTAAGTCACTTCAGTCGTGTCTGACTCTGTGTGACCCCATAGACGGCAGCCCACCAGGCTCCCCCGTCCCGGGGATTCTCCAGGCAAGGACATTGGAGTGGGTTGCCATTTCCTCCTCCAATGCATGAAAGTGAAAAGTGAAAGTGAAGTCTCTCAGTCGTGTCTGACTGTTCGGGACCCCATGGACTGCAGCCTACCAGGACGTCCATGGGATTTTCCAGGCAAGAGGACTGGAGTGAGGTGCCATTGTTAATTGTATTTCCTAAGAAATCACTCTTTCCTCTGATATGAAAGTTGATAAAAGCTTGTTGTTGTTCAGTCGTCCAGTTGTGTCTGATTCTTTGTGACCACGTGAACTGCAACCCGCCAGGCCTCCCTGTCCTTCACCATCTCCTGGAGTTTGCCCAAGTTCATGTTCATTGCATCTGTGATGCCGTCCAACCATGTCATCCCCTGATGCCCTCTTTTCCTTCTGCCCTTGATCTTTCCCAGCATCAAGGACTTTTCCAATGAGTTGTCTGTTCACATGAGATGACCAAAATACTGGAGTTTTATCTCCAGCATCAGTCCTTCCAGTGAATGTTCAGGGCTGATCTCCCTTAAGATTGACTGGTTTGATCTCCTTGATGTCCAAGGAACTTTCAGGAGTCTTCTCTAGCACCACAGTTTGCAGGCATCAAGGGGCACTTGTATTATTCTGCCCAGGAATTTATATATCTTTCACAATCCTTTTCAGGATTGGGGCACTTTGGGGGACCCAGAAGGATCTCTAATGGCTAATGGTAGCCTCATGGTAGGCAGTGGATGGGGAGAGCCTGGGACAAAAGTTCTATTCAGTACTCTTCAGATGACAAAAATACACCATGAAGGTGACTTCTTTCTCCCAAGGCCATGTCTACCCCTTGGAGTGTTAGGACCAAACGGGACAGACTCAGGGGGAGGCTAGGCCGGAGGAAAGCTGAGGCTCTGGGAACTCCCGCAGGCAGTGTAGCTCGACCAATCAGAAAAATCCCCATAGCCCCCACCTGCTCCAGACCCGAGCCAATCCAGATAGGGATGCGAGGTTTAAAAGTCCCATGCACGTATGGTTTAACCAATCAGCTATGCTGTTACAGAAACAAAGAACCGTCTGTATAAAAGTATATGTGATTCAGAGCTCAGGGCCTTTGTCAGATTCCACTGTGCTGGATGAAACCTAGGCCCGGGCTCAAGCTTGTAATAAACCCCTTTATGCTTTTGCATTGCTGTGGACGTCTTACTCTCTCACTTTTGGGGACTCGGACTCTGGGCATAACAGGAGGTTGGAACTGACCTCCTTGACTTCATCCCTTGAAAGATGCCTGCATGTCCATACCTGTTCCTGGAAGTGGGCTTTCTTTAAGGTAGAACTTCAGTTCTAGACTCAGATGACTCAGGAAGAATCCCCTTACTGATGCTGGTCCAGCCCTGGGTCTCATGGTCCAGTTGAGACCATGCCTTTATTTGAGATTCTGTTCCCCACCCCCAACCCCCAGGGTCTGAATTCCTATATTCATAATTCATCCAATATCCAAATCCCTCCAGGATTCCCTCCATCCCATTTTCTCAGGGATGAGTGTCCTGAGACCTGCTGCCCACTTTCTCATAGCCTATTTATATGCCCACGTGCATCTGTACAGGCATGTCTCCTGGACAAGGCCCACTGTCCTCCAATACCGCCGAGCCTTGCTGAAGTCCACTGCTTGCCCCATTGGCCACCTGACTGATAACTGGTACTCTCTCCGTACCTTGCGCCTTTCCTATATCTTCCTACCATTCATTTATTGAATGTTTATGCTGTGCCAGTCTTAATGCTAATGGAAGTTCATAAATGTTCTCATTTCATCCTTGTACCATCCCTGGGCAGTTGGGTCTATTATTAGACCTGTCTGAAAGATGAGGAAATTGAAGTGCAGAGAGGTTAAATGAATTATCTGATTTCCTACAGATACTAAGTGGCAGGGCTAGGATTAAGATTCAGGTCTGTTTTGTTCCAGAACCTGAGCTCTTAACACTGGGCTTTCCTGCCTGCATGGTGGCCATCCTTCACCACCTGCAGCTGAGACTGTCCCAAGTGCTTGTTCTACCCCAAAAGGCACCTGCTTGCCTTCTTTGTCCTGCTCTGTCCAGTGAGTTTAGTTCTGGTGTCCCATTGGACCATGGGACACATATGTGCAAGTGACTCATAGTCACACGAGTCTCTGTACATAGTCCCAGGCTTCTTGGCTAGTTATCTCATGAGCGCTTGTTTGGGACATAATAAATATTTAAATGAATGAAAGGATGAGCTGAGTGGTAGCATGGAAGCTCCTTGCTTCACTGCCATGCTCTTCAAATGGTATTTTTTATAAGTCACTTCAGTCATGTCTGACTCTGTGCGACCCCATAGACAGCAGCCCACCAGGCTCCCCCATCCCTGGGATTCTCCAGGCAAGAACACTGGAGTGGGTTGCCATTTCCTTCTCCAATGCATGAAAGTGA
Source organism: Oryx dammah (assembly GCF_014754425.2). Taxonomy (NCBI): domain Eukaryota; kingdom Metazoa; phylum Chordata; class Mammalia; order Artiodactyla; family Bovidae; genus Oryx; species Oryx dammah. Next base: position 3,315,057 of record NW_024070212.1, read on the forward strand.
AAAGTGAAAGTGAAGTCGCTCAGTCGTGGCTGACTCTTAGCGATCTCATGGACTGCAGCCCACCAGGCTCCCCTGTCCCTGGGATTCTCCCGGCAAGAACACTGGAGTGGGGTGCCATGGCCTTCTCCGTCAAACGGTCTACATACTATAATTCTGCTGTCATACTGACCTCAATACTGCACAGCAGGCAAAATCTCCAATAGTAAGGTTTGGTATTCTCCCTGCGTCTAAAATGAAACCCATCTTTCAGTTTGATTCTCCTTTATAAACAACCAGGTTATTCAGCTTATTTCATAGAAATTTTTCCTATATCCTAAAATTTGGGCACATGGGGAAGAGATGTGATACCATTCAAGAACATGTCAAAGATCACCATTTTGATAGAAAATGTGGTGTAATATGTGGGCTAAAGGTTGAGAGTTCAATTAGAGTGTTTGTAAATAGCAAAGATACTTTCACCTAGCAGAGCCATGAATCATCATATGAGAGTCACATAAAATAAATGTCTTCCATTATGTTGAAAGTGAAAGTGAAGTCGCTCAGTCGTGTCCGACTCTTTGCGACCCCATGGACTGTAGCCTACCAGGCTCCTCCCTCCATGGGATTCTCCAGGCAAGAGTACTGGAGTGGGGTCCCATTTCCTTCTCCAGGGGATCTTCCCAACCCAGGGATCGAACCCAGGTCTCCAGCATTCCAGGCAGATGCTTTAACCTCTGAGATACCAGGGAAGCTCCCAGGCCAAGTGGAGCATTCAGTGAATTTTACTGTGTGTGTTTTCAACTTTATGTGTGTGTGTTTGTTCATGTGTTGGTGTGTATCTGTGCATTTTTATACGTGTATGTGTGTCATGCATATGTAATAGGTGGCTGAGAGTGTGAGTATGTATATATATGTATGTATGTTTACGTAGATATAGTTTTGTTTGTATACGTGCATGTATGTATGTTTTTGCACGTGTGTTTGTGTGTATGTGTGTGTGTATACATGGGAAGGGAGAACCAGACTGAATAAGGTGCAAAGGAGAGCAAACCCTGAAGTTAGGTTTATTCTTTTAGAGTTTGGGTAGATTGGGGTGAAACCTTGGATTGGAAGGGAAGTGCAGGCATATTATAATGAATCTACAATGGCTCGGGCTTATTATACCATGAAAGTGATCTTGTGTGAGTTCCAAATGTAGACAAGACATAAAGGTGAAATTTAGGTGCTGTGGCCCTATGCTTATGGCATGACTTATATTTATAACTAAAGTGACTTATTGGATTGTAGTTATATAATTTGAGGACTTGAGATAGCAGTCATATAGAAAAAGACTTGAATTTGAAATCAGGAAGCTCACACCACTTTCCTGACATTTAGTAGCTGTGTGACTTTGGGTGAACCAATCTATCTTCTCAACCATGGATAGGGTCAAAAATACCTGTTCTAGCCTCTTTCCATAGTCGTAGGGCACAAAATCTAAGAGCTGGTATGAAACTCAAAGTAAAGAAAATGAAACTGCATATGTGAAAAACTTCAGTAGCTGCAAAACCTGATACAAAGCTACATTTTTCTATGCCTGGCCTGGGGCTCACTGATATCTTTAAGAAATAATAATAGTGAATTGGGGCAGTGGGACTATATTTCTGCATGAAGTGATCTAACCAAGCAGCAGAGTGAGATGAGCAGATTTGCAGTTTGTGTGTGTGTGTGTGTGTGTGTGTGTGTGTGTGTTGGGTGGGGGACTTCCACTGGACAGTGGATGAAAGATTTGTCTACCTCAAAAGACAGACTCTTCATTCATGAGAAGCTTATGAGCTTGACCAGATAGACACCAGCTTCTGATGTTTTTGAAAACATGTTGTGAAACAGATTCAGTTTATAATCCTGTTCAATCCTGGATTGAATTCAGTTGAAGAGTCCAAAGTAGTTAGTCTGAAAATTCTGAGAAGATACAACTTTAAAAGCTAAAATTCTGATTAAGGGAGATTACCTGGGAGGTGAAGTGAAAGGCTTTGGGACTGGGGAAGAAACCAAGCTCCTTCACACTTTTCAGCAGGGGGTCCTCCTGGCAAATTGGCAATTTCTGCTCAAGAAAAATGTGTATGAATGGTGGGGAGGGAGCAAGAGAAGATGATGCTGGTCCACAGGCTAGTTACACGAACATTGACAGGAAGAATCCCATCTGGGAACCACATTTAATGTATGAGAATAATTAATATTGACCTTCTTTTAGAGAGCTTTCTAGAAACCACCACAGCACCAGTCTTGAGAAAAGCAGAAGACATCATCTCCGGAGAGGCAAGGCAAGCGACCCAAGAAACTGCTCCTGTATTCTTTTATGATTAGTACTGTTAAGAAAATGGTCTGACAAAGTTTGTTCCTTTTGATTTATTCTAACTTGAGTTGGCTTAGATGGTAAAGGGTCTGCCTGCAATGCAGGAAACCTGGGGTCAGGAGGATCCCTTGGAAAAGGAAATGGAACCCACTCCAGCATTCTTGCCTAGAGAATCCCATGGACGGAGGAGCCTGGCGGGCTACACCCCGTGGGGTTGCAGAGTTGGACATGACTGAGCGACACACACGATTCGAGTTGAAGTGCCTGGCAGCAGGGCCAGGTGCCTCAGGCACAAAACTGAAGGAGATACTTTCTCTTGGTGCCACCTTCAACTTTGCATCCTGGGAGCCCCAATTTTGCATCACTTGTCCCATCATAGCACAGCCCCTGCCTGGAAGACATTTAGCGACAGACCCACTTAGAAAGCCAGGAGGACACATTTTTACTTGCTCTCATTACCCAGTCCCTTCTCCCCTAGTGCCCCTTAAAGCTTGGCATTTTGGTCAGGAATCTTTCTGGAATATTGCCACTTGGACTTAAGGGTGGAAACTCCAGCGGGACATTTGTGAAGCTGGTGTCTGAAATTATTTTCAAACACACGCACACAGGGAAGGCAGAGAAGACATGGTTCTGATCGAGTTTAATTGCGTCAGTGGCTCCCAGCTTTCTGTGAGGGGCTGATTATTTCACACTTATCCCAAGCTCTGGCTTCTCTGGGTCAATGTGATATTGGTGGTGTGGGGGAACTGAAGGATGAGAATGGGCACTAAAGTCACTGAAAAGAAGAAGGGATGAGGCACCAGAGTGCCCCAGGGACCGGGGCAGAGCCGTGGGGACAGTGGACAGAGTGGCAGCAACTGGCTTGGAACTCTACCAGGTAAGACTTGAGAGTCTGCCGGTGAGTTCGGAAGCTCTCTGTTTGCCACAGTGGACGCTGGCGGCCCATTCTCCACTCATTCATGCTGCTCTCTCCTTCCTGGCATGTTAGCATCTGAACACAAAGCAGATAGCAAAGCCTTCTCTTCTCCTCCCTCTCTCATTCATGTCTCGGTGGCTCAACTGTCCCTCCTCCATCTCTACTGAACTTCCCTTTCTATGTGTCATACCACTGGATTTTCTCCTGGTTAGGAATGACTGAATTTACTTTTAGATCCTGGAAAAGTCAGTCACTGAATTAAACAGATTAAAATAATTTACCAAGGGAATTCAGTGTCCTTGTATTACTTTGTCAATTTGCAGTTATAGCACATTATCATTTCTACTCATCTCATATTGAAAGGACACTCTGTATGTTTGGTAATATTATTGTCCCCACTTTATGGATCAAGAAACTGAGGTTCAGAGAAACTGAGACTTCCCCAGCAGCAGCTGAGTAGTAAGGGCTGAGTGTGGGAGCAGAACTCAGCCCTTTGGATAACTATTCTAGAACATTTCCTATTGATCCTTATTGCCCCTCCAGTCAACCCAAGGATGGATCCTGCAGAGCAATAAGAATACTTTCAATCAGCTTTACCCAGACTTCTCTCCCACACTAACCACCTTTTGACTTCACCTTTTCTGGAACCAGTTCCTCCTATGCCATCATATCCTCATCCCCACACGCAATCAAGCCCTCACCTGGATAGTTCAGATGGGACACTATTAAGTAGATGGTGAAGTCCAGGAATAAGCAGTTGCATTTCCAGGGGTTTCCACTCAGATACAGAGTCTGGAGTGTTATGAGGTTTTGGAAGGCAGCTTCATCCAAGATCTGCAAGCCAGTATTTCTGAGGTCCAGGTATCTCAAAGAGCTGGTGTTGGCAAAGGTGTACTTGTTAAGTGATAACAGATGAGGGTTGTTGGAGATATTCAGCTGCAGCAGGTTGCTGAGCATGGAGAAACTGTACGGGGAGATGAAGGTTAGATTGTTGAAGCTGAGGTCAAGGTAGATGAGTCTGAAGACCCCGACAAAGGTGTAATCCATCACCTCCTGAATCCTGTTCTTCTGGCAGTCCAAGTAAACAAGGTCACTGAGGAGTCCTAAGTTCATCGCTGGCAAGAAACGGATCTTGTTATCATTCAGGTACAGCCTCCGGGTGTTCAGGGGTATGTCAGAGGGGTATTCAGTTAACTGGATCCCTGTGCAGATCACTTCTTGGTCTTGACAATGACAATTATTTGGACATTTTGACCCCGATACCAGTACCATTCCGAAGGAAAAGAGTAACCACCCCGGCCCAGGGCCTGAAGCAAGGGACATAGTAAGTCGCAGCGACTACCCTCCTTCCACTTTCCAGCGGGCGCTATCCCTCTGATCAGAAGGCTGCGAGGGGCGGGGTGGGGCGGGGGAAGGGCGCTGGAAAGAACTGTAACACTCTAGCTTTGTGCAAAGCAATTTTCCATTACAGGAGAACTGAACAGAAGTTGAAACGCCAGGCCGGGTGCCCCACCACCCGGCTTGGTGACTCTGCTAGTTGCTCACTCCCAGACTGCTGCTGGAAGCCTGCCTGCTTGCTTGCGTTTGCAAGTGAAGGGGAGCCAGGGGAGAGCCACAAGACAATGAGGTTGTCAGTTGACACCTTTGTGATGTCAGCAGCTTCCGGAGACTGCCCGGGGGCGGGGGGAGGGAGAGTCCTGACTCTTCTTCTGGGTTGTGTGGGGGTGTTTTGTGTAACTTGGTAAGCTGGCTGTCCTTGGGGGAGTGGGTGCCTGAAGCATGGGAGTAGGGGGGGAGCTCCGTATCAGCTCCCCAAGGAGGTGCAGTGGATTATACTAGATTGGACCCCCTAATCCGCAGGCCATAGCGGGATCACAGAAATCTCCAATGCAACTCCCTCTTTTACTGCTGTGAAAAGTGACCTGTTTGAGGTCAGTTCTCACCATGGGTATCTTCCCTGGGTATTGAGTTTGGCTAGGTGCCATTTTTGGGGCTGTTGTTAGAAAATGGGAAAGGGGCAGGAAGCAGGGGGGCTCCTTTGAAATGAGGCAAGGGAAGTTCCCTGATAAGGTTGTATTCCCAGTTTGCATACAATTCTGTCTGCATTTGGAATATATATGTGTACTAGTGTTAAAAGCCTTTTGAGCAAGTATAAATAATCCCCCTGAAACAAAACCCAAATGTATAAAAAAGTCTGAATATAATCATATGAACTTTTCTTACCATTTATATTTATATTCTAAAATAAGGTGTCACTAATGCTCTAGTGTGAGTTTATATCCATTAGTTACTTGAGGGGTGATGGTAGGGGCTCTTTAAAAGCGAGGGAAGGAGAGCCTGAAGCTTAAGAGTTAGGATGTATCATCCACTCTACAGAAGAAGGCACACTGGGCAGAAACAAAGCATCTCAGGAATTAAAATTTTTATTTTGGAGAAGAAGGAATCTCATTCTTTAAACATTCATATATAACATAGCTTGAATATTAATAAGGCAATGAAATCTATATTTAGCTTAGAACAGTGCCTGGCACCTGGTATGTAATAAATATTTATTGAATGAATGATGCGTGAATGTCTCTGATGGTCTGCTTCCTTTTCTTGTTTCTCTGCCAAGAGAGAAATTAATAAACTCAAGTGGATCTGTGGCTGGTTTAGCTAATGCTTGATTGTGTTTACTTACTCAGCATTTCCGGGATGACTGGCCATGAATTAAGATGATGACTTTGGTGTGTTTACTGAATTGAAAGTGACCTTATTTAAGCAGAAATTTCAAACACTTAAAATAATAACCCAGATGATAATTGTACTAATTGAGGCAGGAGTTTATTGATAGAAACATCACCCTCTCTTTATAATTAAAAAAAATAAATTCCTGGCTAGATTTTATGTGATTGCCCAGGAGAGGAATTTGGTACATGAAGTCTATGGAGGAGAATTAATTTCCAAAGTGGTTGTTTCTTTTGGGGGCTGGGGCAAAGGTGTAGCTCGATGGTGGTGTGTGGTGGGGATGCTTTCTTCAGCTGGGGCTGTGTGTTGTGTTTCCTTAATGGGAGAATCGCTGAGTGGCCTATCAAGCCTCAGTGAGTGGAGTGTTTTTATTGATGTTCCATCTATTCTTTCTTTCTTTTTTAAAAAAATCTTCTCAATGCTTTTATTTTTTATTTTAAAACTTTTTATTGGAGTAAAGTTGATTTACAGTTTTGTGTTAGTTTCTGCTGTGCTGCACAGTGAATTAGTTATACATATATCCACCATTTTTAGATTTTTTCCCCCTATATGTCATTACAGTGTACAGAGTAGAGTTCCCTGTGCCATATAGTAGGTCCTTATTAGTTATCTATTTTACATATAGTAGTGTGTATATGTCAATCTCAGTTTCCCAAGCTACCATAAGATCCAGCAATTCCACTCCTGGGTAGATATCCAGAGAAAATCATAATTCGAAAACCAGGCAGTGTTCATTGCAGCTCTCTTTACCCTAGCCAGTTCATGGAAGCAGCTTCAGTGTCCATCGACAAGGGAATGGATAAAGAAGTGGTACATATGTACGGCAGAATATGACTTAGTCATAAAAAAGAATGAAATAATGCCATTTGCAGCAACGTGAATGGGTCCAAAGAGTGACATACTGAGGGACGTCCACCTCTTCTTCAGTGACTTTCTCTTTCTGAGACTCCTCTTCCTCAGGGAACCAGGGTCTCCCGGTTGCCCTATTGAATTTCAGCCCCCCTCGTGTAGATTCACTGTCTCAAGACGGTAGCCTCTGGCTCAGGCTTACCCGTTTGGCCATACAATTCAAGTGCTGTCTCTTAGAAAAGCCTTAGATGAATAAAACAGTTTATTGACCAACACACAACAGCTGTGTCTCTCTTTGGACTACTACCATTTTAACAAAGTTTTATGAGTGGTTAACCTCAAGGGATAGTCTTTTGGCTTGAGCTAGCTGTGTGTGTTTTGGTCCCGAAGTCTAAGTATCCACAGGCTAGTTTCAGCATTGCCCGCTTAGACCAGATCCCTAAAATGTTTCCTTTGTTTTGAGACTGAGTAAATAAGTGTTAAATAGAGGATGCCTGAGTGAGACAAAGGAGTTGAGAGTGTAGTCTTTCCAAGACTACCTGATCTCAGAAACTTAAAGATTCCTTTTTCAAGGAACATCTTGTTAAACTACTTTTTCAGGGATCCTGCTTCGAGAGATTCTGGACGAGGCTGTTTGCCCTGGGTAGAACTGTGTAAAGTCTCTGGGGCTTTATTTTTCTCATCTGTATATTCAGAAAGGTGGACAAGGTAATTTCCATATTCCCTTCTGCTGCTGCTGCTGCTGCTGCTGCTGCTGCTGCTGCTGCTAAGTCACTTCAGTCATGTCCAACTCTGTGTAACCCTATAGACGGCAGCCCACCAGGCTCCCCTGTCCCTGGGATTCTCCAGGCAAGAACACTGGAGTGGGTTGCCATTTCCATATTCCCTTAGGACTTCCAAACTCCTTCATAATGGAAAGGTTTCAGGCACCACCCAGTGAACTAGTAGAGAAGAATTTCGGGGCGAAGATAAAAGACTTCTTATTCCTTCTAATCACACCATGAAGTTCAATGTCAGGAGGCTGCAAAGACAGAATTTGCTCTTCTCAGCGAGCTACTTGAGCAGCTCCCGCTGCAGCTAGGTGGTTCTTTGGATGAACAGCTATTTTACGAGCCCTCTTGTGCCCCCTAGGCGGCAGGCGTGGCCATCCTTCCAGTAGCACAGGTGGAATATCAGGCGGCCACAGTGAGAAGCCCTGGTACCAGTACAGTCTCTCTCACTGCAACTGATCTTAGTCGGGCTCCTATTGTTAGCTGTATCTGTTACAGACACTGACTTCCCAGCTTAGCGATTGTGTTTAGGTACTCATGTGCCTCCAAACAGCTCTCTCACATTCCAAAAGGCCCTTGGAATTATAAAAGGAAAGAACAGGGTGACATAGAGAAACGTGGACTCAGCCGAGGCACTTGGATTTCTCTCACTGTGAAGCAGTATGACTATGTGACTCCAAGGACCTTGATCTCCTTTCTGTGAAATAAGACAGGATGGTCTCTTAAGGGCCCTTCCAAATGTGAAATTCTATAAAGACCAAGCCTGTGCAGGGAGAGGACAGATGCTTAAGAGTTTTAAGACTCACACACTAGGGACAGAGGTTCAAGCAACCAACCGCCCAGTGCTTGGCACGGTATGAGAAAGTCTGTCCATGTAGCCAGGAAATAACTCCACCTGGAGGCGTGGGTACAAGTGCTGAACTTTGACATACGTTAATTTGCTCAGGAGAAAAATAGCAGAAAATAATACATATGCCATTAAGGTAAAACTGCTCATGTGTTCAATTTTGTACTTGCATGGGTTTAGGATCTAGGGGCACACAAGTTAGTATTTTGCCCTGCTTCCTGGGCAGGAAATTTAGTGAGCTGAGGTCTGAAGAATGTCAAAATTTCAAGGACATTTCTGTAGGAGCTGCTGATGTTATTCAATTCACTCCAGACTTAGGACATCATCTGAGCCCTTTTCAGCAAGTTCATCTCGGTGGGTATGAGGCTTGGGGCAAATCCTATGGAAAGCAGACAAAAAATTAATGAGTCAGACTGGAAGAAAAAAAAAACAAAAACTCCCAAGATAAGCTGGGAAGCCTGGGGCCTAAGGGTCAAATATGTACATTTATCTATCTATCTACCTACCTACCTATCTATAATGAGCCTTGGGTCTGTTTTTAGTATCAGCTGGTATGAACTATTTTTGTCTTTTCCCTTCAGGCTGCCTGAGTTCCCACTCAGGAGCTTGGACCCTTACAGAGTCCAGGCCAGAGAAAATCACTCCAATTGCTGTGTTCCCCAGGGATGCCTTTGTTTTTAGGCTTTCTCCACATTACACGCTTCTGCAGCATTCATTATCTAGAGGAATCCAAGGGGAAGCCTCAGAATTGCATACTGTTTTGGGAGGGTTAGGATCACATTTTCAGCTTGTAACAAATCTATACACTGTTGCCCAAGGCTAGTCTTGTGTGATAGTCATTCTTCCTGAAACTCACATTGTGATTTGCCTGAGCCCATTGATATGGGAGGAAAATATGGGATCTTTTTGTAGATTTCAGCATGGGAGAGACAACTGAATGTAGTATAGTGTGAGTTCTGAGATGAGAAGACTCTTCATTGAATGATTTTGTGCAAATACCTTAGTTTCTAGGGTATTAGTTTCCTTTTTTGATAAAATAGGGATGACAAATATTGCTTTTCCGGGGTTCTTAGAAAGATTGCATGTGATTTAATATAATACAGTATCTACCATTCATTATCCCCTTGTGTCAAGCACGTGATCCTCCCAGCAACCCAGTGAGTCACACAGCATGACCCACATCTTACAGATGAAGACAAAGAAGCTCTCTCTTTCACTCTCTTTTTCTGCTCAGTCGTGCCCAACTCTTTGCGACCCCATGGACAGTAGCTTGCACCAAGCTCCTCCTTCCGTGGGATTTTCTAGGCAAGAGTACTGGAGTGGGTTGCCGTTTCCTTCTCCAGAAAGAAGCTCTAGGAGGTAGCATTTGTCTAAGGTCACAGAGGTGGTGAGTGATGGAGGCGGAATTTGTTTCAGAAAGTTTTACTTCTGAGTACAAGCCCTTAATTACTAAACTTACATTTACATCATGAACAAATGTCTCAAAATATTCATGATTGTTTTTACTGACTCTATGGAATAAATCGTCACCTCCTAGCGCCAAATGGTACCTTGACTTCAGACAGTATCAAAACCACTATTGCCATAGAATTTATATATGCTTTGGGGTTTCTTGTCTTTCAGAAGGCTATGATTTTTCTCTTTAAATTCTTATATGAAAGATTGAGATTGTTTTGTATACATTTTTCCCCCCTCAGGCAAATATGCTAAAAGGGGAAAAAAGCTTGCCTAGGCTTACTCAAAAAATGAGTGACAAAGCCTGCAGCAGCTGACTCATTAAATCCTGAGGTGAATCGAATTCCCCATATAGCTATTCTCATGAGAAGGAATCCCTTTGAATATAATGTGGAACATGCTACAAGCCATTGGGCAATGAATACTTATCGAAGCCTCTGATAGTACAAAACCAATCTAGTTGAAATCTATCTCTTCATAATCAAGTGTGGATAACCCTACCTCTTTGCCTGCCTTTTTTTTTTTTTTTTTTTTACTATTTTATACTGAAATTCTAGTGGGCTTCCCTGGTGGCTCAGAAGTAAAGAATCCACCTGCCAAGGCAGGAGACTTGGGTTTGACCCCTGGGTTGGGAAGATCCCAAGAAAATAGCAGAGAAGGAAATAGCAACTCACTTCAGGATTCTTGCCTGGGAAATCTCATGGACAGAAGAACCTGCCAGGCTACATTCCACAGGGTTGCAGAAGAGTCAGACACAGCTTAGTGACTCAATAACAACAACACTGAAATTCTAATAGAGTGAAAGCCTTTAGTGGCTTCTTAATCTACACTTCCCATAGGCTCATGGGAAGTCAGGAGGAGGACTGAAGGAAAGGGAGTCCTATTTCATTTTCAGCATTCCTTGTGGACAGATTTTCAAGAAAATGTGTAATATGGGAGGTAAAAACTTTGAGCACAAGTGCTACCAACTTTTCTACCTGATATTGTGTAGAGTGATCAACTTGGTATTTGGCCTGGAAATTAAAAAGCATGGCACTCAACCTGAGTGAGGCTGGCAAGAATGTCTCTAAGTCTCAAGGCTTTCCTACTGTTTTGCAAAGTCTGTAAGTTCTTGTCAGAGCTAAGTGGAATGTCATGAGTATCTCATCATGCTGTTTCTGCAAGGGCAGATGATAAAGGGGAGGGGGAGAAGCAGGGAGACCATAGGAAGAAAGCCGACTGTACTGTGAGTCTTGCAAGGAGCATTAGTACTTCCTTTTGGAGCTCACAGACCCACTCCCATGGGCAGGGTCCTCCTAGCATTTCACTTCCTGGACAGACTGAAAAAGATGACCTTTAAGGCCTGGCCATAGTCCCAGTGATACCAATTCATAGGAAGTAAATAGCTGAGTAGCAGGTTAACTTTGCGATAAATGCTTTTGCCTCCATTGCCAGGCCTGAGCTCTTTTCCATGAGAGCTTTTGTTGATGCCAAAAGCTTGGCCTCTGTGCACTGGTGCCAAATTGAACCTCAGAGAGAGAGTGTCGGGTGAAGTAGCAAAGATCTTTATTGCTTTGCCAGTCAAAGGGGGACACAGCGGGCTCCTGCCCTAAAAGCTGTGTGTCCCAACCTGGGAGGATTTGGTGAGGACTTCCCTGGTGGCTCAGATGGTAAAGCATCTGTCTACAATGCGGGAGACCTGGGTTCAAGCCCTGGGTTGAGAAGATCCCCTGGAGAAGGAAATGGCAATCCACTCCAGTACTATTGCCTGGAAAATCCCATGGACAGAGGAGCCTGGTACGCTACAGTCTATGGGGTCGCAAAGAGTTGGACACGACTGAGCGACTTCACTTTTTAGTTCTATAAAGAGCTCAAAAGACACTGTTATGTGCGTCCCTTGAGGGGGAGCCAGGACCCTGCCCCAAGGCTGCACTATTGTTTCTTGCCTACTTCTCTCTTGCCTCTGCAGCCCCTCCCTTTCCTTACTGGCAACTGTTTGAATCTGCCCTTTGGAGTCAGGGAAGGTCATGGAGCCTGAAGTCTGTCTCCTACAAACAAGGAATGGGGGACACAGAAAGGCTTCTATGAGCAGAGCCTCACAGGGTCATGCTCAGTTTACCAAAACAGCAGATGCAGGCAAGGCATCGCCCCCCCACTTTGTGGTGGGGATTAATCTAAGTTTCAGGAGCAGAGTCTCTAGTCTGTTATGGGGCTTAAATAGCCTCTGCTTCATGACCTTGCTATCTTCCTTCCTGGAGAGCTTGCTTCACATGTTTCTTCCCAACTGTAGAGGATGAAAGGTCAGGAAAATGCCTATGAGAAAATCCTAGTCCATACATCCTGCTGTGTTATCAGGCCACTAGACTTCATCTCTGTTTTCCCAGCTTATACCTGCCACACTCATGTGCAGAAACAGTCCACGCTGGGTTCCTTCTGAGATAGATTCTTTTGCTGTTGCCCTAGTAACAGAATTATTAAACCATGTTCTAGCCTCAGGAGTATTTATGCTGGTGAGGTAATGTCTGTCGCATCCAGGCTTTCTTTTCATTTCCACTCCCACCCCCTCACTTCAGGCCCCGTGTGCCTCACACATAATGTACTCTTCTCCTCCCTGGCCTCGGTGCCCTGCCCACCCTTTCCACTGGGGCTGCTTCTGGCTCAGCAACACCGTTTCTCAGGCTCAGAGACTCAGCATTGGTCAATGTCTCCATCAGCTGGCATTTAAACATTCCCATGCCTCCATTCCTAAAACCCACAGCACTACCTGGCTTCAGCAGAGCACACTGTGGCTGTAGGGCAGTGTCAAGAAATAGATCCAAGAGGAACTAAACAAGGAGAATCCATGGGGCTTATCTAGGGACCGGCTGGGCGGGAGGCAATACAGTTCAGTTCAGTTCAGTTCCTCAGTCATGTTTGACTCTTTGCAACCCCATGGACGCAGCACGCCAGGTCTCCATGTCCATCACCAGCTCCCGGAGTTTACCCAAACTCATGTCCATTGAGTCAGTGATGCCATCCAGCCATGTCATCCTCTGTCGTCCCCTTCTCCTCCTGCCCTCAGCCTTTCCCAGCATCAGGGTCTTTTCAAATGAGTCAGCTCTTCACATCAGGTGGCCAAAGTATTGGAGTTTCAGCTTCAACATCAGTCCTTCCAATGAACACTCAGGACTCATCTCCTTTAGAATGGACTGGTTGGACCTCCTTGCAGTCCAAGGGACTCTCAAGAGTCTTCTCCAACACCACAGTTCAAAAGCATCAATTCTTCAGCGTTCAGCTTTCTTCACAGTCCAACTCTCACATCCATACATGACTACTGGAAAAACAATAGCCTTGACTAGACAGATCTTTGTTGGCAAAGTAATGCCTCTGCTTTTTAATATGCTGTCTAGGTTGGTCATAACTTTCCTTCCAAGGAATAAGTGTCTTTTAATTTCATGGCTGCAATCACCATCTGCAGTGATTTTGGAGTCCAGAAAAATAAAGTCAGCCACTGTTTCCCCATCTATTTCCCATGAAGTGATGGGACCAGATGTCATGATCTTAGTTTTCTGAATGTTGAGCTTTAAGCCAACTTTTTCACTCTCCTCTTTCACTTTCATCAAGAGGGGCTTTAGTTCTTCTTTGCTTTCTGCCATAAGGGTGGTGTCATCTGCATATCTGAGGTTATTGATATTTCTCCCAGCAACCTTGATTCCAGCTTATGCTTCATCCAGCCCAGTGATTCTCATGATGTACTCTGCATAGAAGTTAAATAAGCAGGGTGACAATATACAGCCTTGACATCCTCCTTTTCTTATTTGGAACCAGTCTGTTGTTCCATGTCCAGTTCTAACTGTTGCTTCCTGACCTGCATACAGATTTCTCACGAGGCAGGTCAGGTGGTCTGGTACTCCCGTCTCTTTCAGAATTTTCCACAGTTTATTGTGATCCACACGGTCAAAGGCTTTGGCATAGTCAGTGAAGCAGAAATAGATGTTTTTCTGGAACTCTCTTGCCTTTTCCATGATCCAGCAAATGTTGGCAATTTGATCTCTGGTTCCTCTGCCTTTTCTAAAACCAACTTGAACATCTGGAAGTTCATGGTTCATGTATTGCTGAAGCTTGGCTTGGAGAATTTTGAGCATTACTTTACTAGCATGTGAGATGAGTGCAATTGTGTGGTAGTTTGAGCATTCTTTCGCATTGCCTTTCTTTGGGATTGGAATGAAAACTGACCTTTTCCAGTCCTGTGGCCACTGCTGAGTTTTCCAAATTTGCTGGCTTATTGAGTGCAGCACTTTCACAGCATCATCTTTCAGGATTTGAAACAGCTCAACTGGAGTTCCATCACCTCCACTAGCTTTGTTCATAGTGATGCTTCCTAAGGTCCACTTGACTTCACATTCCAGGATGTCTGGCTCTAGATGAGTGATCACACCTCATGATTATCTGGGTCTTGAAGATTTTTTGTACAGTTCTTCTGTGTATTCTTCCCACCTCTTCTTAATATCTTCTGCTTCTGTTTGGTCCATACCATTTTTGTCCTTTATCGAGCCCATCTTTGCATGAAATGTTCCCTTGGTATCTCTAATTTTCTTGAAGAGATCTCAAGTCTTTCCCATTCTATTGTTTTCCTCTATTTCTTTACACTGATCACTGAGGAAGGCTTTCTCATCCCTCCTTGCTATTCTTTGGAACTCTGCATTCAAATGGGTATATCTTTCCTTTTCTCCTTTGCTTTACTCTTTTCTTCTTTTCACAGCTAATTGTAAGGCCTCCTCAGACAGCCATTTTGCTTTTTTTACATTTCTTTTTCTTGGAGATGGTCTTGATTCCTGTCTCCTGGTCATGAACCCCTGTCCATAGTTCATCAGGCACTCTATCAGATCTAGTCCCTTAAATCTATTTCTCACTTCCACTGTATAATCATAAGGGATTTGATTTAGGTCATACCTGAATGGTCTAGTTGTTTTCCCTAATTTCTTCAGTTTAAGTCTGAATTCGGCAATAAGGAGTTCATGATCTGAGCCACAGTCTGCTCCTGATCTTGCTTTTGCTGACTGTATAGAGCTTCTCTAACTTCGATTGCAAAGAATATAAACAATCTGATTTCAGTGTTAGCCATCTGGTGATGTCCATGTGTAGAGTCTTCTCTTGTGTTGTTGGGAGAGGGTGTTTGCTATGACCAGTGCGTTCTCTTGGCAAAACTCTATTAGCCTTTGGCCTGCTTCATTCCGTATTCCAAGGCCAAAGTTGCATGTTCCTCGGGTGTTTCTTGACTTCCTACTTTTGCATTCCAGTCTCCTATAATGACAAGGACATCTTTTTTTGGTGTTAGTTCTAAAAGGTCTTGTAGGTCTTCATAAAACCGTTCAACTTCAACTTCTTCAGCATTTACCGGTTGGGGCATAGACTGGCTGCTGCTGCTGCTGCTGCTGGTAAGTCGCTTCAGTCGTGTCCAACTCTGTGTGACCCCATAGACGAGACTTGGATTACCATGATATTGAATGGTTTGCCTTGGAAATGAACAGAGATCATTCTGTCGTTTTTGAGATTGCATCCAAGTACTGCATTTCAGACTCTTTTGTTGACCATGATGGCTGTTCCATTTCTTCTAAGGGATTCCTGCCCACAGTAGTAGATATAATGGTCATCTGAGTTAAATTCACCCATTCCAGTCCATTTTAGCTCACTGATTCCTAGAATGTCGATGTTCACTCTTACCATCTCCTATTTGACCACTTCCAATTTGCCTTGATTCATGGACCTAACATTCCAGGTTCCTATGTAATATTGCTCTTTACAGCATCGGACCTTGCTTCTATCACCAGTCACATCCACAGCTGGGTATTGTTTTTGCTTTGGCTCCATCCCTTCATTCTTTCTGGAGTTATTTCTCCACTGATCTCCAGTAGCATATTGGGTACCTACTGACCTGTGGAGTTCCTCTTTCAGTATCTTATCATTTTGCCTTTTCATACTGTTCATGGGGTTCTCAAGGCAAGAATACTGAAGCGGTTTGCCATTCCCTTCTCCAGTGGACCACATTCTGTCAGGCCTCTCCACCATGACCCGCCTGTCTTGGGTGGCCCCACGGGGTATGGCTTAGTTTCATTGAGTTAGACAAGGCTGTGGTCCATGTGATCAGATTGGGTAGTTTTCTGTGATTGTGGCTTCAGTCTGTCTGCCCTCTGATGCCCTCTCTCAGTGCCTACTGTCTTGCTGGGGTTTCTCTTACCTTGGACCTTCTGGTCCAGAATGGCTCCTGGTATCTCCTCACAGCCGCCACTGACCTTGGACATGGGGTAGCTCCTCTCAGCCACTCAGGGCTCCAGCACTGTGCAGCCACCGCTCGCTGCTCCAGAGATTAAGGGAGGGGAATTTTAGTAGCCTTTTCAGATAGTTGTGAACATTCATTTTGCATACAACAGAAGAAATGGAACGCCCACCACGAGCACAAAGCAGACAGATTTGGATCCTCAAGCTGCCTTGGAGAAATATGGGTGAATCTTTACCAAGCAAGGTCGTTTTAAGGCTTGCACATGTCCCAAGGAGCACATGGCCTGAACAGTAAGATGTTTGCCTGAGATGTTTTTCCCAGAACCTGGAATCTGCTGTATCTGGTTCCAGCAATACAGTGCAATGTTTAAGCATATTGAAATTAGTCTAATGGAGCCAGCTGTATGACCATGGACAAGTTTCTTAATCTAAGTCTCAATTTCCCCAAATGCAAAATGGACATGATGACAGTACCTTCCTCATAAGGGATTCTCTGCTCAGTTAAAGATTTTCTATGGCACTTGGCATCACAGAAATATGAACATATTCACTGAACATAGAAATTCATTCAACATGTTGGCTGTGTTGATGAAGATCGTGGAGAAAGGGGAAAGTTATGAGAGATGGAATTGAGAATGGCTCCTGATTTTGGCGAATCCAGGTGCAGAAGGAACTGGTTGTAAAAACAACCAATGATTTCATTTTTGGGCTTGTTGAATTTGAAGTGGCCTAACTCACTTTTACTGATTCTCACTGAGTGCCAGGAATATATGAAGCACAGGAAATGCATTATTTCTTGTAATTCTCACAAGTCCTTGAGATAAGTACTGTTAACACATGGCAAGATTAAGTAACCTGCTTGCAGTTATTAGGTAGTAGAGATGGGATTTGAGGTCATTGTGTTTCCAGAGGCTACATAGTTTACCACTATGCCCACTGACTCCTAAACCTCTTTACCGCAGCTAAGAACTCAGTCCTTTTCAATTTATCTGCCTATCTATCTGTCTGTCTGTCTATCTATCACTTACTCATCTATACGTGCTTTTAGTGTGAAGTTGGTCTTTGGGGAACATAATGGTTTGTGTGGCTTCTTGCTTAGACAGCGCTCTTCCCCCTCGTCTGGGGTCCCTGTGTGTAAATTTGGCCCCTAGCCTGGGAGCTCCTTCTGTGACATGTGTTCTCCTGACATGGTGCTCAGACTTAGTGGCTCCGCGTGCAGCTTTCACTCTGGTCTTCTGCCTTGTTGCCGCCACCCCTGCCTTCCACTCCCAAGCTGGGATCCTTGGTCTTGAAGTGCACTGGCATCTCTGAGCCTCAGCTTCCCTCCTCTGAATGCTTAAGCCATTACGGAATTGCAGCACGCATCAGAAGAGACAGACAGCTGTTCCTCTTAGCATTCCCAGTGCCCGGGCCAGAGCTGGGCAGGTGCCACGTGCGCTGATTCCTGAATGAATTGATGACAATCGGTTGCATATCCTGCTGTACATAATGCAGTGTTCAGTTGCTCAGTTGTGTCCTACTTTTTGCAATCCCATGGACTACAGCCCACCAGGTTTCTCTGTCCATGGGCTTTTCCAGGCAAGAACACTGGAATGGGTTGTCATCTCCTCCTCCGGGGGATCTTTCCCCATCTCCTGTGTCCCCTGCACTGGCAGGCAGGCTCTTTACCACAGAGTCACCTGGGAGGCAGGCTCCACTCCTTTTGCTAGACTCTACTGAGATTTCTTCCTCTTCCACCTGTCTGCTGTCCTGGATGATTCCCACAATTTATTTTGCTTTGGGATGACTTCTTTAAACTTTTGGATTTAGCTAAATCACAGTGGTGGATGGGATTATAACGTGTGTTGGGTGTATGACCCTGTATGTGGCGGGGGAGAAGGGGTGAGTGGGAGCAGGCGTGGAGGGACCGGCAGGTAGAGGTTGGATCATATTTCCTTCACAGACTTTCTTTCTAATGGGGAAAGATGCTGTAAGATCCCAAAGGACATGAATTTACCTGTACCAAATGCAATCCAGGTGCTATGGTTAAAGCCTAAAGACCAATGTGATTATAATAGGAGGCAGGGACTTTGGAAGGTGATTAGGTAATGTGGGTGGAGCCCTCATGAATGGAATTAATACCTTATAAAAGAGGCCCCTTCCACCATGTGTGGATGTAGGAAGCTTGAAGCCTGGAAGAGGGCCCTTGTTCAAATATTCTAGCATCTTGATCTTGGACTTCCAGCCTTTAGAATATGAGCAATAAATCCCTATTGTAAGACACTCGGTCTGTAGCAAATTCTTTTATAGCAACCCGAACAGATTAAGACACCAGGGTACAATGAGTTGGTTTTTAACAAGAGTTTTCTGTTCTTTTAATAATACTGTTTCAATGTGGCAACTTTTAAATATTTTCCCCTCTATCATTTCCAGGTACTTTCACTTTCAATAACCTGCATATGAATTTCAATGCTATTTAATTAAATCCTAAACCTATAAAAATGGACATTTAATACTCAGAGTAAACCCTTGGTTTGTTCCCTCTGAAGATAAACAGGTGAGATATCTTCTTGACCTAGGAGTTCTAAGATAATTAAGATTAGTTGCCATAGAGAGAGAGAGAGAGACAAAAACACATTAAAATGTATCATACTTTTCATGTTTAGGAAATTCATTTAATTAAATATTCAGGACCATCAAATCTACTCAGACCCAGATACCTATTAATCTGTTGGCCGCAAAGCCTCCAGAGTGATCTTTCTTTGTCAGGACACTGTTCTAATTGCTCTACTCCTCCGCTCAGAAACTTTTAACAGCTCACCATCGTCCTGTGGGCAGATGACGGTCAATCTTCCTAACACGTGTGAGTCCAGACCTTCTAGGATCTGAGCCAACCTCCTTCCCAAACTCGTTTGCTACTGCTAGACCCTTAGGTGCTTGCTGGCAACAGCTGACACAGTGCTCCCTGGTCTCTTTACATTATTAACTCTTTGGATTCTTTTTTGTGTATGCTCTTGGCTTTGCAAGTTCCTGTTCACTCTTCAAAACCCAGTTCAAATTACCTCCTTCTAGCTTACATGCTAGACCTCTTTGGATTCCTCCAGATGGAATTACCCTAGAGTTTCTTGAATTTTGCACTTTATGACAATTCTCATCATAATGCACCAAAATTATGCATTTCCTCACTAGACTGTGAGCTCCTTGGGACCCAGGGACCTATTCGTTACGTAAATATTTATATATCCGTGTAGTGCCCAACACTTGTTGAAGGAACTTAAGTTCATGACACTGGGCTGCGGATTTAAATTTAGGATTTAATTAATTAGCATTGAAATTCATATGCAGCATTATGAGGTCATAAAGATTTTTTAAATCTTTTTTTAATATAAATTTATTTAATTGGAGGCTAATTACTTTACAATATTGTATTGGTTTCCGCCATGGGTGTACATGTGTTACCCATCCTGAACTCCCCTCCCACCTCCCTCCCTGTACCATCCCTCTGGGTCATCCCAGTGCACCAGCCCCAAGCACCCTGTATCATGCATCGAACCTGGATTGGCGATTCATTTCACATATGATAATATACATGTTTCAATACCATTCTCCCAAATCATCCTACCCTCACCCTCTCCCACAGAGTCCAAAAGACTGTTCTATACATCTGTGTCTCTTTTGCTGTCTCGCATTCAGGGTTATCGTTACCATCTTTCTAAATTCCATATATATGCGTTAGTATACTATATTGGTGTTTTTCTTTCTGGCTTACTTCACTCTGTATAATAGGCTCCAGTTTCATCCACCTCCTTAGGACTGATTCAAATGTATTCTTTTTAGTGGCTGAGTAATACTCCATTGTGTATATGTACCACAGCTTTCTTATCCATTCATCTGCTGATGGGCATCTAGGTTGCTTCCATGTCCTGGCTATTATAAACAGTGCTGCGATGAACATTGGGGTACACGTGTCTCTTTCAATTCTGGTTTCCTTGGTGTGTATGCCCAGCAGTGGGATTGCTGGGTCATATGGCAGTTCTATTTCCAGTTTTTTAAGGAATCTCCACACTGTTCTCCATAGTGGCTGTACTAGTTTGCATTCCCACCAACAGTGTAAGAGGGTTCCCTTTTCTCCACACCCCTCTCCAGCATCTGTTGCTTGTAGACTTTTGGATAGCAGCCCCATTCTGACTGGCATGAAATGGTACCTCATTGTGGTTTTGATTTGCGTTTCTCTGATAATCAGTGATGTTGAGCATCTTTTCATGTGTTTGTTAGCCATCTGTATGTCTTCTTTGGAGAAATGTCTGTTTAGTTCTTTGGCCCATTTTTTGACTGGGTCATTTATTTTTCTAGAATTGAGCTGCAGGGGTTGCTTATATATTTTTGAGATTAATTCTTTGTCAGTTGCTTCATTGGCTATTATTTTCTCCCATTCTGAAGGCTGTCTTTTCACCTTGCTTATAGTTTCCTTTGTTGTACAGAAGATTTTAATTTTAATTAGGTCCCATTTGTTTATTTTTGCTTTTATTTCCAATATTCTGGGAGGTGGGTCATAGAGGATCCTGCTGTGAGCATCTTGCCATGAAACAGGTAAAATTGTCCTGTTAACAAAATCTTACAGACTGGGTCAAAACATTCAACTAGCAGCTGGTAATCTGAGACCCACCAGAAATGAGTGGCTTCAAAAGGTTTATGATAAAGGTACATCATGAACATGTAAGTTTAGGAAGCAAGTGTGTCTCCCTATTAACATCAGGATTTAAGGCATAAGGCAAAACTCATCATTATGTTCATGGTGAGGGGGGTCAGTGCTAACTGCCTGCAAACTGTGACTCAACTGCTTTTCCCTCAGCTTTTGCAAGAGTTGTCTCATCTCTTCCCCAATCCTTTCTATATTCTCTTCTCTCATCCTCGCCTGTGGCTTTCCAAGCCTCTGAGTCATGTCCCATCTATCATGTAGAATGGGCTGCCTAACGCGGAACCATCTGCGATTTCCTCTAGGTATACAATATTCACCAGCTCCCAAGGAGAGGGCCTAAGGCTCTCCTTTATTAGCAACTTGCTCTTTTCATCCTTTTTTTTATTTTCTTCATTGGCATTTTCCGTGGTGAGATTTTTCAGCACTTGTTCCTCTTTGGGCATCATTGCTCCTGAGCCTATCCTTGCTGTCTCCTCCTCCCCCCAACTCCTGCTGCAAAGTGAGTTGCTGCAACACTTAACACGTAGAGCCGCAGACCTGCTCCGCTTGCCGCAGGCCCGACGCCAGCCCGCTCAGCTCAGCAGTAAAAGCTGATCCATAAAGATTTTTGAAGTGACTGTGACCCTGGTCTTTTCTGCAGTGCTGCATATGATAGTTCCACAGTGTTCTGAGGAAGGAAATCATCTTTTCATATTGGCAGCAGTAGCAGGAAGCTAAAACTACAGTTCACTGATACTTCTTTGGTTAATGGGTAGAAAGGTCAAACTTAGAGGTCACCAAAGAATCACTTGCTCTATGATGCTAATAGTGTCTTATAAATGCTTAGTAATGGGAGGTCATATAATGTGGTGGTTAAAACATGAAATTTGGAGTCAAGCAGATACCACTTAGCTGTATGATTGGCAGCTCACTGAACTGCTTGCCAGTTTTGTTATCTGTACAATGGGCATAATTATACTTTAGCCATTCCTACAGCCGTTTTGAGGTATTCAGCCATGTAATTAATAGGGTACCTGATATATGGGACAGTGTTCAGAAAAGATAGTAGCTATTATTTTTGTTTGACTTTAGAGCTATTATTAGTTATTGATAAAATGTACTATTGCAATACAGAAAAATACAATAACTTTGTAATAATACAATAATTTTGTAAGTGGCAATAATACAATAATACAATAATTTTGTAAGATGGCAATAATACAATAATTTTGTAAGTTCCTCCAAAGAAATAGAACTTGCAGTAATAATTACTAGTTTGCTGGTACATTATAATTTAGTTTGTCATTAGTAGCTGTTTAACACTGAGAGGTTAGAGCAAGTCTCAGAATAATTCCAGAAGAACTGCTCAGCTAAGGCCATCCCACAGAGAGAAGAGGCTCAGATAATCTGTGGTTCTGAGCACAGCAAGATTAGCAAACAAGGCTAGGGGACCAAATAAGCAGGCCAAGTGTGTGTTGGGAGGCTGGGTGGTTACAGACTTTCAGCACAGTCTCACAGAGCACATAAAATGCAGGTGATCTCTTTGCACACGACCCTGGGTTGTTTGAGATCACCACCCCCCACACTGGATGGGAAACTCCTGACAATTAACTTTCTTGGAAGCATTACATGAAGCCTACACCTGAAGCTGCTTCTTGACTCTCTCCCTAGCAGACCTGCAACCCCCAAAGCTTATCACTTATTTTGACCATGAGAGCACGTGTGAGTGTGTAATCTCTGATGGATAAATCCATTACAAATGGAATCCCATGTCTTCGGTGTTTTCTTAAACACTCTTCTTTGATTAGGCATTACCAGGAGAAAGAGTAGTTTTGTTTAATACCCTCTGCTTTTGCAATACTTTATTTTCTTTCTCTCTTTAAAGGTAAGAGGTTTCTGCAGTCAACTTAAAGTCTACCTGATTTTGGAGACTGAAAGGGATACTACTTGTGTATTGTGGTCTGTGAAGGAGGTTGAGGTCACAGGAAATTACTAACACGTCCCTGTAAGGCCTAAGTGTGTTCAGGAGCTGGCCCCCAGCCCTGGTAAAATCCATGAGAGGTCAGTGCTCCTTCAGAGCCTCCTGGAGCTGCTCTGGATGAGGCTGTGCTCTCCTCCCTCCCCATCTTTCAATTCCCCTAAAAGCCAAGCGCGGAGCTGAGGGGTAGTCTAACTGGGATCCACCCTGATGGCAATCTGACTGGAAAGAGCTTAGAACTGGGAATTTGGGACCTGAATTTAGTCCTGGTGCTTCATTAACTCACCATGCAATCTTGGGCAAGTGCCACACTCTAGGCTTTGGTTTGATCATCTGAGAAATGCAGGCACTCTGGGCTCAGGTCTCAGGTTCTGTGGACCTAGGCCGGGAACACGCATCAGGGCAGGAAACAGCCCCTTCCCTTCCTACTGAAAGACGCATCCCAGCTGTCCTTTACAAGTAGTGTGGTCCAAGCTGACAACATGTGATTCTGAGGCTGGTGCAGTCTAGAATTGGCAGTCTCGAGGTGTGGGACAGCCAGGAGCCACTGGGAGAGCAGGGGATGTGTAATTTGCACGCAGCAGAGCTCTGAGAGTCCCTGGGAGGAGAGTGGAGCCCGTCAGAATAGTGTATGTGTGTGAGATCACATTCTGGTCTCTGGTCTTGTGTCAGGGAACCTCCCACTGCAAAACAGAACTAAACTAAAACAAAACTTGGAGGGTGTGGTGGTCCATTTGGAGAAATCAAGGTAAACTGGAGGTGTTTGAGGACCCTGGTAGGACAACAAGGGAGGCTGCAGTGTCCTATCAAAAAACATGTCCACTTAGAGCAATAAGTGGCCGGACACAAGGGGATTTTCCTTTTTTCCATTGAGAAGGTAGCTCATGTACATGGGAAATAATTCAGACAGTCCAATAATTATCACTGAAAAATGCATTTCCTTTCTGCTCTTGACCTTCGGTCTTCATTCACAGAGACAATCATCTTTTACAATTTGTGTGTCCTTCTAGAAGTACTCTGGGTGTCATCCTCACTTGGCTTTATGTAACGTACATGCTAGAGATGGTCCTGTCACAGCATGTGCGTGCTTAGTCGCTCAGTCATGTCTGCCTCTTGCAACCCTTTGGACCGTAGCCTGGCACGCAGACATTCATTAATTATTTAGACATAACTTTGAGTGTCTTCTGAGGTGCAGACTGTTCTAGGCCCTGAATATATAGCAGTAGAAAAGCACGGCAAGATCTCCACTCTCCTTGACATTCTATTGACAATACCAGGAGATGTACAAGTAAACAGTAATTATGTAATATGAGGTCAGGTAGGGAGAAGTGCTGTGAAGGAAAATAAAAGCAGTATAAGGATAGATTTGCTAGGGTCTCTTTTAGATAAGAAGGCCAGTCTGGGGAGATGACATAAAAGAGAGGCATACCATGCCAAGCTTGCCAGGTGGGCAGAAATATACAAAGGAAGAGGATGAACATGTGTCTAGTTTGTTAGAGGGACAGGAGGAGGCTGCTGTGGCTGGGACAGAGTGAGATGGGGGTGCGATGGCCAAAAAAGGTCACAGAGGCCGTCAGGGACGCAGCCCACGAGGTCCTAAGGGATATATAAATCCACTGGGTGGTTTGGGGGGTGGGGAGAATAGCTGGTATGTTTTAAAAAGATCCTCTGCCTTCTGTGTGGTGAACAGACTGTCAAGGGGCAGGAGTGGAATTGATGAAGACCAGGTGGCTGTTGCTATAATCAGGAAGCAGGTGACAGTGGCTTGGGCTAGGGTGGTAATAGTAGATTTATATTTTGAGAGTAGAGCCTGCAGAATATGAGGTGGGAGAGAAAGCAATCAAAGTGACCTGAGCGACTGGGTGAACGTTCTCCATTTACTAAAATGAGGGACATGGGGGTAAAGGGGCCAGTAAGGTGGAGACTGCCATTTTCTGGCTTAGGAGGGCTATACTCAGGGTGGCTATTTTCTATCCAAGTAGGATGTATGAGTCTGGGGGGCACAGCTTAGGTTAGGGCTGGAGATAGAAATTTGGGTGTCATTGGATATTTTAAACTTTGGGCCCAGATAGCCATCAGGGATTGAATTCAGAGAATGTAAAGAGAAAGCTGAAACTGATTTTTGGGTTGCCCTAATATTTAGAGGTTGGGAAGAGGGGAGGCCAGCTACACCAGCTACAGAGACTGAAATGGGATAACCAGGGAGGAAGGAGAAAAACATGAGTCTGGCATTTTGGCAGCCCAGCATAGAAAGTGCTAGATAACTCCCCCAATTCTTTTTCATATTTGCATTGCATGCCATTGTATGGCTATAACATCACTTATTTAACTAGTCCTCTGTCCATTGGTATCTGGATTGTTACTATTCTTTTGCTGGCGTGTGGTTGACTTTATTGGCAGTTTTTCCTGAGGCACTCACAGGGAACTGTTTCAAGCCCTCTGTTTCCCCCTGCAGCACGATGAGTAGCCTTGGCTTGCTGACACACCACTCACACATAGAGAAATGAATATTAAGGGAGCCAGAGGTGAGGAACAGCAAAGCCTTCTTGAAACTACTATTTCCAACTACTCCTTCTATGGGCAGGAAGACAGATTTGTCCAAAGTCATCTGGCACCTTGTCTGTGGTCATTCTTAGAAGACAATCCCTTGACTCTCAGCCCGCTCTCAACAGAATTCCAAATTGCCTGCCAAGGCATTTCCAGTGCTCAGTTCCCCCAGACTTGCTGAGCTGCAGAATACAGATATACCTTGATTGAAGGGAGTGAGGTGTAGGCGAATGAGCAGAGATTTGGGGCCAGACCTGGAGTGAATCCCATCTTCAGCTGTCGCTAGCTGTGTGGTCATAGACTGGACTCTGAGCCTTGGTTTTTGTAGAGTGGCCATGATACGACCTACCCCAGACACGCGGCGCTAGTGCTGGGAACCCCTGCCCCAGCCCTGCATACAGCAGACTGTAATTGTGAACACCTTTGCCCCTCAGCCCCAAGTTCTTTATCTTCCTCCCAACGTAGTTGTTTCAAGAGAGAAATTGGAACTTCATAGAAACCTTGAAAGAAACAAAGACCTCAGACAGTGAACCGAAGACACTGCTATGTGTATACGTGTGTAATTTAAAGCTTGGTCTTGTCCTGACACAAATGTCTCCAGGCAAACTATGGATATATTAGACTATCACCTTCAAAAGATGTGTGGCGATAGGAACAAGAGATCAAGGAAAACGGAAATCCCTTGATAATCCTCATTTTAAAACAAAAAGCCCTATTTTCCCGAATATAGCACCTTTTCTTCCCCCTGATTATTGTTTTTTTTTTTTTGCCAAATTATGGAAGATATGGAAAAGATAAAGAAGAAAACAAAAATGATGTACAATTCCATAACTACTGTCAACGTTTTAGTGCATTTCCAGTCTTTTTTCTGTGCAGATGTGAGAGACCTGGCGTCCAGCTATCACCTCCTTTGGAGCTGGCCTCAGCATTTGTGTCAACATTCTTGTGTTCTTTTTTTAAAAAAATTAATTAAATTTTGTACTGTGCTGGATCTCCACTGCTCCAGAGTCTTTCTCTAGTTGTGGAGAGCTGGGGCTACTCTCTGGTTGTAGTGTGCAGGCTTCTCATTGTGGTGCCTTCTTTTTTGTGGAGCACAGGCTCCAGGGTACATGGATTTCAGTACTTGCAGCACGTGGGCTCACTAGTTGTGGTTTTGGGCTTAGTTTGGGCTCTTCCTGGACCAGGGATTGAACTCATGTCCCCTGGCAGGCAGATTCTTAAGCACTGGACCACCAGGAAGTCCCTCCTGGACTTTGAGGTGACTCCAGCTGAGACTGAGCAAGGTTGTGCCACGACAGCCTGACCATTTCCCCTCGGATTGTTGTTTGCTTTTTTATTTGATTTTTTGACAAGTAAAAGTTTTACATTTTTATGTAGACTGATCTATTAAATTTTTTCTTTTTGCCATCTCTTCCAGTGTTTTTATGCCTGACAAATCTTTCTTCATCCAGGGATTAGGCAAATCTTGAACTACATTTTCTCTTTTTGTTAATAGTTTTACTTTTTTATGTTTAATTCTTTAATCCATCTGAGATTTATTTTGCTTTATGATGTCAGGGGAAGGGTCTAGATGATATTAGTCCCAAATAGTTTTCCTAAAACCATTTACTACTTGATCAAAGGCAAATAACTTAACCTCTTTTTTTTTCTTTTTTTTAAACCTGTTTTTTCTTCTTAACCTCTTTTAACTTCCATTTCCTTATTAAGAGATGATAAGATACATCCTAACTTGAAGAGTTAGGTTGAAGCAAAAACTAAGGTCATAGATATGAAAGCATTTTATAAATACTATAGAAAGGCTATTTTTTCTAGTTGTTATAAGAAAATAATGTGTGAATGGGTGCTTGCTTGTTTGGTGTAGTCTTCTCCCAATGCCCTTTGAAAACAACCCCCCACAGGGCTAGCTCCCTACATCCCAACAAATCTAGGACTACTTAGACCCACAGAAAGGTTTCATGAAGCCACAGATGAGTTCAAATGTAGGCTGTTTCTAGACAGGCCAGTTCAAGGGCACATATGTTTAGGGATGAGGTGGGAAGGGCTGGGATTGGAGGGGTGATCAGTCAGGGAAAGTGGCCAATGGCTTGCATGAATAGGCAGTTTCTGTTGATGGGAAGCACTTGGTCATTCTTGAAGTCTTAAGGACCACAGAGAGGGTGGAATTTGAGGAATTCCTTAAACGATAAGAGACACATGGCTTGGCGTGGTGAAAAGGAGAGTTTTCCAGGCATGCTATGCTGCCTTGGAGCTGGCTCAGGGGCTAGAAGAAGTTAAGCTCAGAAGGATGAGTTGGACACTGTTATCTTGGCCTGGCCACAATTTCAATTCTTCATTTAGACAACAAGAGAGATGTCTTATTTCTCATCAGAGAGAGATGCAAAAAAAAAAAAAGTTTTCTGGCAGATAGAGCCAATTCTTAACCACTGAGGAGAGAATAGCTATAGATCTAGTATTATAAAGAAGACTCTCTGAATGTAACCATTTCATTTCCAAAGCCAAAGCATTTCTTGTTTTCTTCCTTCCTCTCTTTTAAAATCTACCAGTGTAATTACAATGTGTTTAACGGGGAAGGGCTGCAGAAAGTCTGAAATTTGATGAAATGCCTAAAAGAATACTATCTGTAAGAAATGGTGGAAGATAGACAAGTATGGAAAAAGAAAAATAAGACAAAAATATGTTCTTTGAAATTAGGAATTCTATCTCCTTCATTTTTTAGTAGTTTAGGGAGTTCAGTTCAGAAAGTAGAACTTAGTGGGTGTGCAATCTCTACTGGTTGGTTGAATTAGGTAGAGCACAGACTAGAAAAATAGCTTTTGGTTAACCAAGAGTTAACATGGTGCTCTTGAAGAGTCATTGGTGGTGGCTGAGTTATGTAATAATGTGCAGCCTGCTAAATACACATTTCCTGTTCAGGACACGGATTTGATGGGGCCTCTTAAAAGTAGGTGACTTGGACAGTTCTTTTAGTGGGGGAAAAATGAAAATAATATGATCTGGCTTTGGAACCTAATGTTGCATTGTTGCTCATCACAAGGCCTTTATACTAGCCAAAAAAGTCTATTTATTATTGTCTAAATCTAAATAGTGCAGATTCCACCCCTGTGCCTGCATTTATGCTGTTCCTTCAAGACCCAATTATAGCTTCTTTTGTAAAGCTGCGTTGAAAACTTCCAACTTTCCTCCCTTTCCAGTTGTTGTTGTTTAGTTGCTAAGTTGTATCTGACTCTTGTGACCCAATGGGCTGTAGCCAGCCAGGCTCCTTTGTCCATGGGATTTCCTTGGCAAGAATACTGGAGTGGGTTGCCATTTCCTTCTCCAGGCAATCTTCCCAACCCAGGGATCGAACCTGTGTCTCCTGCTTGGCAGGTGAATTCTTTACCACTGAGCCACCAGGGCAGCCCCCCTTATTCCAGTAATCTCCTTCTATCTGAATTTCTCCCTTAGCTATTGTATCTATGTGACTTATTTGGCACTCATTTACCCTCATGTTAATTAGTGTTTTATGTACATATACTTATATCTCCAAGTAGATAATATATTTCTGGTTGTCTGAGACCTAGTTTTGTATTTCCTTATTCAGTTCAGTTCAGTTCAGTCGCTCAGCCGTGCCTGACTCTTTGTGACCCCATGAATCGCAGCACGCCAGGCCTCCCTATCCATCACCATCTCCTGGAGTTCACTCAAATTCATGTTCATCGAGTCAGTGATGCCATCCAGCCATGTCATCCTCGGTCGTTCCCTTCTCCTCCTGCCCCCAACCCCTCCCAGCATCAGAGTCTTTTCCAATGAGTCAACTCTTCTCATGAGGTGGCCAAAAAACTGGAGTGTCAGCTTTAGCATCATTCCTTCCAAAGAACACCCAGGACTGATCTCCTTCAGAATGGACTGGTTGGATCTCCTTGCAGTCCAAGGGACTCTCAAGAGTCTTCTTCAACACCACAGTTCAAAAGCATACATTCTTCAGCGCTCAGCTTTCTTCACAGTCCAACTCTCACATCCATACATCACCTTCCCCCGATCACCCACCACAGTGCCCAGTACAAATGTGGTACCAAAGTTTATTTGATAATATGATGATTTCAGAAGATCCCATGAAGCTCATTTCCAGGTAAAGCATCACAATCTTATTCTCGCTGTGATGCAAATAAGGCAGAAACAAAGGCAATGCTGGGTTTAGGCTTACCACGTTGAGAATACTTTCAGAGGGGAACAAAATAGTTGCTGTGAGGGTTGATAAACAACTGGTCAGTGTTCCTACTCTAGAATTCTACTGCCAAAACTAGCTCCATGACTGCAAAGTGTGGGAGACAATAAGGACATTGAAGACTGTAAGACAGTGTAGTAAATATTATGATAGTGGCAAGTATAGGGGGGCATGGGAGTCCAGAGAAAGAGCCTTAAAATGAGGCTGGGTTAGGTTATCAAGGAAGACTTCCTGGAGGAGACAATGCTTGACCTGAATTTAGACACGAAAGAGAAGGAGGAAGAGGTTTTTGTGGCCCATCACAGTCTGAGTCAGGAAAGGGTGTCTGGGGAAATTTAAAAGAGAACTTTTCTAATATAAAGTTACTTTATAAAAAAGCATTGGGAAATCAAGGGATTTAATTACAACTGCCTCACGAGCAGGATTTGAAAAGGAGTGGGAGGCTCATGGAAACCTTAATTGCTGAGAAAAGTTAACAGGAGAAATATGACAGAAGTAATGGGTCTGTATGTATGTCATGTCTGATTTGTCACTTTCTAGACAGGCACTCTGCCTCCTGCCTTCTTCTCAGAGGAAAAAAATGATCCTTCAGCTAGTAAGGTAAAGATACCATTTAGGATGCAGAAATAGACCTGGAAATATTCTTTATTCCTTTTAGGGAAGAAAAGGTCCATCTCAGATTACCTGATTGTTAAGAAAACATAATAATAAATAATAACAAATGTTCAGCGATAATAATGTGTGAGGTGCCTGAAAGAGGCCTGAGTCAGGCTGAATAATTTCTTCCTTCCTCTAGAAAATAAAAAACAGCTTGCTTGGTTTCTCTTCCAATTTATTCTTGTGGTTTTTCATTCCTTTGGAAGCTAGGAGGATGCTTATTTTATGGGCTTTTGTAGACCAGCTCTCCTATATTCAGAGAGGGTGTTCTTGTGTGCATTAAGCTGGATATTTAAGATTAATGCAATATGCCGGAAAACATGATAAATGAAACAGCATTAGCAGCTTCTAGTCTGTAAAGTGGCTGCATGTTGAAGGCATCTGAAAAAATTGTAACTCACAGCATGATCAGAGCATAACCAATAGAGGGCAAGGCAGAGAAATGGTGAATTGAGAAGAATGGAACTGGACCCAGCCTCCTGGCTTGTCTAACACAGGGACTGCCAGAGAGAGGGCAAGATTCAAAGGTGAACTTTTTATAACTGTTAGAGCATAAAAGTGCTAGAAGTAACAACCCTGCTTGCAGTATGTGCAAAAGAGAATCAATGTGGCTGAGGAAACAGGAGGCTAGATACACAGGTAGAGGGTAGATTAGACCATTTTCAAGGTTCTGTCTTCCCTGGTGGCTCAGAGGGTAAAGAATCTGCCTGCAGTGCAAGAGACCTAGGTTCAATCCTTGGTTCAGGAAGATCCTCTCAAGAAGGAAATGGCAAACCATTCCAATATTCTTGTCTGGAGAATTTCATGGACAGAGGAGCCTGGTAGGCTACAGTCCACGGGGTGACAAGGAGCGAGACACAGCTGAGTGGTTAACACTTTCACTTTCAAGGTTCTGCCCTACTCAGACTTTGCTCTCATGACTCTGAATCAGGACTCAATGAGATCTCTTCACAGGCTCTAATATCTCATAGACCAAGGGAGTCCTTGGAGAAATACACGTATCAGTTCAGTTCAGTTCAGTCGCTCAGTCGTGTCCGACTCTTTGTGACCCCATGAATCGCAGCACGCCAGGCCTCCCTGTCCATCACCATCTCCCGGAGTTCACTCAGACTCACATCCGTTGAGTCCGTAATGCCATCCAGCCATCTCATCCTCTGTCGTCCCGTTTTGCTCCTGCCCCCAATCCCTCCCAGCATCAGAGTCTTTTCCAGTGAGTCAACTCTTCACATCAGGTGGCCAAAGTACTGGAGTTTCAGCTTTAGCATCATTCCTTCCAAAGAAATCCCAGGGTTGATCTCCTTTAGAATGGACTGGTTGGATCTTGCAGTCCAAGGGACTCTCAAGAGTCTTCTCAACACCACAGTTCAAAAGCATCAATTCTTTGGCACTCAGCTTTCTTCACTGTCCAACTCTCACATCCATATATGACCACAGGAAAAACCATAGCCTTGACTAGATGGACCTTAGGCGGCAAAGTAATGTCTCTGCTTTTGAATATACTATCTAGATTGGTCATAACTTTTCTTCCAAGGAGTAAGCGTCTTTTAATTTCATGGCTACAGTCACCATCTGCAGTAATTTTGAAGCCTCCCAAAATAAAGTCTGACACTGTTTCCGCTGTTTCCCCATCTATTTCCCATGAAGTGATGGGACCAGATGCCATGATCTTCGTTTTCTGAATGTTGAGCTTTAAGCCAAATTTTTTGCTCTCCTCTTTCACTTTCATCAAAAGGCTTTTTAGTTCCTCTTCACTTTCTGCCATAAGGGTGGTGTCATCTGCATATCTGAGATTATTGATATTTCTCCCGGCAATCTTGATTCCAGTTTGTGTTTCTTCCAGTCCAGCATTTCTCATGATGTACTCTGCATATAAGTTAAATAAGCAAGGTGACAATATACAGCCTTGATGTACTCCTTTTCCTATTTGGAACCAGTCTGTTGTTCCATGTCCAGTTCTAACTGTTGCTTCCTGACCTGCATACAGATTTCTCAAGAGGCAGGTTAGGTGGTCTGGTATTCCCATCTCTTCCAGAATTTTCGAGTTTATTGTGATCCACACAGTCTAAGGCTTTGGCATATATGTTGGGGCAGTCCAAACTCAAGTTGGAAAAGAATTTCCAGACACAGCATTTCAGAAGGGAGTGAGTTTATTTAGAACAAAGAATACTAATATCTCTGTTATAGGACGCTGCAAGCACAGTGGGCTGACTTTCTCACAGACCAGGGAGAGTTGATGCTTTTCATGGGTTAGTAGCCAATTTTTATAACCCTGAGACAAAGAAAATTCCTGCTGGAAGGGTAGCATTAGGTGATTGGTTAGGGCTCCAGTATTCTTGCCTGGAAAATCCCATGGGCGGAGGAACCTGGTAGGCTACGGTCCATGGGGTCGCAAAGAGTCAGACACGACTGAGTGACTTCACTTCACTTTCTAGGGTGCTATAGGGTGCCTACTGCAGTGGGCATTTTTGCCTAATTTGGGGTCAGAAAGTCTACTGGTGATGATCAGGGGGCTTTTGGCAACAGTTACAAAGGGCTCAGTCAACTTGGGAGGTGACCTTGGTTCTGGACTCAGCTTCTGTGGCCTTGGTACAAGGTCTCACACCTGTGGCTTTGGGGCAGGACTCCATATATATATATATGTATATATATGTGTGTGTGTATATATATATGTATTTATATATGTGCTGTGCATACTAAATCACTTCAGTTGTGTCCAACTCTGTGCAACCCTTTGGACTATAGCCGGCTAGGCTCCTCTGTCCATGAAATTCTCCAGGCAAGAATACTGGAATGGGTTGCTATCTCCAGGCCAGAATACTGGAATGCCCTCCAGGGGATCATACCAATCCAGGGATTGAACCCGCATCTTCTGCAGCTCTTACATTGCAGGCAGCTTCCTTACTGCTGAGTCACTGGGGAAGCCCCATATATATGTTTTCTCCCATGAACTTAAATAATTTTCATCTATGCAGTAGTTTACAGTTTGTAGGAGCCTAATTACATACTCTGTTGGTTACTTGCTGCCACAATGATGCTGTGTAACAAACAACTGTGACATCTCAGTGGTATACAACAATAAGTATTTACGGCTCACGTGTCTGGAGGTTTGCTAGGCGGCTCTGCTGATCTTGTCTGGCTATACTGGTCATATAGCCAGAGTTCAGCTGGCTGTCAGTTTACCTAGAATGGCCTCCGCTGTGAAGACTTGGATAACTCAGATCTGATCCACTTCTCCTGTGTTCCTTCAAGCTAACCCAGGTGTGTTATGGTGATGGAAGAGCCGACGCAAGAAGCATAAGAGTAGGCAGAAGCGTGCTAGGTTTCTGATCCTGGTGAAAGGAAGTCACGTGGCTGAACTCAGGGTCAAGTACGGGGAAATGCACTTCACTCCTTTTGCTGGAGGAGCTGTATTAATAGAGTCATCTGGCAAAAGGTATAGATACAGGGAAGGGAAAAGCATTGGTGAGATTACAGCAATCTACCACACAGATATTGCTTTACATAAGCCTCACAGTGTAATCCTCTACCCTTGAAGATTGGTACTATTATCCCTCCTTTATAGATTAAAAAAAAAATAAAAAGGACATCAAAAGGGTAAAATGCTTTCTGAGGCCATATGACTGATCAGTAGCATCTCAGAAGCTGGAATATTGGTCTTCCTATTACAAATACAAGGCACTTTCCATTGTACTATACCATGTTTAATTAAGAGCACAAATCCCAGGAGTTTTGCCAGGAGCTCCCAAGAGGTAGATATTGGTAAAGTAACATATGTGGCTCTCAATGTTGTATGAGTTAGAGAATACATAAAATTTTACTTATTTGTTCTTATAGCCTTTTTTCTGAAATTGCCAGCAGTTGTATAAAACATATTTTCACATAAAACATATCATTCCAAGGAATTCACTGCTGCTGCTGCTGCTGTTAAGTCGCTTCAGTCGTGTCTGACTCTGTGCTACCCCATAGACAGCAGCCCATGAGGCTTCCCGGTCCCTGGGATTCTCCAGGCAAGAACACTGGAGTGGGTTGCCATTTCCTTCTCCAATGCATGAAAGTGAAAAGTGAAAGTGAAGTCGCTCTGTCGTGTCTGACTCTTAGCAACCCCATGGACTGCAGCCCACCAGGCTCCTCTGTAATAGTTATCTAAAAATTAGTTTACTTTTGACAGGGTAGATACTTAGTGTATTTGTCAGGGTGGGCTAAATGCTGTGCCTCAGTTCAGTTCAGTTCAGTCACTCAGTCATGTCCGACTCTTTGCAAACCCATGAATCACAGCACGCCAGGCCTCCCTGTCCATCACCAACTCCCAGAGTCCACCCAAACCCATGTCCATTGAGTCGGTGATGCCATCCAACCATCTCATCCTCTGTCGTCCCCTTCTCCTCCTGCCCTAAATCTTTCCCAGCATCAGGGTCTTTTCGAATGAGTCAGCTCTTCACATCAGGTGGCCAAAGTATTGGAGTTTCCGCTTCAACATCAGTCCTTCCAGTGAACACCCAAGATTGATCTCCTTTAGGATGGACTGGGTGGATCTCCTTGCAGTCCAAAGGACTCTCAAGAATCTTCTCCAACAGCACAGTTCAAAAGCATCAATTCTTCAGCGCTCAGCTTTCTTTATAGTTCAACTCAAACATCCATACATGGCCACTGGAAAAACCATAGCCTTGACTAGACAGGGCTTTGTTGATAAAGTAATGTCTCTGCTTTTTAATATGCTGTCTAGGTTGGTCATAATTTTCCTTCCAAGGAGTAAGCGTCTTTTAATTTCATGGCTATAATCACAATCTACAGTGATTTTGGAGCCCAGAAAAATAAAGTCAGCCACTGTTTCCACTGTTTCCCCATCTATTTCCCATGAAGTAATGGGACCAGATGCCATGATCTGTGTTTTCTGAATGTTGAGCTTTAAGCCAACTTTTTCACTCTCCTCTTTCACTTTCATCAAGAGGCTTTTTAGTTCTTCTTCACTTTCTGCCATAAGGGTGGTGTCATCTGCACATCTGAGGTTATTGATAGTTCTCCCAGCAATCTTGGTTCCAGATTGTACTTAATCCAGCCCAGCATTTCTCATGATGTACTCTGCATATAAGTTAAGTAAGCAGGGTACAATATACAGCCTTGACATACTTCTTTTCCTATTTGGAACCGGTCTGCCGTTTCATGTCCAGTTCTAACAGTTGCTTTGGACCTGCATATAGGTTTCTCGAGAGGCAGGTTAGGTGGTCTGGTATTCCCATCTCTTTCAGAATTTCCCACAGTTTATTGTGATGCACACAGTCAAAGGCTTTGGCGTAGTCAATGAAGCAGAAATAGATGTTTTTCTGGAACTCTCTTGCTTTTTCAATGATCCAGCGGATGTTGGCAATTTGATCTCTTGTTTCTCTACCTTTTCTAAAACCAGCTTGACCATCTGGAAGTTCACAGTTCAAGTATTGCTGAAGCCTGGCTTGGAGAATTTTGAGCATTACTTTACTAGCATGTGAGATGAGTGCAATTGTGCGGTGGTTGGAGCATTCTTTGGCATTGTCTTTCTTTGGGAATGGAAAGAAAACTGACCTTTTCTAGTCCTGTGGCCACTGCTGAGTTTTCCAAATTTGCTGGCATATTGAGTGCAGCACTTTCACAGCATCATCTTTTAGGATTTGAAATAGCTCAGCTGGAATTCCATCACCTCCACTAGCTTTGTTCATAGTGATGCTTTCTAAGGCCCACTTGACTTCACATTCCAGGATGTCTGGCTCTGGGTGAGTTATCACACCATTGTGATTATCTGGGTCATGAAGATTTGTTTTTGTACAGTTCTTCTGTGTATTCTTGCCACCTCTTCTTAATATCCTATGCTTCTGTTAGGTCCATACCATTTTTGTCCTTTATTGAGCCTATCTTTGCATGAAACGTTCCCTTGGCATCTCTAATTTTCTTGAAGAGAACTAAAGTCTTTCCCATTCTATTGTTTTCCTCTATTTCTTTGCATTGATCCCTGAGGAAGGCTTTCTTATCTCTCCTTGCTATTCTTTGGAACTCTGCATTCAAATGGGAATATATTTTCTTTTCTCCTTTGCTTTTCGCTTCTCTTCTTTTCACAGCTATTTGTAAGGCCTCCTCAGACAGCCATTTTGCTTTTTTTACATTTCTTTTTCTTGGGGATGGTCTTGATTCCTATCTCCTGTACAATGTCACAAACCTCTGTCCGTAGTTCATCAGGCACTCTGTCTATCAGATCTAGTCCCTTAAATCTATTTCTCACTTCCACTGTATAATCATAAGGGATTTGATTTAGGTCATACCTGAATGGTCTAGTTGTTTTCCCTACTTTCTTCAACTTAAGTCTGAATTTGGTAATAAGGAGTTCATGATCTGAGCCACATACAGTCAGCTCCTGGTCTTGTTTTTGCTGACTGTATAGAGCTTCTCCATCTTTGGCTGCAAAGAATATAATCAATCTGAATGCTGTGCCTAAATACTCCTAAATCTTAGGAGTGATGGGGAATAATAAAAGTTTTTTTCTTATTCATATTGGCCAAAACTCAGGCACATGGTCAAAACTAACAGCAAGCGAGGCTGGAAAATGTAATTTAGCTCTGTGGAGAAAAGGAGAGATTGATAAACACTTTAGTAAAGTCCAAAGGAATGGACCATAGATAGCATAGATAAGTTTGCAAGGAGACTAGGAGGTATGTTTCGGGTGATAGAAGATGGAAGAGAAAAGCCTGTAATGCTATCCAAGGAAATTGTAGACCTATAAGAAATGTTCAAGGAAGTTCTTTTGGTATCAGTTAAAATGATACCAGATAGAGTCTTGGATCTATACAAAGAAATGAAGAAAATAGCTGAAAATGGAATAAATGAAGATAAATTTAAATGCATTATTTCTTAAAATATTTTTCTGCCATGCTTTCTCTTCTCCTTCAGTTCAGTTCAGTCAGTTCAGTCACTCATTTGTGTCTGACTCTTTGCGACTCCAGGGACTAGAGCATGCCAGGCTTCCCTGTCCACCACCAACTCCCAGAGCTTGCTCAAACTCATATTCATCGAGTTGGTGATGCCATCCAACCATCTCATCTTCTGTCATCCCCTTCTCCTCCCACCTTCAGTCTCTCCCAGCATCAGGGTCTTTTAAGATGAGTCAGCTCTTCACATCAGGTGGCCAAAGTATTGGAGTTTCAGCTTCAACATCAGTCCTTCCAATGAATATTCAGGACTGATTTCCTTTAGGATGGATTGGTTGGATCTGCTTGCAGTCCAAGGGACTCTCAAGAGTCTTCTCCAACAGCACAGTTCAAAAGCATCAGTTCTTCGGTGCTTAGCCTTCTTCACAGTCCAACTCTCACATCCATACACGACTACTGGAAAAACCTTAGCTTTGACTAGATGGACTTCTGTTTGCAAAGTGATGTCTCTTCTTTTTAATATGCTGTCTAGGTTGATCATAGCTTTTCTTTCAAAGAGTAAACGTCTTTTAATTTCATGGCTGCAATCACCATCTGCAGTGATTTTGGAGCCCCCGAAATTAAAGTCTTTCACTGTTTCCCATCTATTTCCCATGAAGTGATGGGACTGGATGCCATGATCTTCGTTTTCTGAATGTTGAGTTTTAAGCCAACTTTTTCACTCTCCTCTTTCACTTTCATCAAGAGGCTCATCAGTTCTTTGCTTTCTGCCATAAGGGTGGTGTCATCTGCATATCTGAGGTTATTGATATTTTTCCCAGCAATCTTGATTCCAGCTTGTGCTTCATCCAGCCTGGCATTTTGCATGATGTACTCTGCATTTAAGTTAAATAAGCAGGGTGACAATATACAGCCTTGACATACTCCTTTCCCGATTTGGAACCAGTCTGTTGTTCCATGTCTAGTTCTAACTGTTGCTTCTTGACCTGCATATAGATTTCTCAGGAGGCAGATAAGGTGGTCTGGTATTCCAATCTCTTGAGGAATTTTCCACAGTTTCTTGTGATCCACACAGTCAACGACTTTGGCATAGCCAATAAAGCAGAAAGAGAGGTTTTTCTGGAGTTCTTTTGCTTTTTCGATGATCCAACGGATGTTGGCAATTTGATCTCAGGTTCCTCTGCCTTTTCTAAATCCAGCTTGAACATCTGGAAGTTCACAGTTCACGTCCTGCTAGAGACTTCTTCTCCTTCTGGGATTCCAATTACATGCAGATTATACTGATACTGTCTCACAGTTCTTAGGTGTGCTATTCTGTTTTTTGTTTTTAACCCATTCTTTTTTTTTTTTTCTCTTGGGTTTCAGCTTTTGACCTATCTTCAAATTCACTTATTCTTTCCTTGATTATTTAAAGTCTGTTTATGAGCCCATTGAGGCATTTATCTGTGCTATTGTGTTTTCCGTTTCTAACATTTCCATTTGATTCTTCCTTACAGTTTTTCTCTTCATAGAAATTGCTCATCTCATCATATATACTTCCCAGCTTTTCCACTAGAGCCTTTAAATAGTTTAATATGTTTAATAATAAACACAGTTGTTTTAAATTCCCTGTTTGATAATTCTGACATTTGCGTCATAGCTGAGTGTAGTTGTGACAGTAACAATCTGATTTTGTTGACTGCTTTGCCTCTTGACAATGGTTTTCATTCTCTGTGTCTTTGAATGCCTTGTAATTTTTTTATGAAATCCAGACATCTTATGTAGGATGGTAGTGACTGAGTTAACTAGTTGTTACATTTAGAAATGGGCATGCCTTTTCTTAGGCTTCCCGGGTAGTGCAGTGGTAAAGAATCCATCTGCCAATGCACGAGACACAAGAGATGTGGGTTTGATCCCTGGGTCAGGAAGATATTCTGGAGTAGGAAATGGCAACCTGCTCCAGTAATTCTTGCCTGGAAAATTCCACGGACAGAGGAGCCTGGTGACGCAAAGAGTCAGACACAACTGAGCACACACACGTGCCTTTTCTTATTCTAGGCACTTAATGTAGGGAAATGAGTCAGGCTACTTAAAAGATGAACCCGTCTGGGATGCTGTTGCGCTGGTCAGCTGCAGTACAAGAGTTTTCCAGTACCTCTAGTGTACCTTGTATTTAGGGTGGGGAACTGGTTTGCTGGAAGGCTTGTTGCCCCAGTGTCTGCTCTGCCCTCAGCTTCAGTGCTGCCTTTGCACTGTGCTTCAGTGGGGCCTCTCCCTGTGCTTTCGCACTTCTCTCAGCAGGATTATGATCGCTGGTCACCCGGTGGTTTGGAGCAGCAGAAAGCACCCTCTGTGCCCTGACTGAGTCTCAGCTGTAAGCAGACAGTGTGTCTCTGGGTCTCGGGGGTGGTGCTCTCTCAGTGGTCACCCTTTACCTTCAGCTGCAGGTCTGGGTCCAGCATGTGTTCTTGCTCCCTGCTATGGCTAGAAAATTGGTTCTGTCCTCACCACACTCCTTCTCCCAGCTGCAGTGGCTTTTTCACCATGCGCTATGAGTGACAGGACTTGTTGCCCTTTTGCCAGTATTGTAAGGCTTTGTGTTCTGTAGGAGAAATAGAGGTTAAGGATCCAGGTGGAGCATCACGTGTTTCCCATGGTGACTGCGACCCTTTCTCCCAAGCCTGAAGCATGTGTGTGTGTTAGCTGCTCAGTCATGTCTGATTCTTTGCAATCCTATGGACTGTAGCCCGCCAGCTTCCTCTGTCCATGGAATTTTCCAGATAGGAATCCTGGAGTGGGTTGCCATTCCCTTCTCCGGGGGATCTTTCTGACCCAGGAATCGAACTTGGGTCTCCTACAGTACAGGCAGATGCTCTACCATCTGGGCCACTATGACAGCCTGCAGCACACAGGATGCTGTTTCAGGATTCTTGCCTTGCTTTAATCTTTCTTGGGTGTACCTGGCAAGGTCTATGGAGAAAAGCCTGTGAAAGTGTGCATAGTTCTCCTTTGTCTGTGTCTCCAGCGGTTCTACATTTCTTGCCAGCCTAAACTCAGCCTTTAACAATGTGTTGAAAGTTTTAGTTGAATTATTCTTATCTGGGTCTAGTGACATTTGCTCCAGATTACAGAGTGCTCATGTTTGTCTCTCTGGGGAGGTGCCTGTAGTTTACGTAAATTTTGTGTCAGTTGGTTTCTCTTCAGTTTCAGCTCTCTGCTGGGTTCAAGAGAACTTGTGGATTTGTAGATTGTCCAACTTTTTTTTTTTGGTGTGAGGGTATGAGCAATATTTTTTTCCAGTTTTCTATCTCCTAACTGGGAAGCTAACATGTACTTCTTAAAAATATGATTTATCAATTCTTCCATTTTATGGAAGTGTAGAACAGTATTTCTCTTAGGGTCATTCTCAGGACCATTTGTATCAGAATGGTAAGCTTATTAAAAATGCTGATTCTAAAGCCAAACTCCAGGCTTATAAATCTGAAGATGTAAGGGGTTATCAAGCTCTCCAGGTAATGTTTATGCATCTTAAGTTTGAGAATTGTTGGATTTAATGTCAGCAGTAAACATTCATTAGCACTTTTGATGTACCAGGCATTTTTTCAAAGACTGTCCTATTTAAATCTCACAGCAAGCCTATAACATGGGAACTTTGATCATTCTCTTTCCAGACCGTGCTGCTGCTGCTGCTAAGTCGCTTCAGTCGTGTCCGACTCTGTGCAACCCCATAGATGGCAGCCCACCAAGCTCCCCCATCCCTGGGATTCTCCAGGCAAGAACACTGGAGTGAGTTGCCATTTCCTTCTCCAATGCAT
Organism: Oryx dammah; assembly: GCF_014754425.2. NCBI lineage: Eukaryota > Metazoa > Chordata > Mammalia > Artiodactyla > Bovidae > Oryx > Oryx dammah. The sequence continues at coordinate 3,355,899 of NW_024070212.1, forward strand.
GGAAGTGAAGTTGCTCAGTTGTGTCCAACTCTTAGCGACCCCATGACTGCAGCCCACCAGGCTCCTCTGGCCATGGGATTTTCCAGGCAAGAATACTGGAGTGGGGTGCCATTGCCTTCTCCAGACCATGCTACTGGATCTCAAAGAGATAAATTAACTTGTGCCTGTAGCACAGCTGGGATGTGGCAGGGGCCAGATTCAAACTCAGGTGGACTGAGTCCAAAGTCCGAGATCTTTCAAAAATTGATATAATTCACATCTCCATCTTATATTTACAAACAGTGGTTTTAGTATATTCACAAGATTGTGTAACCATCACTGCTAATTCTACCTTTTATTTTCATCACTCCCCAAAGAAACCCCATACCTACTAACAGTCATGCCCCACTTCCCCCCTCCCTTTAGTCTCTGGCAACTGCTAATTTACTTCCTGTCTCTATGGATTTGTCTATTTGGGACATTTCATGTAAATTCAATCATACACTATCTGGCCTTTTGCATCTGTCTTTTTTCACATGGTAATACCAGAGATATTAACCGCCAAGTCAGAAACTTAGAAATCGGCTTGTTGTTTGCTTAGACTGGACTAACACCTGCCAGCTTGCTTGTGCAGGAGACAGAATAATCATGAAAACAAAGCAGGCGTTCTATTCAATTTAATAAAGATTTAGTGAAGACCGATGGTGCGCTGGGCCACACTGTGTGCCCCTTGAGGGGCGGATTCGCGCGTGGAGCGGAGTTTCTGAGCTGCGGTTTAGAATGGGGAGCGGAGGTCCACTGCCCAGCCGTTCAGCTCAAGGAGAGTATCTCCATGCCATTCCCGCCCCAGGTCGGCCACATTCCATGCCAGGCTCCATGCTTCCCGCGGGAGGAAGGGGGAGGCCGAGAAGCGGCACAGGCTGGCGAGAGAAGGGAAGGGAGGGGCCAATAGCAATAGTTGTTACGGAGCTATGTACCAGCAGCCGGTCTCGGAGAGTCGCGCGGAGCGCCTCGGAGCACAGAGGCGCCAGAGCTCCCCAGCAGGCGAGCCCGTCCGAAGCCTGGAGGGCCAGCTGCCAGAGGGGGCGCTGCTGAGCACGGACGGCCACAGTGCGAGCTGGGGCGGGTATTCTAACATATATACGGAATCTAGAAAAATGGTACTGAAGAATTTACTTACAGAGCAACAGTGGAGAAACAGACATAGATAATAGACTTATGGACATTGGGAGAGGGGAGGAGAGGGTGAGACGTATGGAAAGAGTAACATGGAAACTTATATTACCATATGGAAAATAGATAGCCAAGGGGAATTTGCTGTATGTCTCAGGAAACTCAAATGGCGCTCTGTACCTAGAGGGGTGGGATGGGGAGGGGAATGGGAGGCGGGTTCAAAAGGGAAGGGGTATATGTATACCTATGGCTGATTCATGTTGAGGTTTGACAGAAAACAGCAAAATTCTGTAAAGCAATTATCCTCCAATAAAAAATAAATTTAAAAAAATGGGAAACTCAAAAAAAAAAAAAAAAAAAAAAGAAGAAGAAGGGCTCTCACCCAATCTCAAACTCCCCGAACCTCAAGAGGGAATGGAGGATTAGTTGTTTGTCAGTTGCTTCATTTGCTATTATTTTCTCCCATTCAGAAGGCTGTCTTTTCACCTTGCTTATATTTTCCTTTGTTGTGCAGAAGCTTTTAATTTTAATTAGATCCCATTTGTTTATTTTTGCTTTTATTTCCAGAATTCTGAGGGGTGGATCATAGAGGATCCTGCTGTGATTTATGTCGGAGAGTGTTTTGCCTATGTTCTCCTCTAGTAGTTTTATAGTTTCTGGTCTTACATTTAGATCTTTAACCCATTTTGAGTTTATTTTTGTGTGTGGTGTTAGAAAGCCTTCTGAATGGGAGAAAATAATAGCAAATGAAGCAACTGACAAACAACTAATCTCAAAAATATACAAGCAACTTATGCAGCTCAATTCCAGAAAAATAAACGACCCAATCAAAAAATGGGCCAAAGAACTAAATAGACATTTCTCCAAAGAAGACATACGGATGGCTAACAAACACATGAAAAGATGCTCAACATCACTCATTATTAGAGAAATGCAAATCAAAACCACAATGAGGTACCACTTCACACCAGTCAGAATGTCTGCGATCCAAAAGTCTGCAAGCAATAAATGCTAGAAAGGGTGTGGAGAAAAGGGAGCCCTCCTACACTGTTGGTGGGAATGCCAACTAGTACAGCCACTATGGAGAACAGTGTGGAGATTCCTTAAAAAATTGCAAATAGAACTGCCTTATGACCCAGCAATCCCACTGCTGGGCATACACACCAAGGAAACCAGAATCCAAAGAGATACATGTACCCCAATGTTCATCACAGCACTGTTTATAATAGCCAGGACATGGAAACAACCTAGATGTCCATCAGCAGATGAATGGATAAGAAAGCTGTGGTACATATATACAATGGAGTATTACTTAGCCATTAAAAAGAATACATTTGAATCAGTTCTAATGAGATGGATGAAACTGGAGCCAATTATACAGAGTGAAGTAAGCCAGAAAGAAAAACACCAATACAGTATACTAACGCATATATATGGAATTTAGAAAGATGGCAATGATGACCCTGTATGCAAGACAGCAAAAGAGACATAGATGTATAGAGCGGACTTTTGGACTCTGAGGGAGAGAGAGAGAGGGTGGGATGATTTGGGAGAATGGCATTTAAACATGTATACTATCATGTAAGAAACGAATCGCCAGTCTATGTCCGATGCAGGATACAGCAGGCTTGGGGCTGGTGCACAGGGATGACCCAGAGAGATGTTATGGGGAGGGAGGTGGGAGGGGGGTTCATCTTTGGGAACGCATGTACACCTGTGGTCGATTCATATCAATGTATGGCAAAACCAACACAGTATTGTTAAGTAAAATAAAGTAAAAATAAAAATTAAAAAAAAAAAAAAAGAGGGAGTAGAGGAGCCAAAGAAGTACTTCTCTTAGGGAAACTTGGGCAGGCGTCCTTACACTGAGGCTTTTGTTCCTGGTGATGTTGGACTATTGATCATGGGTCATGGCCAAACGTTAGGTATATGAGTGAAGCCATGGTTTCTTTCCCTTCAGAAATGATGATTCGGTTGTGAGGCAATCCTTTACAAGGCAATGCAAACGGTCCTGGATTTGCTTTGTTTACTAAAAGGTGAAGTAAAGTGATTAAAAAAAAAAAAACACAACACAACTAACTTATTGAATATTTTCTATGAGCAAACCATAGGGCTGGATACTCCTACTATTGGTACATATCAGAATTATCCTTAGAGTGAGATACAAATAGATTTCCGGGTTTCACTCCCCAGAAAATCTGATTCTGGGGTCTGAACCAGGCCCCATATCCTATGTTTCTAATAGGCACTCTCAGCTGAGGATGATATAACTGGTTAGGGACAGGCTGGCAAGCACAGCTGGAGGATACTTCTCAAGTTTTAATGGCATATGGATCACGTGAGGATCTTATTAAAATTCAGAATCGAATTCATCCATCAGGCCTGGGGTGGGGTCAGAGAGTCTGCATTTCCAATCCCCTCTCAGGTAGTGCTAACATGCTCTTCTGGGGACCACTTTTTGTGTGGCAAGGTTGTAGGGGATATAAGATCAAGGATAAAAAGCCCTGGTTTCCCCATAAGGAGCTTATGGTAGCCCGCAGAGAAACCTGTGTACAGCTGAATCTAAGTCAAGGAGAAGTAGGCTGTCCGGATAAAGACCCAAATATGCAGTGGGTGAAGAACCCTCCCTCCTGTCCTTCAGTGCACACTCATAAGGAGACATCAGATAAAATGATGTGTGCAAGATAGCAAAGTACATTACATATCTGACACATATTTCCATCCCAAATGCTTAATATCTTCAGGAAAAAATATTGACGCTAAAAAGGTAAGCCCCAATTTTCCAGAAAATTCACTGATGTGGAAAACCTCATTTCCTGATAATGCTGGGTAAATCTGTGTTTTGTAGGGGGCTCCATATGTTGTCAGTGCTCATGAATTGTTCAGTTTTATTATCCTCATTAACAGGGATAATGCTTGCTTTTTAACAACCATGATCACCATCTGGAGTCTGGAAAATCATAGTCTGAGGCTCAGGTAGAAAGGGGAAACTGTCCTTACAGAGTCCCAGCCCAATTATTTCCCCACTGCCCCAGCCCTGTTTGTGTCCATTTGCTTGGCTGCCAGGCACATTAAAACCATACAGACAGATGTGGTGTTAGTTTTGGTTCGAGAGAAAACAGAAGCCAAGCAAAACAGAGCAAAACTCAGACAGGGCAGGGAACATTGGCTCTGACTTCACTGTGTAATCTCATTCTAATCTGAACGAATGTTCATGAAGCAGCTTTCCACGTGCATTCCCCTCACAGCCTTGGTGACCCTAACTTTGCTGTTGGCATTGTGATAAGTGGATGGATGTGTTTGTCACTGCTCCTTCAGCTCTTGGGGTGAATTGGGTTTGAGTCTCTAAGTGTCTTCTCTTTGTTGCTTCACAGAGAAGGATTGCCTTGTTAGGAGGAGGTGGATAGACTGCCAGAGTGCCTGGTAACCATAGCAACCACATACGCCTACCCTGGTGGGCCCTTTAAGATGCCTCTCCAGACCTTTTCCAGACCTATCTTTTCAAGCTCTCTTAGCCTGTAACAAAGCAGCATTCTGAGGCCAGCTCAGCTCTAACAGGTAGGAGCAGCTCCGGAGTACTGACCTGCCTGCTTTTTCCTGGCACTTATATAATCAGCACCTCATGGGGTAAGCAGTTCTTTCCACCTGGAGGAACTGGGGAAGTGATGGGGACAACATAAGCAAAAGTTCACTAAAGAAGTAAAAGACCTACTTTAATCACTAAAATTGAAGATGAAATGCTCATATTCAAGAATCACTCAACCCATTGTAGGGAGTTATGCCTAAAAGTTTGCTCAGGGATGGAAGGCAGTTTAGTCAGAGAGAATTTTCTGGAGAAGGCACGTTTCCAGCAGGATTCTGAGGGTAGAAAGAGGCAAAGCATGATGGTGGTGAGAAAAGGGGATGTTAATAGTTCTTTATGGAGGTTATGTGTTTTTCCAGGGGCATGGGCGGGGGTACTGTGAGGCAGAGTGCATGGAATAGGGCATCGGTGGCCGCATGGCTGAGGTTTGCAGCTCTAACCCATCATCAGAAACTTGGCTCATCCCAGTGCAGGCAGACAACAAAACAGAAACCAGACTTCCCCAGGTTCCCTTGACTTTCCAGCCTTTCTTCCATGTACAGTTTCCATGTACTTTCCATGGCAGCCTCTTCCTTGCATGTAACTTCGAAAACACCAGAGCCTTTCCATCAATCGGTGCCAGATTGAAAAGAGGTTGAGACCAGATATTGACTTTGCATTAATGGTTAAGGTGCTATTGGGGGGTCAGCCAGATGAATTGTGGTTTCTTGTCCGTTTTTCTGCCGACATGTAAACACAGTGAATATTTACACCAAAGATGTGGGAGGATATGAGTTCTAGCTAACTTTCACTTCACCTCCCCCTGCCATTTCCTACAAATGTGGGTTTTTTGTTGGTGATGGAGCAAACTGTTATGCCTTAAGTATAAGGAATATTTTACTGCAGAGGGCACACATAGTGATGTTTCTAGCCCCAGGTACTATAAGGTGGAAGATAGAAATATGCAGTCTGGTTTGCACTATTTGTTCTCTGGGGGAGGCACGTATCGCATTAGACCTACCTCATGTTGCATTTGATCCTGATTGGGTGAGATAATGGTCCTGTCCTCTCTAGGTGGAAGGGGACTGTGATACTTTCTTATGGACCCTATAACTGTCCTGTTACTTATTGGGTGACTTTAAACATGTCAGCTGGCATCTCTAGGCTCTGGTTTCCTCAGCTCTAAAATGAAAGGAGTGGAGGTGGAGGGAATTAGACTAGATGATAATTAACCTCTTGTCTAGTCCTAATCTTTTGTGACTTTCCTGGGTACTGGGCAAGTTCTAATCAAAGAAAAGCTTGTGAGCCCTTTCGGTCACAGATGTTAGCTCCATCCTTTGTGGCTCTGGATGAAAAGTGATATAAAATTCTTGGGAGGGACCATGGGAAATGTCTAGCTACATCCCCAGGATGTGCAAGGCCCCAGAGTACCCACGACTTAGCCTGAGAGGCAGCAAAGGAGTTCCCTGAGAGCAAGGAAAATTTATATCTGATCAGGTATTACTATATAAAGGGAACTCTAAAATAACTGTCTTAAAGCAGTGGTTCTCCAGTGTTCCTCAACCAGTAACATCAGCATCATTTGGGTGTCTTTTAGAAATGCAAATTCTTAGGACTCACCTCTACCCAAAGAATTGGAAACTGGGGCCAACAATCTATGGTCTAACAAGGTCTTGGGGGTGATTCTGATGCATGCTAAGTTTTCATAACCCCTGACCCGTCACACACAAAGATGATTCTATCACGGAAAAAGGAGTCTGGAGGAATTTCACCCTGGGCTAATAGAATGTCACCAGAAACACAAACTGATCATTCACCTGCTTTACCAGACTTGGCTCAGAATCACTTCGGCTTTTCTCAAAAAATAAATACTACTCTCAAAAAACCCCAATGGCTATTATGGACATTTAATATATTTCGGTTCATCTATTGAAAAGAATTCCCATTGTGAATTCTAAAAATATTTTGAGCAATGACACCATCGTTGGACTAAAGGCTTGCTAAGTTAAGATGCCACTCACAAGGATATAGTCTTTAGTGTGTGTTTATTTTAAAATTAACCTCATTAATTCACAGTCATATGTCTTAACAATACAATAACATGATAAGGCTGAATCTTGCGGTCCTTCAGTATTACCTTCATAACAGATTGCTGATGACCGAGTAAGCTTTCAATAAACAATGATTGAATTAAACTGATGACTTCATAAGAGACGGAGCCAGTACACAATTTGGGAAAGATGAAATCGAGAATCAGACTCTTGTCTGGATAACTAGAGCAGTGCAGACAGCAATTCAAGATATTTAGAATCTCAAGCACTTGGTTCTCAATGGTAGATTTTTTTAAAATAATATCTTGAGTTGTGTTGATTTGCGCAGTGCACTGGGAGTTTTGTTTTTTTAAATTTACTTTTAATTGGAGGAAAATTGCTTTACAATGTTGTGTTGGTTTTTGTTGTACAACAACATGAATCAACCATGTGCTATGCTGTGCTTAGTCGCTCAGTCATGTCCGACTCTTCACAATCCCATGGACTGTAAGTGGCCAGGCTCCCCTGTCCATAGGGATTCTCCAGGCAAAAATACTGGAGGGGGTTGCTATGTCCTCCTCCAGGAGATCTTCCCGACGCAGGGATTGAACCCAGGTCTCCTGCATTGCAGGTGGATTCTTTACTGTCATTTCCCCTCCCTGCAGAGCCTCCCTCCCCCTCCCCATCCCCCCTCCCTAGGTCATCCCAGAGTGCCAGGCTGGGTTCCCTGTGTTATACAGCAGCTTCTCACCAGCTATTTATTTCACACGTGATAGTGTATATATGTCACTCTGCTTTCTCCATCTGTCTCCTTCTCCCACCGTATCTACAAGTCCACTCTCTACATCTGTGTCTCCATTCCTTCCCAGCAAATAGATTCATCAATACCATTGTCTAGATTCCATATATATTCATTAATATACAATATTTGTTTTTCTCTGACTTGTTTCACTCTGTATAACAAGCTCTAGGTTCACCCACCTCACTGGAACTGACTCGAATTTGCTTGTGTTTCTGGCTGAGTAGTGTTCCATTGTGTATATATACCACGTCTTCTGTATCTGTTCATCCATCAGTGGACATTTAGGTTGCATCCCTGCCCTAACGATTGTAAACAGTACTGTGATGAACATCGAGGTACACGTGTCTTTCGGAATTGTGGCTTTCTCAGGGTTTATGCCCAGTAGTGGGATTGTTGGGTCATATGGTAGATTTATTTCTAGTTTTCAAAGGAATCTCCATATTGTTCTCCATAATGGCTTGTATCCATCTACATTCCCACCGATAGTGTAGGAGGGTTCCATTTTCTCCACATCCTCTCCAGCACTGATTTGGAGATTTTTCAATGATGACCATTCTATCTGGTGTGAGGTGATGTCTCATTGTAGTTTTGACTTGCATTTCTCTAATAATTAGTGATGTTGAGCATCTTTTCATGTGTTTATTTGGCATCTGTATGTCTTTTTTTGAGAAATGTCTGTTTAGATCTTCTGCCCATTGTTTGATTGGGCTGGTTTGTTTTTCTGATATTGAGCTGTATAAGCTGCTTATATATTTTGGAGATAGTTCTTTTCAGTCATTTCATTTGCAATTATTTTCTCCCATCCTGAGGGTTGTCTTTTAATCTTGTTTATTGTTTCCTTTGCTGTGGCAAAAGCTTTCATGTTTCATTAGGTCCCACTTGTTTCTTTTTGTTTTTATTTCCATCACTCTAGAAGGTAGGTCAAAGATCACTGTGATTTATATCAAACACTTGTATTGCCTATGTTTTTCCCTAAGAGCTTTATAGTTTCTGGCCTTATATTTAAGTCTTTAATCCATTTTGAGTTTATTTTTATGTATGGTATTAGCAAGTGTTCTGGTTTCATTCTTTTACAAGCAACTGTCTGGTTTTCCCAGCACCAGTGATTGAAGAGATTGTCTTTTCTCCATTGTATATTCTTAACTCCTTTGTCAAAAATAACGTACCCATGTGCATAGTTGCTCAGTCATGTCTGACTCTTTGCAACCCCATGGAATGTAGCCCACCAGGCTCCTCTGTCCATGGGGATTCTCCAGGCAAGAATACTGGAGTAGTTTGCCATACCCTCCTCCAGGGAATCTTCTCAACCCAGAGACTGAATACAAGTCTTCCGTATTGCAGGTGGATTATTTACCATCTGAGCCACCAGAGAAGCCCAAGTTACCCACAGGTGAGTCTTATCTTTGGACTTTCTATATTGTTCCATTTGTCTATATTTCTCTTTTTGAGCCAGTACCATACTGTCTTGATGACTGTAGCTTTGTAGTATAGTCTGAAGTCAGGAAGGTAGATTCCTCCAGCTCCTTTTTTGTTTCTCAAGATTGCTTTGGCTGTTGGGGGTCTTTTGTATTTAAATACAAATTGTGAAACTTTTTGTTCTAGTGAACTTTTTGTTCTGTGAAAAATGCCATTGGTAGTTTGATAGAGATTGCATTGAATCTGTAGATTGCTTTGGGTAGTATAGTCATTTTCACAATATTGGTTCTTCCAATCCAAGAGCATGGTATATCTCTTCATCTGTTTGTGTCATCTTTGATTTCTTCCATCAGTATGAGGCCCCAATTTTAATCCTAGCCCTGCCTCTAGAAGAAGGCAAGTCAAGTAACTCATTTTGTAAGGCAAGGAGGTTTTACAAATACAAAAACTGGACAAGGGGAGCTCAGTCATGAATTTCTGTTTCTGCTCCTGAATATGTATGCAGGACTTTCCCTTAGGAGAGAATGGGCATGTCAAGTACTTATCCTCAGCCTCATAGTTCATCAGATTGAACTGCTTTCCATCGGTTGGTGTGACTCTGCGGGTGGGAGAATTGTGGGGTGAGTCTGAGGACAGAGAAGGACACAGTTTTCATTTCTAACCTAACTGAGAAGTCTTGGTGGTTTAGAAAATTGAAATGCCTTTCTTTCATTTTCACCTATAGTTGTGGTTTCACAAGGCAATATCAATGTTTCTGATCAATTCTTAATTCACAAAAACTGGAAAAAATCATGCCTGTTTGCTTAGCCCCTCCACCTGTGGAGCAGACTAGAGAAGGCTTGTTTGTGCAAGCAGATAGCAAAGTCACTTCTAGATCAGACCTCATGACTGCTGACAAGCAGATCAAACTGATAACATTTAGTGAGTCCCTCCAGACAGTTACAAGACTGGTGTAGCTGACACTGCAGATGGTCTACCCAGCATTCATTCCCTCTTTTTCCCAAGGAATAGAGATGTGTCACTGAGGGCAGCGATGTGCCCAGTTAAATACATTTTTAAGCTTCCCTTGCACCTTTGTATATAGCCTTGTGACCATGCTCTAGTCATTGAAATCCAAATGTAACCTTTGCATGTATCTCCAAGAGGGATATTTTAAGGTAGCTGATTCAGCTGGGCCATGTGCCCACTTTTCATTTCTTGCCTTTACCCTCCTGCTGCCTGGAATTTGCATGTGGAATCTGATGCTTCAGTGGTCGTTCTGGACCATAAGTGTGGAAGCCACCCACTGAGGATGATGGAGCAGGAAGCTGGAAGGAATCTTAGTTCTTGTTGATTTCAAATCAATCCTAGCCTGCCCCCTCACAGGCCTCTTATGTGGGAGAATAACTTTTTGTGTGTGTTTAAGTCTCAGTTATTTGTAGCTTTCTAGTATATGCCGCATATCTTATCCCAGTTGATAAGGTGGTCCCTTTTGTCAAGAAACTTCATGTCTCCTGATGCAGTGTAGTCTGGCTTGGTCAGGTACACAGATGTCCCTACCACAGAGTTCATCACTCTCAGGGCACAGTGGCAGAGGATTGGAGCTGATGCCTGGAACTATAAAAGGGCTCAGCCGGTATTTTGATGATTAGAACGAGACATCGTTAGCACTCATGAGATGTTAATGATGACCTGATTAAATTTCTCCTATCCCATCTGGCCCTCTACATTTTAGTTTCTGGTACATGTGAAATGGAGAATTCAGAAAAATCCCAGGGGTTATTCTGGGACCTGGAAGGAAAACTTGGACCACAGAAGCAACAGCTCTGCCTTAAGCATTGAGATAAGACTACACGGGTGATAATCTCTCAGAAGTGATTCTGTACTTGTCTGGATTTCAACTAAAGAATGTAGCCCTAGGAACTTGGTTCAGACTTGGCTCTTAGGGACTGAGTGTTCCTTTGCATATACACAGGAAGTTTTAATTAGCTGCACCATGCTCAATTGAAGTTGACCATGGGTCCCAGCTTATAATTCCAACTAAGCACATGTGGTTTTTTCCTTTAATTTATATGCACTAAAATTCACAATTTTGGAATATAAGGTCCTATAGATTGTAACACATGCATAGAGTCTTGTAATAAGCGCTACAAATAGGGTACAAAACAATTCCAACATCTCAGTGAATTCCTGAGTTATATATAAATTTTGTAAAACAGCTTTTAAATATCTTTTATTGAATATATCACTTACCATACATTTAAAGTGGGCAATGTAATGTTTTTTTCACAGATTTGTGCAACTATCACTAGTCAATTTTAGAACATTTTCATAACCACAAAGAGACCTCCCTTTACCCTTTAGCTATCATCCACCTATCCTTCTATCCTATCAGTTGCTTCGTTGTGTCCAACTCTCTGTGACCCTATAGACTATAGCCTGCTAGTCTCCTCTGTCCACAGGATTATCCAAGGCAAGAATACTGGAATGGGTTGCTTTGCCCTGCTCCAGGGGATCTTCCCCATCCAGGGAATGAACCTGTGGTGTCTCCTGCATCTTCTGCCTCGCAGGTGAATTCCTTATCACGGAGCCACTGGAGAAGCCCTTTCCCAGCCCTAAGCAGCAATTAATCTGCATTCTGTCTTTATGGGTCTGCCTGTTCTGGAAATTTCATATAAATGGAATTATATGACATGAGGTCTTTTGTGACTGGCTTTTGTCTCCTAGCATACTGTTTTTAAGGGTTGCCCAAACTGTAGTATTTATGGTCAAATAGTATTCCATTATATGGAATACCACATTTTGTCGATTCACTAGTTAATGCACATTGTATTGTTCCAACCTTTTTGGTATTGTGAATAGTGCTGCGCTTGTGTGAGCTTTTATTATTTTATCCTCCCTGCTTCTGAGTAAGTAGAGCAGAAATTGTTGTGTCATTCAGTACTTTTATATTTACTATTTTGAGGAATCACAATATTGTTCTCCATAGTTGCTGAGCCATTTTTCATTCTCATCAGTAATATATGAGAGTACTCATTTGATGGGAATACAAGACCACTTGACCAGCCTCTTGAGAAACCTGTATGGAGATCAGGAAGCAACAGTTAGAACTGGACATGGAACAACAGACTGCTTCCAAATAGGAAAAGGAGTACATCAAGGCTGTATGTTGTCACCCTGCTTATTTAACATCTATGCAGAGTACATCATGAGAAACGCTGGACTGGAAGAAACACAAGCTGGAATCAAGGTTGCCAGGAGAAATATCAATAACCTCACGTATGCAGATGACACCACCCTTATGGCAGAAAGTGAAGAGGAGCTAAAAAGCTTCTTGATGAAAGTGAAAGAGGAGAGTGAAAAAGTTGGCTTAAAGCTCAACATTCAGAAAACGAAGATCATGGCATCTGGTCCCATCTCTTCATGGGCAATAGATGAGGAAACAGTGGGAACAGTGTCAGACTTTATTTTGGGGGGCTCCAAAATCACTGCAGATGGTGATTGCAGCCATGAAATTAAAAGACCCTTACTCCTTGGAAGGAAAGTTATGACCACCCTAGATAGCATATTCAAAAGCAGAGACATTACTTTGCCAACAAAGGTCCATCTAGTCAAGGCTATGGTTTTTCCAGTGGTCATGTATGGATGTCAGAGTTGGACTATAAGGAAAGCTGAGCACCAAAGAATTGATGCTTTTGAACTGTGGTGTTGGAGAAGACTCCTGAGAGTCCCTTGGACTGCAAGGAGATCCAACCAGTCCATTCTGAAGGAGATCAGCCCTGGGATTTCTTTGGAAGGACTGATGCTGAAGCTGAAACTCCAGTACTTTGGCCACCTCATGCGAAGAGTTGACTCATTGGAAAAGACTCTGATGCTGGGAGGGATTGGGGGCAGGAGGAGAAGGGGACGACAGAGGATGAGATGGCTGGATGGCATCACAACTCGAGGGACGTGAGTTTGGGTAAACTTCAGGAATTGGTGATGGACAGGAAGGCCTGGTGTGCTGTGATTCATGGGGTCGCAGAGTCGGACACAACTGAGCGACTGAACTGAACTCATTTGTCAACATCCTCACCAACACTTCTTAATTTCTATTTTTTTTACATGATAGGTTTTTTTTTTCCCTTTGGCTGTAGTTATTGCAACCATGAAATTAAAAGAAGATGCTTGCTCCTTGGAAGGAAAGCTATGACAAACCTAGACAGTGTATTAAAAAGCAGAGATATCACTTTGCTGACAAAGGCCCATATTGTCAAAGCTATGGTTTTTCCAATAGTCATGTATGAATGTGAGAGCTGGACCATAAAGAATACTGAAGAATTGATGCTTTCAAATTGTGGTGCTGGAGAAAAGTCTTGAGAGTCCCTTAGACTGCCAGAAGATCAAGCCAGACAATCCTAAAGGAAATCAGCCCTGAATATTCATTGGAAGGTCTGTTGCTGAAGCTGAAACTCCAATACTTTGGCTAACCTGATGTGAAGAGCCAACTCATTGGAAAAGACCTTGATGCTGGGGAAGATTGAAGTCAAAATGAGAAGTGGGTGGCAGAGGAGGAGATGGTTAGATAGCATGACTGACTCAATGGACATGAATTTGAGCAAAATCCAGGAGGCAGTGGAGGACAGAGGAGCCTAGCATGCTATAGTCTATCAGGTGGCAAAGAGTCGGACATGACTTAGCGACTGAACAACGACAATAACTATTCTCATAGTCTAAGTGAAAATGTGGAGACTTTTATTCTATTTTTTGCCTTCAGTTGATTGAAACTTAGTGAAACATAAACTTTTAAAATAAGGCTTATAAAGGGCAGTGGGCAGAGAAAACAAATCAAAAAGTACTGTTTAATAACAAAATGGAGCTTCCCTGCTGGCTCAGTTGTAAACAATTCGCCTGCCATTGCAGGAAGTGTAAGTTTGATCCTTGGATTGGGATGGTCCCCTGGAGAGGGAAATGGCAACCCACTCCAGTATTCTTGCCTAGGAAATCCCATGGATGGAGGAGCCTGGTGGGCTACAGTCTATGGGGTCACAAAAAATTGAACATGACTTGGTGACTAAACAAGAGCAATAAACACAGTGTGAGGAAGAGCAAAATGTTATGATGAAAATTATGGGTCCAGTGAACACTTTAGTCAATATATCTTACTTGTTCCTATTGTGTGCCAAGCTCTGTGTTAGGCAGTGGGGACTTAAACTATTTAAAGAGAAATAGAGCCTGTTTATTATACGGAGGGGGTGCACAGAGAAGGGGTCCTTCACACAGTCAAGGAATCAGGAATGCTTCCTGCAGTTATAAGAATGAAAAATAAAGAAATTCTCATCAGGTAATATGGTACGTTAGATGTATTTGGAGAAAAATACCATGCTAGAATATTTGGGAATTATCTTCTGGATGGCCTAGTTTTCTGAGGCCTTTAGGCTATAGTTTTGATTAGAGTCTGATTTCTTTTATTTCCCAATTTGCAGTTGGTGGGTGTAATTCTTTCTTGAGGAAAATAAATCATAGCTAAGACTTTTGTAAATATTGCTAGCTTTTGCTTGTTTGCACTAATTAAAGGGGAATGTATAATTCAGGATGGCAACAATCTAAGCAGAGTTTATATTATTTTGTAATGTTTTTTCTCTTGATTTCCAGATGTTTCTGTGTCTGATATTCTCAGAAAGTTCACATTCAACTAAGTCAGGAAGCCCTAGGAAATGCAGTCTGTAAACTTTCAGGATGATGCATTGTCCTAAGCAGGACAATTTTCTCTTGAAAGTGCTCTGGTTCACACCTTTCCTGCGGTGAGACAGAATTATTTGGGTTTTAGGTTTTCTGATTTTTGCTAAACAGGATGAATAATTCTGAACCTTTGGATTTATTTTAGAGGTGGCAAAGATACTCAGAGGTCACCTATGCTGCCCATTCACTCTTGGTACCATAACAATTTTTGCTGAATTTGTGGAAGGAAAATAAACTCTTGTGATAAGATCAATTCTTCTGATGAAACTCTGTGACTTTTAAAATCAGCACAAATAATTATTAGTTCATGCTGCAGATAGGCCAGATATCATCATAAAATCTATACAAACAAAGACCAGACTTTAGATGACTTATTTCTTTTTTTGGATGCATCTGTTTTTTTCAGATTAGTTTCTCTTATGGGTTATTATAAAATATTAAGTATAGTTCCCTGTGCTATGCAGCAGGTACTTGTTGGTTATCTATTTTATATATGTTGTTTTTTATAGTTACTAAGTCATGTCTGACTCTTTGCAACCTCATGGACTGTAGCCTACCAGTTTCCTCTGTCCATGGGATTTCCCAGGCAAGAATACTGGAGTGGGTTGCCATTTCCTCCTCCACGGGATCTTTCTGGCTCAGGTATCAAACCCATATTTCTGCATTGGCAGGTGAATTCTTTACCACTGAGCCACCAAGGAAACCCATTTTATATGGAGTAATGTGCATATATTATTCCTCCTCCCTAGATGAGGGGCCACAATGGAGACAAGACTCTAATCTCAAATAAATAACATTATCAGTTGGTCAAAGTGAGAAACAGATTCACGTAAGTACAATAAAACATAAAACTCATTTGGGCTACTCATGGGAGAATTAGCAACAAGTCTTTATCAAATTTTTTAGAAGTTTTGGAAAATAAGATTTTTGAGTATCTGGTTTGAATGAATGATTTAAAAAGTAATTTATAATTCCTCTTCATGGAAAGGCTAAAGAGCTCTTCAAGAAAATTGGAGATATCAAAGAAACATTTCATGCACGAATGGGCACAGTAAAGGGACAGAAGTGGTAAAGACCTAATAGAAGCAAAAGAGATCAAGAAAAGATGGCAAGAATACACAGAAGAACTGTAAAATAAAGATCTTAAAGACCTGGATAACCAAGATAGTGTGGCCACTCACCCAGAGCCAGACATTCTGGAGTGTGAAGTCAAGTGGGCCTTAGGAAGCACTGCTGCCAATAAAGCTAGAAGAGGTGATGGAATTCCAGCAAAGCTATTTAAAATCCTAAAAGATGATGCTATTAAAATGCTGCACTTAATATGTCAGTAAATTTGGAAAACCCAGCAGTGGCCACAGGACTGGGAAAGGTCAATATTCATCCCAATTCCCAATTTATTACTAAAGAATGTACAAACTACTGGACAGTTGTACTCATCTCCCATGCTAGTAAGGTTATGCTCAAAGTCCTTCAAGTGAGGCTTCGGCAGTATGCGAACTGAGAACTTCCTGATTGTCAATCTGGGTTTAGAAAAGGCAGGGGAACCAAAGATTAAATTGCGAGCATTTGCTGGATCATAGAGAAAGCAAGGGAATTCCAGAAAAACTTCTATTTCTGTTTCACTGACTACGCTAAAGCCTTTGACTCTGTGGATCATAACAAACTGTAGAAAACTCTTAAAGAGATGGGAATACCAGACCGCCTTACCTGTTTCCTGAGAAACCTGTATGTGGGCCAAGAAGCAACAGTGAGGACCTTATATGGAACAACTGGCTGGTTCAAAATTGAGAAAAGAGTACAACAAGGCTATTTATTGTCATCCTATTTAACTTATATGCAGGGCATATCATGTGAAACGCTGGGCCGGATGAGTTACAAGTTGGAATCAAGATTTCTGGGAGAAATATCAACAACCTCAGATATGCAGATGATATCACTCTAATGGCAGAAAGTAGAGGAACTAAAGAGCCTATTGATGAGGGTGAAAGAGCTGTGAAAAAGCTGACTTAAAACTTAATATTAAAAGAACTAAGATTATGGCATCCAGTCTCATTACTTCAAGGTAAATAGAAAGGGAAAAGGTGGAAGTGGTGACAGATTTCCTCTTCTTGGGCTCTAAAATCACTGCGGATAGTGACTGCAGCCATGAAATTAGAAAATGATTGCTTCTTGGTAGGAAAGCTATGACAAACCTAGGCTGCTAACAAAGGTCTGGCTATGGTCTTTTCAGTAGTTATGTATGGACGTGAGAACTGGACCATAAAGAAGACAGAGCCCTGAAGAATTGATGCTTTTGAACTGAGATGCTGGAGAGGACTCTTGAGGGTCCCTTGGTCAGCAAGGAGATCAAATTGGCCAATCCTAAAGGAAATCAACCCTGAATACTCATTGGAAGGACTAATGCTGAAGATACAATACTTTGGCTACCTGATGTGAGGAGCCGGAGCTGACTCATTGGAAAATACCCTGATGCTAGCAAAGATTGAAGGCCAAAGGAGAAGAGAGTGACAGAGGATGAGATGGTTAGATGGCATCACTAATTCAATAGACATGAATAGGCAAGCTCAGGGAGATGGTGAGGGGCAGGGAGGCCTGGCATGCCACAGTCTGTGGGGTCGCAAGGAGTCGGGCATGACTTGGCGACTGAATACACACAAACAATTTGTAATTAGTGTATCAGTTATATATTTGTTGTCTATTGCTACATGGCAAATTATTCTCAAACATAATGGCTTAAAATAACAATAAATATTTATTATTTTACACAGTTTTTGCAAATGGATTAGCTGAGTGGTTCTGACTCAGGAACTCTCATGAGGTTGCAGTCAAGATGTCAGCTGAGTCTGCAGTCATCTGAAGGCTCGACTGGGGCTCAAAAATCTGCTTTCAAGATGGCACACTCACATGGCTAGAAAGTTGGTGCCTCAATCCCTCTTCCTACGGGATTCTCCATAGATCTGCTTGAATGTCCTCTCAGCATGGCAGCTAGCTTCTCTCAGAACAAGGATCCAAGAGGGTATGGCAGAAGCAGCAGTGTCTTTTATGACCTTGTGTAGCAAGTCACACATCAATTATGCTTTATTTTATTGGCCACACGACCAACCCTGATGCCACATAGGAAAGTGCTAGACAAGGGTGTGAATACCAGGATGTGGGGATCACTGTGAGTTACCTTAGAGGCTGGATACTACAAGGTAATAATACATATATTGCAAATAAATCATTTGAAAAGAAAGACCTGGATTGAATAATTTTCTATTCTAGAATCAACATCTGACTACTGTTATTAAAAAAAATTCCAAATGAGTGAAGCCAGTTATAAATTTGAGCTCTTTTAGGGAGAAAAGTTTATGATTAATGTCTAGATGGTTCATTAGCCCAGGGTTATGGAAGACCATCTAATAATCAGCTTAATTCAATGCTTTGCCATTGTCAGCATAGAGCCCTTGGGTCTTGGTACCCTCTCCAGATCCTCTGCAGTACAGGCCTTCAGCAACTACCCATGCCAGCTCTTATCTCCATGAGGCTGCTCAGCTTACTTGTCTTGAGCCATGGTTTCCAGGCATTTCCTCTGACAATGTTCCCTAAGGTCATACCCTATATTCTTAAGGGCGGTTCTCAGACCACTGGCTGTTAACCCATCCTCCCTTTTAATTTAAGAAACATATTGGAATACCAGTGAGTGAAAGAAGGGTCACTGTATGGAGAAACTCAGTTTTATTCATATTTATATAAATAGGTAAAGCACACATGTCAATAGGCAAGACACTTGCAAACTATAGGACATTACCTATTACTAGTAACAAATATCTTACAAGATGCTGGCATCTTCACCTTGAGATGGAGGGCCTCAGTGAGGAGACTAACTTCGTGAATCCAAGTTTGAAACCTGAGCTGGTCAATTAGTTCTTCCTTGTTTCAAGGTGGGCTTGCAAATAACCCTGGTGGCTCAGAGGTTAAAGCTTTTGCCTACAATGCCGGAGACCCAGGTTCAATCCCTGGGTCGGGAAGATCCCTGGAGAAGGAAATGGTAACCCACTCCAGTTTTCTTGCCTGGAGAATCCCATGGATGGAGAAGCCTGGTAGGCTACAGTCCATGGGGTCCCAAAGAGTTGGACATGACTGAGCGACTTCACTTTCACTTTCAATGGGATTCCCCAGGTGGCGCAGTGGTAAAGAATCTGCCTGACAGTGCAGGAGACACAAGAGATGTGAGTGTAATTCCTGGGTCAGGAGGATCCCCTGGAGTAGGAAGTGAGGAACCTGGTGGGTTGCAAAAGTTGGACACTGAGTGACTGAGCACATACACGATTGTAAGATAAACCTGGGAAGACCACCTGTGTGATTGGCTCTTGTCCTTTTAGACAGATTTGGCTGCTCCCAGCAAATAGAATAAGGTGATGGTACCCCACTCCAGTGCTCTTGCATGGAAAATCCCATGGACGGAGGAGCCTGGAAGGCTGCTGTCCACGGGGTCGCTAGGAGTTGGACACGATTGAGCGACTTCACTTTTCTTTTTCACTTTCATGCATTGGAGAAGGAAATGGCAACCCACTCCAGTGTTCTTGCCTGGAGAATCCCAGGGACGGGGGAGCCTGCTGGGCTGCCGTCTATGGGATCACACAGAGTCGGGCACGACTGAAGCGACTTAGCAGCAGCAGCAGCAACAAATGGAATGTGTGAAATCTTTAAAGTCCAGGTGTAGAGATTGGCTTTCCACCTTCCCAGTTCTTTTCAGATTGTCTCCTGTTTTCCCGTTTCAGCTCTCTATTTTTCTTCTCATATGCCTCGTTCTCCGTCCAACCCTTTTTCTTTGTATCTTGGCTCTGTGATGCACCAGGCCTCTGTGCTCCGATGGTTGATGTAGACATATTTGTTGTGTTCACTCCTGGATCTGAGCACTCTTGGCTGAGCTGTGCTGAAACACTGCTGTCCTCTCACTACCCCTTGGGATGAGGCTCTCCCTACAGTCCAGTGGCCATGGTTGGGATCACACACCCATTGTTCCACCCTGGAGGAAATCATCACTCCCCCGAAGGAAAACAAGTCAATGACCATTAGGTGGGACCATTCTTGACATTTCAATTCGTAATGATAAGAGTTAACATTTGTCCCTTAGGGTTTTTTTTTTTAATTCCTTTCTTATTAAATGAGAGTATTTATGTGGTAAGTTTTCTTTTCTCCCATTTACAAATGAGAAAACAAAGACTGAGGGAAGGAAGGCCATACTGTCACTGAGCTATGGGGACAGGATTGGAGTGTCAGTCTTTTGACCCTTGGTCTGAATGGTTTTCGTCCTGCCACAAATGGTACTGAAAAATGTCTGAATGGAGAGTGTACAGACTAAGATTAGTTAGTAGATTATTTGATGTGAGTAAGCATAAATCTTTAAAGAAAAACTCGACTTTATTTTTTTTTTAAAAAAAGACAAAGTGCAGTGACTGTCACCATAATTATCTAATACGTCTTCAAGTGTTAGAAAATTAAATGCCACTTAGCAAGTTGAATAGTGGCAAAAGGAGCAGAATTACAGGGTATTTAGAAAGAAGTGCAGTAGTAGTACTGTCTCTTAATGTGTATTTCAAAGTATAGATAGTGATGATATAGACTGCTAAGAGTGTCTTCATTCCTGAGGTATTTATTGCAAACCTACTGTGGGCAAGACATTTGCCTTGACATGTGAGACCCTGTAGCATCCACAGTTTGTAGAAGAGTGCAGCCTGAAGTATCCTTTGAGGACTCCTGCAAGAAATGCTCTGGGAATCATTTTGTATTTCATGTGGAGATGTTATGGAGAGTATCATGGACCACAGCATGCTGTTGTTCAGTCACTCAGTCGTGTCTGACTCTTTTCGACCCCATGGACTGCAGCACGCCAGGCTTCCCTGTCTGTCACCATCTCCTGGAGTTTGCTCAAACTCATGTCCATTGAGTTGGTGATGCTATCTAACCATCTCATCCTCTGTCATCCCCTTCTCCTCCTGCCTTCTGTCTTTCCCAGAATCAGGGTCTTTTTCAATGAACTGGCTCTTCACATCAGGTGGCCAAAGTATTGGAGCTTCAGCTTCAGCATCCGTCCTTCCAGAATGTTCAAGGTTGGTTTCTTTTAGGAATGACTGGTTTGATTTCCTTGCAGTTGAAGGGATTCTAAAGAGTCTTCTCCAGCACCACCAGTTTGAAAGCATTAATTCCTCAGCACTCAGCTTTCTTTATGGTCCAGCTCTCACATCCTACATGACCACTGGAAAAACCACAGCTTTGAGTATAGAGACTTTTGATGGCAAAGTGATGTCTCTGCTTTTTCATATGCTGTCTAGGTTTGTCATAGCTTTTCTTCCAAGGAGCAGGGGTCTCTTAATTTCATGGCTGCAGTCACTGTCTGCAGTGATTTTGGAACCCCCCAAAATAAAGTCTTTCACTGTTTCTATTGTTTTCTCATCTCTTTGCCTTGAAGTGATGGGATTGGATGCCATGCTCTTATGTTTTTGAATGTTGAGTTTTAAGCCAGCTTTTTCACTCTGCTCTTTCACTTTCATCAAGAGGCTCTTTAGCTCCTCTTCTCTTTTTGCCATAAGGGTGGTGTCATTTGCATATCTGAATTTATTGATATTTCTCCCCGCCATCTTGATTCCAGCCTGTGAGTCAACCAGCCTGGCATTTCGTATGATGTACTCTGCATAGAAGTGAAAGTAACAGGGTGACAATATACAGCCTTAACACACTCCATTCCCAATTTTGAATCAGTCTGTTGTTCCATGTTCGGTCCTAACTGTTGCTTCTTGATCTGCATACAGATTTCTCAAGAGGCAGGTAAGACAGTCCGGTATTCCCATCTCTTGAAGAATTTTCCACAGTTTGCTGTGATCCACATAGTCAAAGGTTTTAGCATAGTCAATGAAGCAGAAGAGGTTGTTTTTCTGCAATTTTCTTGCTTTTTCTATGATCCAACAGATGTTGGCAATTTGATCTCTGGTTCCTCTGCCTTTTCTAAATCCAACCTGTACATCTGGAAGTTTTCAGTTCGTGTACTGTTGAAGCCTAGCTTGGAGGATTTTGAGCATGGTCTTGCTAGCATATGAAATTAATGTAATTGTGTAGTAGTTTGAAAATTCTTTGGCATTGCCCTTCTTTGTGATTGGAATGAAAACTGACCTTTTCCAGTCCTGTGGCCACTGCTGAGTTTTCCAAATTTGCTGGCATATTGAGTGCAGCACTTTAACAACATCATCTTTTAAGATTTGAAATAGCTCCGCCGGAATTCCATCACCTCCTCTAGCTTTGTTTGTAGTGATGCTTCCTAAGGCCCACTTGACTTTGCATGCCAAGATGTCTGGCTCTAGGTGAGTGATCACACCATAATGGTCATCTGGGTCACTAATATATTTTTTGTATGGTTCTTGTGTGTATTCTTGCCACCTCTTCTTAATATCTTCTGCTTCTGTTAGGTCCATACTGTTTCTCTCCTTTATCGAGCTCATCTTTGCATGAAATGTTCCCTTGGTATCTCTAATTTTCTGGAAGAAATCTCTAGTCTTTCCCATTCTATTGTTTTCCTCTATTTCTTTGCACTGATTGCTCAGGAAGGCTTTCTTATCTCTCCTTGCTGTTCTTTGGATCTCTGCATTCAAATGGGTATATCTTTCCTTTTCTCCTTTGCCTTTTTCTTCTATTCTTTTCTCAGCTATCTGTAAGGCCTCCTCAGACAACCATTTTGCCTTTTTGCATTTCTTTTTCTTGGGCATTGTTTTGATCACTGTCTCCTGTACAATGTCACAAACCTCTGTCCAAAGTTCTTCAGGCACTCTGTCTATCAGATGTAACTCCTTGAATCTATTTGTCATGTCCACTGTATATTCATAAGGGATTTGATTTAGGTCATACATGAATAGTCTGATGGTTTTTCCTACCACCTTCAATTTAAGTCTGAATTTTGCAAAAACAAGAGAATGATCTCAGCTCATTTCCAAGGCAAACCATTCAATATCATCGTAATCCAAGTCTATGCCTCAACCATTATGCCAAGGAAGCTGAAGCTGAATGATTCTATGAAGACCTACAAGACCTTCTAGAACTAATATCCAAAAAAGATGTTCTTTTCATCATAGGGGACTGGAATACAAAAGTAAGAAGTCAAGAGATACCTGGAGTATCAGGCAAGTTTGGCCTTGGCATTCAAAATGAAGCAGGGAAAAGGCTGACAGAGATTTGCCAACAGAACACACTGGTTATAGCAAACAACCTCTTCCAACAACACAAAGGATGACTACACATGGACATCACCAGACAGTCGATACCAAAAGCAGATTGATTATATTCTTTGCAGCCAAAGTTGGAGGCAGAAAAATAAGACCTGGAGGTGACTGAGGCTCAGATCATGAAGTCCTTATTGCAAAATTCAGACACTGTTAGATCCCTTTTCAATGATAGAAATAGCTTTTAGATCTCAGTGTGTTGAAAAACTTCTCAGAAACTATACATCTCAGAGCCTGTTTTGTTTTCTTCTTTGTCATTCTTCTTGTGGTTTACACTTCTTTTTTAGATTTATTTTTAATTGGAGGATAATTGCTTTACAGCCTTGTGTTGGTTTATGTCTTACATCAACATGGATCAGCCATAGTTGTTTACATTTCTGTGTATGGTCTTTACCCTAAAAATGAAAGGGTTCTTTTATCTTGCAGAGTAATATTAAAGTAAAGTATAGGTAAAATTCTGTATTTTACAGAATTGCTTGGTTTTTATTTCATCTTTGTTTTGATTTTCCTCACTTACATGAGTGTATTCTGTGCTGTACTTATTCCTGAAGTGACCTTAAAGTGAACAGAATGCACCTATAAATTAACTTGGGGAGATATAACTTTACCAACATCTACAAAGGAAGTTTTAACAAATGGATGCAATTTAGTTTTCATTTAATGATACTCATTTGCTTGGAAAAAATGTGTTATTAATAAAAGAGCAAGTATAAATAGAGAAAAAGAAGAGGATCTAGGCCTGGTTGGTCATTTCCCACAGGCTACATTTCCAGTCAATGGCCCAGAAAAGCTCCAGTGAAAAAACTGTGATTCTGCTCCTGGAAGCCTGTCAGTGCTGAGGAATTGTCGTGGCTTCCCGAAAGCATGGCTGGTTGATTGATCTCATGAGATTGCTCAGTATAACTAATGCTTTTATTGAGCATTTTTTTTCAGATTGGGGGAGTATGTGGGGAAGAAGAGAAAGTTCTATCAAGAGTTTTCTCTAGAGGCTGAATAGCATAGACCCATGATTCTCAATGGGTGGTCCGATACCATCACTTTCATCTGGGAATGTGCTAGAAATGTAAGTCCTCTGGCCCCACACAGAACTACTTAATCAGAAACTCTGGGAGGATGGCCCAGCCGTCTGTGTTTCCATAGGACCTCTAGATGACTCTTCATGTTCAGGTATGAAGGGGTTTGTAGAGGTAAAGAGTATGAACTCTGGAGTCAGACTTCCTTTGCTAGAATCTGGACACTATCACTTACTATAGCTGTGTAGCTCTGGGGCAATTGCTTGATCTCTCTATGCTTTAGTTTCCTCATCTGTAAAATGGAGACAATTATAGTACTACCTTTTTTAAGTTGTTATAAGGTTTAAATTAGTGTTGATACTTAGAATAGTACCTGGCACATAATAAAAGCTCAATAAATGTTAGCATGTTGTCAGGAGACATGTTGTCATGGAAAATAGGGGGATTTCTCTCTCCTGCCTCTTTTTCCATAAAAACTTCATGCATCTTTCTAGGGTAGGCATCCCCGAGGAGCAGCTACAGGCCAGAGTTGCTGGGGTAGGGTAGAACAGAAGATATGTTCAAGGCCCCATCTACACGTATCATTGTTGTTGCCCTAGAGATAACCCTGAGTTATGGTTGACTTAGCTGTCCTCCTTAGCACTGGTAAGATCCATCCCTGACCCAGGCAGCAGGAATTTGATTCCTCAGTTAGTTTTTGGGAGATACCATACGTGTCTAGGGGAACACAGAAATACTGTGAAGCTCACACAACAATCTCAAAATAATCTAAAATTAACTTTAAATGTTTAAAAACAAATTTTAGCTTTACAGGATTCTCTAAAATTATGCATGTGGGGAAGAGTCCAGATAGAACCAAATGGCTATTTGATGCTGTTAGTTGCTCAGTTGTGTCTGACTCTTTATAGCCCATGGACTTGAGCTCGCCAGGCTCCTCAGTCCATGGAATTCTCCAGACAAGAATACTGGAGCTGGGTTACCATTCCTTTCTCCGGGGGATCTTCCTGACCCAGGGCTCGAACCTGGGTCTCCTGCATTACAGGCAGATTCTTTGCCATCTGAGCCACAAGGGAAGCCCTTAACCCCCTCCAAAATTTGGGGGTGACTGTTACAACATTGAAATAGATTCTTTCCCCCAAAGTTACTGCAGACACACTCATCAACACGGCCTCAGGACTCAGTTTCCAGTTGAGGTGGGCAACTGAGATTCCCCTTCTTCCAAAGTCAGAAACTTGCCCAAGATGAAATGCAGCTTGACTGAATTAAACTGTTGTCAATAAGATGAAAAACACCAGATCAACTGGGGTGTTTTCTTCTGGCAGCCCCAACAGCCAAGCTGGCTCATCGGTATGGCTGACCCACTCCATCATGCAAAAGCAGTTGCTGACATGACCAGAAAAAAAGTGATTTGTTTGGGGAAAATTTTTGGAATTGGAACAAGCTGGGATTAAGCTCAGGAGCTCCGAGGTTCCTGCTCTGTCTTAGCAGCCTCAGGGATCAGGCAGCTTTCTTTCTTGTTTCTTGTTAGGAAGATAGGAGAGGACACAGCCATACCAGGTAGGGTCAAGGTCTTTGGAGCCAATTTGTATTTTTGGATGAATGTGGAGAGTAGTCTGAAGCGTGCAAACCAGTTGTGGAGACAAACCTGAAATTCTAACACCCCTCTCTTTTTCTCATGTGCCAAGCCCGAGAAATTTTCGAGGCCAAAGAGAATGAATTTTAAAGCTCTGTCCTTTGTCCAACAGCCCAAGTGGGAGCATGTACCTTGGGGGAGACAGCTGAGTGTCCTCCACGTGTTCCTTCTGTGAGGATAAGTGCTTTTCTTAACTGAGTGCATTTTTCTCCCAGCCCATCCCTCCCACCTCACCATCTCTTCTCATTGAACTTCCCAGTAAATTAGCCTGTTGCTTTGACAACAGTTAGGATGCAAAGGTGGGGGAGGGCAAAGTGAAGGACTGGAAAATACCGCGTCACTCTAGGGCAGGCCTGCTGCTGAGACCCAGACAGGATGACAGCCAGGAGACGCCTGAGGACTGCAGTCAGCAACTGAGGGTGACTTGCCCTGAGCTGGAGAGGCTTTTCTTATTCCTTCCCCTGCCCCTTGCAAGCTGCTAGGACTCTGCAAATAATGGATGGATCTCGGGGGATTGAGCTGGTGCCTTGCCAAGAGAAAAGCATATTGATGGCAACAGGTTGAAACCTCGAGTCATGGCAAAATTTATGATAGGAGCTTATCAGCCTGAAAGAAAGAGAGTCAGGGAGGCCCAGGCGGTGTCTCTCCCCTCTGGAATGTTCTGCTTGATCCTTTTGCCACATGAAAAATGAAGTGTGGTGGACTAGAGGGGAGAGACCTTGTTATGCTTGGATGATCACACAGACTTAGATGCAGAGCCTGGTTTCAGAGTCAAAGAAATACCCAGGCAATACCAGTTCAAGGGTGTAGAGATAAATAACGGGCAACTCCCATAAAAGAGTCAAACATCTGACTTCAGATAACAGGTTTCCTTTCTGAGTTGAATTGCCTAGAGTTGAATGAGTGTAAGATTTGCATTCACTTAGCTCTCCTTAACTCAGCTCATAACTTTCCCTGTTTTCTCCCCAGGGTGTATTAAAAACAGAGCTGCTTCCCATGAATGTGATGGTTCCCATTCAGAACTCTTGCAACCTCGTCTTTTCACTCTCATCTTGACGGGAAAAATATCTTCCACGGTTTCAAGGTCAGTTGCGAGCTATCTGGGTTTGGAAATGAAATGAAACCCTTGGAAAGTGTATCCCTCTCTTCACTCATATTTTGCTTATGTTTTGTAAGATCCAGTCATTCTCCAGCCTGTGGTCAGAGGTCAGGCAGTTGTAAATCTGCACAGGGAATTTCATTCAGGCAGTTACTTTCTATTTCTCACTCTTTCTTTTTCTTTGTTACAGAAAGGATTAGAAAAAGTTGTTTGCCTTTGCTTTGTGGTTTGGTTTTGTGGCTCTTCAGAGCTAGGCTTCTGGCCTGAAAGAGTACCTGGAAGTGAATGTGTAAATAGCAGTGACCTGTATGCCTGGCCCATCACGTGGCTTTTTTTCATTTTCAGATTCAGCAGCTGGAGTCTCTTAACTCCTCAAGGGCAGAGGAGTTACCTTAAGCTTTGAGGCTGATTTTATTCCAGTCCTGACTTGGAATCCAGTGTCCCTTGTCTGATCACATTCTGGCCTATGCTCTCGGTACCAAATGGGTCCTAATAATCTGCTTTAGTCCTCTGCAGATTCTCTCTGCAGCACTGGTTCTACTGGTCATTGCCTGTCCCTCCTTTGGTTTCCAGGCAACCACTTGTTTCCCGGTTCTCTTCCCACTTCTCGAGTCTTCACAGCCTCCTTGGCAGGCTCTCCTCTGCTTTCCCCTGAAATGTTGACTTTTCCTAGGATTGTATCACTTGTTTTGTTCTCTTTTCTGGATAATTTTATTTACACCTGTGACCTTAAGCACCAAGTCTAGGCCATGAGCTCCCAACCATTGCTACTAAGCTCCAGACAAGTTTCCAGGACTCTCTGGCCATATCTCCTTGTATGCTCCCTAGGAGCTGAAACTTAAAACAGTCTGAAAGAACTCATTACCTTCCCCCTCAAAGTGGATCCTGTAGTCTTGCTTTTGATTGGTGGATTACCATCCATCTCATTCTTTGCGTAGAACATCTCAGAGTCATCCTCGACTATTTCTTTTCCCACATGCACCATATCCAATCAACCACAGGTTCTTATATCTTTACTGCAGAATGTTTTCTTGAATCCTGCTTTTCATTTCCATTTTCCACATTCACTGCTGCTCAGTTCAGTTCAGTTCAGTCGCTCAGTCGTGTCCGACTCTTTGCGACCCCATGAATTGCAGCACGCCAGGCCTCCCTGTCCATCACCAACTCCCGGAGTTCACTCAGACTCACGTCCATCGAGTCCGTGATGCCATCCAGCCATCTCATCCTCGGTCGGCCCCTTCTCCTCCTACCCCCAATTCCTCCCAGCATCAGAGTCTTTTCCAATGAGTCAGCTCTTCGCATGAGGTGGCCAAAGTACTGGAGTTTCAGCTTTAGCATCATTCCTTCCGAAGAACACCCAGGGCTGATCTCCTTCAGAATGGACTGGTTGGATCTCCTTGCAGTCCAAGGGACTCTCAAGAGTCTTCTCCAATACCACAGGTCAAAAGCATCAATTCTTTGGCGCTCAGCCTTCTTCACTGCTGCTACTTTGGTCTAAATTCTCACCTGTAAAGTACTATAATTCTCAAACAAGCATAAGCTCTACAAATATTAGTTGAAAAAATGAATAAGTGAATAACCTGTCTAAATCCAGACAGACAATTGTTAGGGTAAATGAGATACTTTATGGAAAGCATACTTAAGACAACGACCAGCACCTAGTAGGCGCTCAGTAGATATGAGTAATTATATGTAGGAAATACTTGAAAGCATGGACTATGAACCCAGGCTGCTTGGGTTCAAACCCCAGTTCCATTTCTTTTGTATATGACCTGTGTCTCCATTTCTTCATTTGTAAAATGTGGATGATTGCAATAAGGATGTTGTGAAGACTGAATGATTTAATTTACGTAAAGCTTTTACTGAGCGCGCGCGCACACGCACACACACACACACACACACACACACACAGCTTTTAGAACAGTGTCCAGCCTGTGATAAAGCCCAATATGTTAGTTGTTACTATTTTTATTTTTGTTTCCTGCCTTTTGTCTTTCACAGGTCAACATGTTGGGCTTAAAGGAAACATGCATTATATGTCGCCTCATGTATGGTACCCTAAAATTACATGGAGGAAAAATCATCACCTCATTTTTACCCAGTAAAAATCATATCTATCTGCTATGAATTTCATAAATGTTGACTCACTGTCTTTTGTAGCATTTTATTATGTCTCTTTAGGGAAACCCACAGTCCTGGTTGGCCTGGGACTCAGGGTTCTACAGGATGGCGGACTTTTTAGTAGGGTGAACTAGGGCAGTTGGCCATGCTGGTCTTTGTTTCCAGTTGAGTTCCTTTTCTGCAGATCAGCTTTCAAACATGATTCCCCAAGTATATATCAGAAGTGAAAACAAAATGCATAAATCAAGGTGACAGATCTGAATGTTAAGGTTGGGATATGATAGGGAAGCCCTCACATACCATCTTCTCTTCTTATTCATCAAAATGTGCACATCCTGGGCATTTCTGGGACACATGAAGGTCCTTTCTTACTGGAGAGAAGGATGTATTCTGATTTCTGGCTTTGTTCTTAAACATTGCAGCTGTCTTCAGCTTAGGCCCTGTAAAGAGGATCAAACCACAATCCTGTTCTCATCCCCCAAGCCTTCTCCTCTCCAGAAGGACTTAGAGGCCAGGAGGCCCTGGTTGCAGCTGACCAGATATGAGCACAGCCATTGCACTAACTCCCAGTTTGCAGAGAAGTAAAAGGGGCTGTTACTCTCCACCAAGTGTTTTTTGTTTGTTTGTTTGTTTTGTTTTTGTGGCCAAAGGTATCACCTTTGTTTAATGTGTTGCTATTTTGCTTTTATTCATTCACTCCTTTACTCTATCAAACACATATGTGTTAAATACCAACTATAAAAAAGTACGAATACGTATACATATAGCCACTCTTTTTTAGATTATTTTCACATATAGGCCATTAGGGTGTATTGAGTAGAGTTCCCTGTTCTACAAAGTAGATCCTTATTAATTATCTGTTTTATATATAGTAGTGTGTATATGTCAATTCCAATATGTATATATAGCAGATTTACCTTGATGTACACCTGAACCCAACACAACTTTGTAAATCAACCACCCTCCAGTAAAATTTTTAAAAAAGATGTTTTGGGAAGACTATGGAAGAGGCAGTTTTAATGTGGATGTTGAATGCAGAGAAATAGAGGAAAATAATAGAATGGGAAAGACTAGAGATCTCTTCAAGAAAATTAGAGATACCAAGGGAACATTTCATGCAAAGATAGGCACAAGAAAGAACAGAAATGGTATGGACCTAACAGAAGCAGAAGATATTGAAAAGAGGTGGCAAGAATACATAGAAGACCTATACAAAAAAGATATTAATGACCTGGATAACCATGATGATAGGATCATTCACCTAGAGCCAGACATACTGGAGTGTGAAGTCAAATGGGTTTTAGGAATCATCACTATGAACAAAGATAGTGGAGGTGATGGAATTCCAGCTGAGCTATTTCAAATCCTAAAAGATGATGCTGTTAAAGTGCTGCACTCAATATGCCAGCAAATTGGGAAAACTCAGCAGGGGCCATAGGACTGGAGAAGGTCAGTTTTCATTCTAATCACAAAGAAGGGCAATCCCAAAGAATTTTCAAACTACCACGGAATTGCATTCATTTCACATGCTGGCAAGGTCATGCTCAAAATCCTCCAAGCTAGACTTCAATAGTACATGAATCAAGAACTTCCAGATGTACAAACTGAATTTAGAAAAGGCAAAGGAACCAGAGGTCAAATTGCCAACATCCGTTGGATCTTAGAAAAAGCAAGAAAATTGCAGAAAAACAACTACTACTGCTTCACTGGCTATGCCAAAGCCTTTGACTGTGTGGATCACAACAAACTGGAAAATTCTTCTAGAGATGGGAATACCAGACCATCTTACCTGCCTCCTGAGAAATCTGTATGCAGGTCAAGAATCAACAGAACCAGACATGGAACAACAGACTGGTTCAACATTGGGAAAGGAGTGTGTCAAATCTGTATATTATCACCATGTTTATTTAACTTATATGCAGAGTACATCATGTGAAATGCCAGGCTGGATGAAGCACAAGCTGGAATCAAGATTGCTGGGAGAAACAGCAACAACTTCAGGTATGCAGATGACACCACCCTTATGGCAGAAAGAGAAGAGGAACTGAAGAGCCTCTTGATGAGAAGTGAAAGAGGAGAGTGAAAAGGCTGGCTTGAAGCTCAACATTCAAAAAACTAAGATCATGCTATCCAATCCCATGACTTCATGGCATATAAATGGGGAAACAATGGAAACAGTGAAAGATTTTATTTTCTAGGGCTCCAAAATCACTGCTGAGGGTGGCCATAGCAATAAAAATCAAAAGACACTTGCCCCTTGAAAGAAAATCTATGACAAACCTAGACAGTGTATTAAAAAGTGGAGACATCACTTTGCCAGCAAAGGTCCGCATAGTCAAAGTGAAAGTGAAAGTCCCTCAGTTGTGTCTGACTCTTTGTGACCCCATGGACTATGTAGTCCATGGAATTTTCTAGGCCAGAATACTGGAGTGGGTAGCCTTTCCCTTCTCCGGGGATCCTCCCAACCCAGGGATCGAACCCAGGTCTCCCGCATTTCAGGCAGATCCTTTACCAGCTGAGCCACAAGGGAAGCCCCACCTGTAGTCAAAGCTATGGCTTTACCAGTAGTCTTATATGGATGTGAGTGGGACCGTAAAAAAGGCTGAGTGCTGAAGAACTGATGCTTTCTAACTGTGGTGTTGGAGAAGACTCTTGAGAGTCCCTTGGACTGCCAGGAGATCAAACCAGTCAATTCTAAAGAAAATCAACTCAGTGTTCATTGGAAGGACTGATACTGAAGCTCCAATACTTTGGCCACCTGATGTGAAGAACCAACTCAGTGGAAAAGACCCTGATGCTGGGAAGGATAGAAAGCAGAAGGAGAAGGGGATAACTGAGGAAGAGATGGTTGGAGGGCATCACCAACTCAATGGATATGAGTTTGACCTAGTTCCAGGAGACAGTGAAGGACAAGGGTGCCTGGCGTGCTGCAGTCCCTGGAAACACAAAGAGCTGGACTCAAAAGAGCAACTGAACAACAAAAACATTTTAAGAAGTACTGATGATGGGTGCCAACAGTAAGACGTGTGATGAAGTTACAGCCCTCACCCATGTGAATTTCTTCTCATTCATCCTCACCAAGTCCTTATTCCAAGATGGGAACCATTTGCAGGAATCACACGATGTGGGTTGTATGTGTTAGAGATTATGGGATCCACGCAGGCTGCAGTATTGGGAAAATGTGTTCCTGGCTCTTGAACCCATCATATTTACTTTGTTGCCTCCAGCCTGCTGAAAATAGCAAGGAGTTAAAGACGAAGAGGTAGATCTTAGAAAGTCAGAAACCTGTTTTAAATGGCTCAAGTTCCCCTTTAAGAGGGGAAGATAATGACTGAGTTCCAGCTGTGTCCCTATTAAATTGTGAATGGCTTTTCCCTGCTCCACTCCTTAGGCCCTTCCTCCTATGTCTTTAAACTCCAGTCTGTCTCTTCCTCCATTGGCACCAGATGTATCTTCATAAAAAATAAATTCACATTATCGCCCACCCAAGTCTGTTGGTGCTGGAGGTCTGTAAGCAGGTCCAAATCCTTGGCTTGCTCTTTTAGGTCTTTTACAGTCTGGCCCCCAGCTACTCTCCAGCCCCTTCTCCTCACACTTCCTGGGTGACCTCTGCTTCAGTCGTCCAGCACTCACCACCATTTCTCCAAGACCACCATGCCTTTGGGATTCGTCTTCATGAGCTGCTGTAATAAAATACCATAGGCTTGGAAGTCCAAGATCAAGGTGCAAGTATTCATTTCTTGGGGAGAGCTCTCTTCCTGGATTGCAGGTGTCTGCCTCCTCCTTGTATCTCTGACATCTTTTCTTCTTCTTAGAAGGGCACTAATTCCATGGGGGTAGGGGGTGGGGAGGCTCCACCCTCATGATCACAACTAAGCCTGTAAGAGACTGCCTCCTCTTGGAAACCTTCTTTGGCTCCCCTCTGGGTGCTTTTGTCTAGGCCTTAAAGAAGTTGGCACTTTGTATGAGAACGCAGTTACATGTCCATCTCTCCCTGGAGTCTTGAGGGACTGGATTTCGGGTGTCTGCTTTGAAGTCACTGTGTCTAGTATAGGTACAGTTTAGTCTATTGAATGACTGTATAACAGCAGCAACAAAGTCACAGCTACTACAAGCATAAATCAACATTTACCCTTGATTGGGAGCATTTATTCTGTGCTGAGATGCTCTCCTAAATGCTCCACAGGCCTCATCAATCTTCATTCTCATCTCAGTCCTTTCAGGAAAGTGAATTTACTATCCCCATTTTACAAGGAATATAAGTGTTAATTTGGTCAAGAACTGGAGTCTGTCTAGGCAGCAAGAGCTTATGAGGCTCAGACATATCATCAACTGGATGTTTTTATTTAAAGCTTTAAAATTATCAATCTATTCTAACGTGTTGGAAACTCTCATGCATTAAGAATGAATATGCTGACCACAAGTTCAGAGTAACCCCTAAGGCAACCTCAAAAAAAAAAAAAAAAAAAAAAACTATTACATAACATTTTCTTAACCTGATGTCCTTTTTTGTTTGTATCAAACTTGTAAAACTTTTTCTTTCACAAGATTCTCAGCTAGATTGTTTAACAGAGCCACCCAGCCTTACCCTAGTAAGTATGACTCAGGCTGGAGTGCCATTCAAAGCTGTGTCTCCTACTTGTTTACCAGGCAATTTCCATGCTTGCTTTAGCGGACCCTGCTTTGTGGCACATGCCTGCTTTGGTGTACAATTTGAAGCGCGAAAGTCTCTTCAGTGAAAAATTAAGCCAGCCTACAAAATCAGGCTCTGAGAACACTTCTATTAGAGGGACAGATTAGATGATGGTTGCATCTTTTTAGATAACTATAACGATAATAAAAAGAAGTATAGTTTCTTAGGAGCCTCCTGTATTTCAGCATAGTCTATAAGGTTGGTGGAGCTTCCACATCTTACAGAGGAAGAAATTGAGAATCAGAAAGTTGTGTTGCTTGCTCAATGAGAGGGCAGAGGACTCAGGAGCTGAACCAAGGTTAGTCTGAGATCCCAGGTTTTTCTCCCGTGAGCTACAAAGCAGGACACTGCCAACAGTACTCTGTGTGCAGGCAGCCGACGTTTTAATCTGGTTTGTAAAATCATCAGCTCACGCTCCCCTAATGTGACCACTAATGTGAGGCTCATTCCCGGCCTCCGTATTTCTAGCGGGGGGTTTCACATCCTGTGTTACCAGGGTCGACCTGTCCCAGAAGTCTGCTCAATCTTCTGTAGGGTTGGAGATTCCTTAGGACATTTTCCCTGAGCAGAAGAAGGGTGCAGCTAGGGTAATGACATAGTGGGTGACAGCTGGCACAGTATTGAGTAGCTTGATAGCAGGAACACTGACTGACTTGCTTAGTGGGACATATTTAAACCTGTCCCTGACCTTTCCCCAGGCTCTCTGCCTCCATCTTATCTTGTTTCTACTTCCAGTGTGAAGGGTCTAGACCAATTTAATGATGAATAATGATAAAACCCAAGAAATGTTCTTATTAAGTCAGCTTTTTATCTTGAAAATGGGAATTATTGGGGCAGGTAAAAACTCCAGGTGAATCCCATGTAAAGATCCGGGTGGCCTTTCTCACTCACACACAGAGAATCTTGGTGGAGACTGCAGCTTTACAAAGCTGGAGTGATTTGAAAATACATAATTCTCTAGGCTATAAAATTTACTCCACTAGACTCAATCTAATCCCTTGAGCCAAAGATCAAACTCTTTGCCAGATGTGGTTTTCCATTGTCATTTCAGCCTTCAGGTGGGAAAGCAATTGTTTATAGGTTTTAATATTGAGAAGCTATGTCTCTATAAGCCAAAAGGAGGTGCAGGTCAGAGCAATTAACTGGGCAGTTCAGTCTGCAAACTTGGACCTTTTCTGCCCAGAGTAGTCTAGACAAAGCTACATTGATCCTGGTTTTAATTTTGTAGTTTATCAGTGTCCAGAAATTTGGTTTATTTCAGAGCTTTATTTAACTACTTGCTTTTTGAAACTGGCCTTGAATTAGTGCTTCCTTCATTTCTTTTTCTCTCTCTTTGGTATGTTTGCCACAGCTGGAACCAGGGGCTGGAGAGTGTTGAAATGAGATGCCAGAGCCATCCATTGCAGGCTTCCAGGATGGCTCTGGCCGTGGGAGTCCAGTGACCCTGGGAGGCTGAGATGGACTCAGTTCTTCTGACTTCATGTGGCTGGAGGAGCCCCAACTCTGGAATTTTATCGTGATCTTTCATGCTGGGGGTTCAGCCAGCCCATGGGAAACTGGACTTGGGCAGGGCCACCTGGCAACAAATCCAAACTGAAATAAGAATCTGCTCTTTAAGGCTGACTGTGAAACTGTACGTGGGCCCACAGCCCAGCCCAGATGCCTAAAGGACATTGGGAAGGGAGGAAGTGGGATCAAAAAACTTTTAGCCACACACTGAAAACACCGCTTATTCAACTGGCATTTCTTTATGCACTGAGCCTGGAATATGGGAAGGGCCACTGAATGTCTTCTCAGGCCCATAAACAATGGCAGGGGCACAGTATTCCAGGAGAGCCTGTTTTAAAAGATGTTGTAGATTTTTTTTTTTTTTACAGTCCTACTTTTATTTTTTTTTAAACTTTTTCTCATTTTGGAGTATAGCCAATTAACAATGCTGTCATAGTTTCAGGTGGACAGCAAAGGGACTCAGCCATATACATACACACGTATCCATTCTCCCCCAAAGCTCCCTCCCATCCAGGCTGCCACATAACATTGAGCGGAGTTCCCTGAGTTATATTCATTTTTTAAAAAAGGAATGGTGACCTTTTGATGAGGCAAAGTAGCTAGCATTGAGTACTCTTGTGGGATATATTGTAAGAGACATGGGTTCAATCTCTGGATGGGGAAGAGCCCCTGGAAGAGGCATGGTAACCCACTCCAGTATTCTTGCCTGGAAAATCCCACGGACAGAGGAGCCTGGTAAGCTGCAGTCCATGGGGTCTCGAAGAGTCGGACACGACTGAGCGACTTCACTTTCACTTTTCACTTTCATGCATTGGAGAAGGAAATGGCAACCCACTCCAGTGTTCTTGCCTGGAGAATCCCAGGGACGGGGGAGCCTGGCGGGCTGCTGTCTATGGGGTCGCACAGAGTCGGACACGACTGAAGCGACTTAGCAGCCCCAGCAGGGGAACCCTTCCTAACATAGGTGTGTTTTAACACCTCCCTAAGCATTCTGCTGTGCAGCTGAGGTCGAGAAACACCAAGCTAGATGAATTTTACATATGAACTCGAGGCCCAGGGAGATGGAATATCTTGCCCAAATCATGTAGCTAGTTATTGTCAAAACCAGATTCTTCTCTAACCCTCTTATGTCACATTAAGTTGCTTCTCTTTATTGTGGTTTCATGATAAATTAAAAGCACACTTCAAAATGTAAGTTTCTAACGTAACATTAAGAAATGGATTTCACTTTAAGGCAAACAACAATTGAATCACCAGTGCACTCATGCTTTCCTATGTGACGATCTCTTGACAGATGTGACTGTTCATTGTATTTGGGGCCAGTGAGTCAAATATTGGCTCCTTGACTGCTTCTCCATTGCAGGCTCAGCCCTCTGGCATTCTGTTTCTTCTCCGGAAATCTTGCAACTCCTTTGATTCCCTTTGTTAATAGAAAACACTCTCCATGAGCCTCTAGCTGGTGATACGGATATACCAAGGAAACGTTTTCCACAGAACTCACTTCATTTGGGGACCATGTGTCCAGAAGAGCTATCATTTCTGGCCTAGACACCAACAGCACATGTACCGTCACCATTCTACGAGACATCTGGTTACCAACTAAATAATTCAATTGGATGTCAGCAGCCAGCCCTGGAAACGTACTAGTTTTTGTCCAGCCCACCATATTTGCCACACTGAAATGAAAATTCATAACCAGGCTTACCAACGATACCATTTAATTTCATTTAATAGCTAAGACTTCAAGGTGTTCTGGTCTCTACACAAAACATTTGAATTTCTTCTTGTGTCAAAAAAAATGTTAAAACCTGTGATGTAAATTTCAGGCATTTAGAGAAATTGCCTTATCTAGACTAATGGTCTTCAATCCTGGCTACATCAGACTCATGTGGGGGTTAAAAATATAACATTGTTTGGGCCCCACCCCTGATATAGTTAGTCTGAGGTGGGACCAAACATGAACATTTTCAAATGCTCCTCAGCTGAGTCTCATGTACATGTTGGGTTGAGAACCATTGCACCTGGTTATTACAGAGGGCTCTGAGCTCTGAATTTCCATTCTGGCCTTAGTGCTATAGGAATCACATCTCATTTTATTTATTCAACAAATTTATGTTCAAGAGGGAAAGTAATTTTGCACTACTTTCCATAAGTATCTTTTTCTCCAAAAGCCGTTATACTTTTTTTTCACCTTTGCAGCCTCCTTATAGCTAAAGCAGAGATTGATCACCCCTGGGAAGGAGAAGGTAGGTGCTGCCAAGAGTGGTGGTTTGCAAACTGAGATGCCCTTTAGAATCTCCTGGGAAGCTTTAAAAAATTGCCAGTGCCTGGCCACTCCAGACTAATTAAATCAGAGTTTGGGGGAATGGGCCCAGGGAATACTATAAACATACCCCAGGCATAATAGATTTTTGTTACACAGTCAAAGCTGAGACCAATGGCTCTAGTAATAAATGGATGACGTGTCAACATAAAATGAGGTTCTTGTTTCTTAAGATCTTGGATATTTTCATGTAAGCTTGTGAAATCCAAGGGAAAGTATCTACTTATCTATAATTGGAAGAGATGGAGGCTAGTTTTATTATTGACAATATTATTTATGATTTAACAAATAAATATTTATTGAGCAGTTACTCTGTGCAAGGAAACTGTAATTATAACCCACCACCTGAAACAGTGGAAACAGTGGCTGACTTTATTTTTCTGGGCTCCAAAATCACTGCAGATGATGATTGCAGCCATGAAATTAAAAGACGCTTACTCCTTGGAAGGAAAGTTATGACCAACCTAGACAGCATATTAAAAAGCAGAGACATTACTTTGTCAACAAAGGTCCATCTAGTCAAGGCTATGGTTTTTCCAGTGGTCATGTATGGATGTGAGAGTTGAACTATAAAGAAAGCTGAGTGCCAAAGAACTGATGCTTTTGAACTGTGGAGTTGGAGAAGACTCTTGAGAGTCCCTTGGCCAGCAAGGAGGTCCAACCAGTCCATCCTAAAGGAGATCAGTCCTGAGTGTTCATTGAAAGGACTGATGTTGAAGCTGAAACTCCAATACTTTTGCCACCTGATGCAAAGAGCTGAGTCTTTTGAAAAGACCCTGATGCTGGGAAAGATTGAGGGCAGGAGGAGAAGGGGACAACAGAGGATGAGATGGTTGGATGGCATCACCGATTCAATGGACATGGGTTTGGGTGAACTCCGGGAGTTGGTGATGGACAGGGAGGCCTGGTGTACTGTGATTCATGGGGTCGCAAAGAGTCGGACATGACTGAGTGAACTGAACTGAACCCCCCAGGAACTTTTTGTTTGTTACTTTGAATCAGAAAGGAGTTGAGGGTGGATGTATGTGTGTGGGTCCCAGCAGGAGAGAGATGACACATTCAACTGGATAACTGAGTAGGATTTAATAAAGGGAATGTTTATCATGATATGGGCAGGGTTTGTGCATGTGTGCCTGCTAAGTCGCTTCAGTCACGTCTGACTCTTTGCGACCCTGTGGGCTGTAGCCCACCAGGCTCCTCTGTCCATGGGATTCTCCAGGCAAGAGTACTGGAGTGGGTTGCCATGCCCTCCTCGAGGGGATCTTCCCTACGCAGGGATCACACCTGCATCTCTTACGTGTCTCCTGCATTGGCAGGCAGGTTCTTTACCACTCGTGCCACCTGGGAAGCCCACAGGCATGCTTTAGGGAAAGCAGCCTGGAAAGGCGTAGACTCCTCGGGCTGGCTAGCAGTGGGAGCCATCATCCTCCCAGGCCTGCAGGGCCTGGTCAGACTAGCTGTAGCTAGAGGGCTGCCTGGCAAAGGAGTAAACTTTTCAAGAAGGAAACAGCAAGTTTCATAGAGACCCTTTCCATATGAGATAATTCTAGCTGAATTCCTGTCTCATGTAGCCAAGAGTTCTAAGTAATACAGAAACTGTTACTGGGAGTAAGGAGACACATGACATTTTGAGACTGGATCCATGGAGTGGAGAGTGGTGAAGTACCCCCACTTCTGCCTTAGAAAGCTGGCAGTGTAACAATGACTGCCTCAGTCTCCTGCGACTCAGCCTACAAGGCTCACCAGGGCTGGAGCTTCTAGAAACAACATAGAAAATGTCAGAACATCATCCATTCATCCATATATACATGTATTCATTTTGTTAAATCAACAAATACTAAGTGGCTATCAAGTGCCAGGTACTGTTCCAGGATATTGGAGACTGACTGCCTGCAACAGGGTCTAGATCAGCCATGAAGAGCAGCAACGGATCCACGTTTGAGTCAGCTGGCCCAAACACAATACCCATTCACACCCGTAGGGGGGGTCACACAGAGAAGCATCAGTGCATGTGTGATTAGATAAGCACCTTGAATCCATTTCATAAAGATACTTTGTGAACTTACATTTTGAATACTGCTTCTCATTTATGGTAAAGCCACAATAAAGAGAAGCAACTTCATGTGGGAAAACAACATGAAATAAGAATTTGGCTTTGACATGAACTAGCCACAGAGCTTCCCAGGTGGCAATAGTGGTAAAGAAACCGCCTACCAATGCAGGAGACATAAGAGACGTGGGTTCGATCCCTGGGTTGGGAAGATCCCCTGGAAGAGGGCATGGCAACCCACACTAGTATTTTTGCCTGGAGGATCCCATGGACAGAGGAGCCTGGTGGGTGATGGTCGAAAAAAGTCAGATACAACTGAAGTGACTTAGCACTCACAGCCACAGAGCCCCTAATGTTATTTTAGAAATGTCTGTTATTTTAAATTAATTTTTATTGGAGTATAGTTGCTTTACAATGTTGCGTTAGTTTCTGCTGTACTAAATCAGCAGATTTAGTGATTCAGCACACATCCCGTCTTCCTTGGATTTCCTTCCCATTTAGGTCACCATAGAGCCCTGAGTAGAGTTCCCTGTGCTTTACAGCAGGTTCTCATTAATTATTTACTTTACACATGTATGTGTCAATCCCAATGTGTATGTGTCAATCCCAATGTATACGTGTCAATCCTAATCTCTCACTTCATCTCACTT
The DNA here is from genome assembly GCF_014754425.2 of Oryx dammah. Lineage (NCBI taxonomy): Eukaryota > Metazoa > Chordata > Mammalia > Artiodactyla > Bovidae > Oryx > Oryx dammah. The sequence continues at coordinate 3,395,904 of NW_024070212.1, forward strand.
CCTCTTCCTCCCTTGGTCTCCATATGTTTGTTCTCCACATCTGTGCTTCTATAGACATTTCAGTTTTTATTTCCCTAGGTGTAGAGATGTGACTTGGGCACTGTCAGAAGAAAGATGCCACTGAAGAAATTCAGGAGAGGAAAGAGGCCTTTCCTAGCAGCCAGGGGTGGTCTCCAGAATAAGGAGATCCTAATTCATTTACATATCCTTTTATTGGATGCCGATGATGTGCAGACGCAGGTGGCAGGGGTCCTCAAATAATGATCGAATCCTTGCCTTCACAGAGACCGGGGTGTCATGGAGATTCAAGCGAACTCAGACAGGTAACTAACTAGTGACACCATTTACCTGGAGGTTGTGGAGTTATTCTTTTGGAATCCCTTGAACGTGGTTCAGTTTTTTTAAAGAAAAGGAATTGACTACCTGCCAAGTTCTAGCCTGCGTATTTGTGACTGTGTGCTCTTTGTGCATTTGTGCACATCCGTGCATGCCTGCACACACATTCTTCATATAGAAAGAATTCTCTCCTGAGATTAAATGGGGAGGAAGGAGGAGAGCTGATAGCTTTTTTCCTAATGTTTCCTAGTGAAACATAAGCAAAAATCAAAAACAGCTCTCAGTCTGTAAAGGAAGGAAAATTCATCAGGTCTAAACTATCCACTCTCTTCTGGCTTAAAGCTAAGTTACGTCAACAAGATGTAAGGTTTCAGGACGAGTCCCAGAGTCCATTGAGAAGAATTAAACTTCATGACTCCTTGGAACAGGGGCCTGTTTTCATGCTAGTCCCCCTGCATCCTTTGCGGGAACCTGGCAACAAATGGGTTTAGCATCTGGGGTTTCTTGTTAGATTGACCTCGCTTTGCTAACATCCAGGACTTTTGCTGAAATCTTTGAAGACCAAAAGCTAATGGAAAGCCCAGGAGGAGGCAAGTGTTTTCCACATTCGGAAGCCTAAGAAGTTAATATGCTCCTCTCTTTCTCTGTCATAACTTACATGCTTTTAGTCCTGACTTTTGCTAAGTGACCTTTAGCTGAGATGTCAGGGTCTGTCGTTCTTATATGTGGCAGCCATGGGAATTCATTCTGAACAGAGCAACAGTTACAGGTGCAAGGGGCAGGTTAGTTGGTTAAAGCTAGTTTTTATAGGGTGAGAACAGTATCATGAGGAGTAGATGCCCCAGTAGTAACTGTCTTATTCAATCTCACTGGGAACCAGAGACTGAGCTGGGTCCCAGAGGGAGGAACAGGGGGGAGGGGCTGAGCAGGGGGAGGGATTGAGCAGGGGGAGGGACTGATGTAGTTGTTTAGGGCCATTTCAGAGTTGCTTTTTGAGGAGATATTTGAAAGACCTTGGGAAGGAGTAGGGACAGACCCCTTTACAACCTGGGGGTTTGCTATTATGTCATTTCCTATATACACATGGGTATCTCATAACTGTGGGTGGATTCCCCCTAAATATGGCAAGCTTTCTTTCTGAGTGTGCCCAGGGTGACTCTGGGGTGTTATAGTGGCCCCCCAGGCAATGGGAGATGAACAGTGACCACACCTGACTCTCCTGGTGTCAAGCTTTTGACTTTGTTCTGCTTCTGATACATATCTTGAACTTCAGGTGACCTATATTTAGATTATGTAAAAAGGTTAAAAAGCAAAGGCCTTTTTGCACTGAGGTCAGAGTTTGGTCCTGCTTGATAACACTGCTTTGATCTCCTGGACCCTGCCTGTCAAGATCTATGGTGTCGGTCAGCTAACTTTGTCCTGCACTTGACCTTTTGCTTGCCCGGACCTGTGGTTACTGCCAAGATTCTGATTCCTCAGCATGTCACCTCTGGCCAAAAAAAAAAAAAATCCCTAAATTCTGAGATTCGATGTTCCAGATTTTTCTCTGGCCACTTACAAAGATGTTTAAAAAGAAGGCCTTAAACACACACACACACCACACACAACCAGAAGGCAAAGAAGTGCATTTGAGAGGAAATTTCAAACAAATTATAGGGTCACTGATGCAGAACTCAGTAATAGCAGTTTGGCCAGAGTCTTACAGAAGGCACTGGAATCACAACCAAATTCTAGTTGAGGAGGGTGAAACAGAGAGATTATTTGCTGCAGCTCCCTCTTTTGGGGCAGATAATCCTCCAGTGATCAAAGCCAGATGCTTGCCTCCTGTCCTCTTGAGAATTGCTGAGTGTGCTTTCCTTTCCTTTGATTTGCTCTTTTTTATATTTTATCACACTGGCAGCAAAAAAAGTCCTTCCTCATGTCCAGCTGGACTCTTTGCTACTTAATTTAAAAGCCTATTTTCCATTCCCTGTCCATTTTGGTTATTTTTAATGGATCCTTTCCAGATGTGCACACGGTTTTCACAATGTGGTAAAAACCCACTTGGACACAAGACTCTCCTAAGGGTCTGACTCTCCCCAGGATGTTGGAGCCACTGAACTAGGAATCAGGGTAACCCTGGTCCCCTGCCTGCCAAGAACCCATGGTTTGACCTTGGACAAGTCATTTTCCCTAACTAGACAAACTGTTCCTCATTTCTAAAGTGAGGGGATCAGACCACACAATCTCTAAAATTTCTTCCAGCTCTGGACAATTGTGTTCAATAATTTTGCTGAAAAACACCATGTCTCAAGCAATGAGTCTGTGCTTAGCATGTAATAGATACACAATAAATATTTGTCACACAGTATTAAATCATAGGGATTTCCACTGAAGGTTTCCCTTAGCAGTCATTAAACCTTTTAATCACCTGGATGCCCTGTCTCTCTGTGGAAGGATCTGTCTCTCTTGTAAAAGTAACAACTAGAGCAGATGTCTTCATAAAGTATTTCAAGGGCCTGGCATAGGAACAGTCAGGATTCTCAGGCTCCATAGACAATCAGGCCCAACCTGTTTCTAGTCACTTCTTTGCTGTCACAGCCAATCTATTAGGATGCCTCTGTGATTCCAGAAAGAAAGCAAGTGCCCATGAGGAAGAGGTGATACATGTATCCGATTATACATATATCCCATTAAAAATAGTTATCGACAAGGAGCTTCAGCCAGAGTTGTGCTCAGTAAGCTGAGCTGGGATGGCTGGGGGGTGGGTAAGTAACATATTATCCAGAAAGCAACCATTCTTTCTTAGATGATTCCTTAGTCATATCTTTGGGGTTGCATAAGGCTCTTAATTTGGAGAAGGAAATGGCAACCCGCTCCAGTGTTCTTGCCTGGAGAATCCCAGGGATGGGGGAGTCTGGTGGGCTGCCGTCTATGGGGTCGCACAGAGTCGGACACGACTGAAGCGACTTAGCAGTAGCAGCAAGGCTCTCAATTAGCTACTATATAATGTACAGTGGTCAGGGAAATATTCAGGTTGGAAAGTCCAGTAAAAATAGAATTAAGACTTAATAAATATTTTTCTTCTCTAAGTCATAAGACTTATATAGAAACCCCAGTGAAGGGTTAGGAGTGACTGTGTTTCTGGGAGGACCAGGATGCCTTTTGAAAGAGAGAATGGGGTGCAATCCCTAACATGCCTGGTCTTTAAAAGCTCTAAGGGAGCCCCTTGTGTGTGGGACAGAAGGAAGTCTGGACCTGACATCAGAAACCTTGGACCTGGGCTTCTCACTTGGGCCTAGCATGTCCCAGCTGGATGACCTTGGGGAAACCAATGAACTTCTTCTGAGGCTCGGGTTTGCATTAACAGTTAAGTGAGGCAGGGTTTCCAGGTGGCTAAGTGGTAAAGAATCCACTTTCCAATGCAGAAGACATGGCTTTGATCCCTGATCTGGGAAGATCCCACATGCTGTGGAGCAACTAAGTCCATATGCTGCCACTGTTGAGCCCGTGTGCCATGACTACTAAACTCTATGCCGCACAGCCCACACTCTGCAACAGGAGAAGTCACTGCAATGAGAAGTTGGCCTACCATAACTAGACAGTAGCCCCTGTTGCCGCAACTAGAGAAAACCCCGTGCAGCAGCAAAGACCTAGCGTGGTCAACAATAAATAAATAAAATTATTGAAGAAATAATTAAGGGAGGTAATGGATGAGAAAGCATCTTGCTGCTGCTGCTGCTGCTAAGTCGTGGGAAAAACTCAAAGTTCTGCTTCTTGTAATGGCATCTGTGGTCAGAACTGATAGCAACAAAGCAGTAGGGCCTCAGGGCAGTGCTACAGCTGAGAACCTCCTGTGCTGTGCTGTGCTTAGTCGCTCAGCCACCTCTGACTCTTTGCGACCCAGTGGACTGTAGCCTGCCAGGCTTCTTGTCCATGGGGGTTCTCCAGGCAAGAATACTGGAGTGGGTTGCCATGCCCTCCTCCAGGGATCAAACCCGGGTCTCCCGCATTGCAGGTGGATTCTTTACTGTCTGAGCCACCAGGGAAGTCCAAGAATATTGAAGTGGATAGCCTATCCCTTCTTCAGGGGATTTCCCCGACCCAGGAATCGAACCGGGATCTCCTGCATTGAGATGGATTCTTTACCAACTGAGCTACTAGGTCATCTCATTTGGACCCAATAATGAGTGTCTTTCCTCTCTGTATTAGTTTGTTGGGGCTGCCGTGACAAAACATCACAGACTGAGTGGCCCAAACAGCAGAAATCTATTTTCTCATGGTTCTGGAGGCTCGAAGTCCAAGATCACAGAGCTGGCAGGGTAAGTCTGAGGCCTCTCCACTTGACTTGCACACGGCTCCCCTCTTGCGGCTGCTTCTCCTGGCCATCTCCCTATGCACATGTACCCTGGTGCGTCCTAATCTCCTCCTCTTAGAAGAACATGGTCAGATTGGATTAACTAAGTCCTTTCCTTAAAGACCCCATCTCCACAGTCACTGTCTACGGTACTGGGGTTAGGACTTCAACCTAGACAGAGTTCAGTGCACAACTCCCAGAAACTCACTGAGCCTGCAGGAGGAGTGCACATCACAGGGCCATGTGGGGCTTTGCAGTCTAGCTCTGTGATGAGGTTTTATACTCAAAATCAGTCTTCCCTCCTCTCCTCCCTCCCTCTCTTCTTCTTGGGAGGAAAACGCAAGTGAGCACGTCTGTTCTGAAAAGTGAATACTTCTCCTTTGCAGAGATTCTTCACCTGTGGTTGCTCAAGTTCGTAAGCAAGGACACCAAAGTCCCTGGGTTCCTGGGTGAGTCCCTGGGGATTTGGTTGGGGATGGGGGGAGTCTTAAAACTACCCCACAAAGTGGCCTCTTAAGCACAAAAGGCCATGCTGTCAGCTGGCCTGTGTGAGTCCGTGAGACAATGCTAGACCACACCCCTGGGACTGCGGGGGTGCTTCCCTCCTGTGTGCTTTCTCTCTTCTTCCCTCGGCGCCCCTTCTGCATTATGAGGCATTCCACGCTCGGTACACCCAGCCAGCTGTTTGGAGTGCAAAAAATAACCACAGCCAGAGGCATCTTGGTCCAAAACTCTCCTCTACTCTCTCTCTCTTTCTTGCACTCCTTCTCCATTTTATTGTTCATTCCCCAAGTAATCTCCCCCAACACTCCATATTCTCAATCTTATCCCTTCCAAGGCTTAGTTTGGGAATTTGGTCTGAAGACAATGGGTCTTTACCAGTGAATGTCTGACCTATCAAAAAATGAGTATTTACCAAACTAACAGTTACATCAAAGTGCTTAAGCCCAATCACATTCCTCTTTTCTTGTCATTCTTGCCTAGATTATTAACTTCTCATGAATGGGGACCATATTGTACTGTCCATGACCCTTAGTACAATTCTTTACGCATAGGAATACGCCAAACACTTTGGAAGAAAGCAATAAACCTTTTAAGCATAATATTATCCTCTAAGAGGTTTAGGCCTACAGCATCTTTAAAGAAAATTGTTAAGCTCCTCAGTGGGCTTTCTAAACCATGAGTGGGGTGTCAGCTACTTCAATGATGCAATTTAAATGACTGAACTTAGCTAAAGGTATTGTTTGTTTAAAAAACAGGCAGACAACAAACAACAAAACAATAATTATAACTTCTTTTGATACAAAAATATAAAACAGATAATCATAAAGAGTAGTTTTCATAGATGTGAATGCCTAGGTAAAAATGCAGTTCCTTATTAACAAGATATAATTTTGCTGTGTTTTTGCATTAAAAAATTTCCCCCCTCTTTTGGCTTCAAAGTTAGAAATTCTCTCTTAAGCGTTTGCTTTGATTTTAAAGTCCGTGAAGGTTTGTTGAAGTTAATACCTTCAAGCCTTCCTAAACAAATGGTGCAGTGGTCTCTGATCCTTGTCCTAATCTAGTTGTTCTTCTTCCTCCCTCTCTTTGCCATCAGAGGAAGAAGAGAGTAATGACAGGATCAGATGGATAACAGTCTCCCATGTCTGACCTTTCCTATGCTTCTCCCTATTAGTAGAAATAAAAAAAAATTGGGCACAAGTCCTAAATTTGTACTCATTCATCTATTCATTCAACAAATATTAAACACCTACTATGTGCCAGACATTTTCCCAGGGGCAGGAACTACAGAGATGTTGTTGTTCAGTTGCTCAGTTGTGTCTGACTCTTGTGACCCAATGGACTGCAGCACGCTAGGCTTCCTTGTCCTTCACCATCTCCCGGAGCTTGCTCAGACTCATGTCCATCGAGTCAGTGATGCCATCCAACCAATTTGTCCTCTGTCCCCCGCTTCTCCTCCTGCCTTCTATCTTTCCTAGAATCAGGGTCTTTTCCAGTGATTTGGCTCTTCACATCAGGTGGCCCAAGTATTGGAGCTTCAGTCTTTAAAATGAATATTCAGGGTTGATTTCCTTTAGGATTGACTGGTTTGATCTCCTTGCAGTCCAAGGGACGCTCAAGAGTCTTCTCCAACACCACAGTTAGAAAGCATCAATTCTTCAGTGCTCAGCCATTTTTATGGTTCAACTTTCACATCCACACATGATTACTGGAAAAACCATAGCTTTGACTATATGGACCTTTGTCAGCAGAGTAATATCTCTGCTTTTTAATATGTTGTCTAAGGTTTCATAACTTTTCTTCCAAGGAGCAAGCATCTTTTAATTTCATGGCTGTAGTCACCCTCAGCAGTGATTTTGGAGCCCCCCAAAATAAAGTCTTTCACTGTTTCCATTATTTCCCCATCTATTTGCCATGAAATGATGGAATTGGGTGCCATGATCTTAGTCTTTTGAATGTTGAGTTTTAAGCCAGCTTTTTTGGCTCTCCTCTTTCACCTTCATCAAGAGGCTCTTTAGCTCCTCTTCTTGTTCTGCCATAAGGGTGGTGTCATCTGCATTTCTGAGGTTACTGATATTTCTCCCTGCCATCTTGATTCCAGCTTGTGATTCATCCAGCCCAAATTTCGCATGATGTACTCTGCATAGAAGTTAAATAAACAGGGTGACAATATACAGCCTTGATGCATTCCATTCCCAGTTTTGAGCCAGTCTGTTTTCCATGTCTAACTGTTGCTTCTTGACCTGTATACAGGTTTCTCAGAAGACAGGTAAGGTGGTCTGGTATTCCTATCTCTTTAAGAATTTCCCACAGTTTGTTGTGATCCACACAGTCAAAGGCTTTGTGTAGTCAGTGAAGAAGAACTAGATGTTTCTCTGGAATTTTCTTGCTTTTTCTGTGCTTCAGCAGATGTTGGCAATTTGATTTCTGGTTCTTCTGCCTTTTCTAAATCCAGTTTGTACATCTGGAAGTTCTTGGCTCATGTATTGTTGAATTCTAGCTTGGAGGATTTTGTGCATGACCTTGCTAGCATGTGGAATGAGTGCAATTGTGTAATAGTTTGAACATTGTTTGGCATTACCATTCTTTGTGATTGGAAGGAAAACTGACCTTTTCTGGTCCTGTGGCCACTGCTGAGTTTTCCGAATTTGCTGGTGTATTGAGTGCAGCACTTTAACAACATCATCTTGGAGGATTTGAAATGGCTCAGCTGGAATTCCATTAACCCCACTAGCTTTGTTTGTAGTGATGCTTCCCAAGGCCCACTTGACTTTGCATTCCAGGATGTCTGGCTCTAGGTGTGTGATCACACCATGGTGGTTATCCAGGTCATTAATATCTTTTTTGTATAGATCCTCTGTGTATTCTGGAGAAGGAAATGGCAATACACTCCACTCTTCTTGCCTGAAGAATCCCATGGACAGAGGAGCCTGGAAGGCTACAGTCCATGGTGTCACAAAGAGTCAGACACAACTGAGTGACTCACAACAACAACAACAACAAAATCTGTGTATTCTTGCCACTTCTTCTTAATATCTTCTGCTTCCGTTAGGTCCATACCATTTCTATCCTTTATTGTGCCCATCTTTGTATGAAATAGTCCCTTGGTATCTTTAATTTTCTTGAAGAGATCTCTAGTTTTTCCCATTCTATTGTTTTCATCCATTTCTTTGCACTGATCGCTGAGGAAGGCTTTCTTATCTCTCCTTGCTGTTCTTTGGAACTCTGCATTCAGATGGGTATATCTTTCCTTTTCTCCTTTGCCTTTTCCTTCTCTTCTTTTCTGATTTATTTGTAAGACCTCCTCAGACAACCATTTTGCCTTTCTTTTTCTTGGGGATGGTTTTGATCGTTGCCTCCTGTACACTGTTATGAACCTCTGTCCATAGTTCTTCAGGCACTCTGTCTATCAGATCTAATTCCTTGAATCTATTTCTCACTTCTACTGTATAATTGTAAGGGATTTGATTTAGGTCATACTTGAGTTGCCTAGTGGTTTTGCCTACTTTCCTCAGTATAAGTCTGAATTTTGCAATAAGAAGTTCATGATCTGAACCACAGTCAACTCTCAGTCTTGTTTTTGCTGATTATATAGAGCTTCTCCATCTTTGACTGCAAAGAACATAATCAATTTGATTTCAGTATTGGCCATTTGGTAATGTCCATGTGTAGAGTCATCTCTTGTGTTGTTGGAAGACGGTGTTTGCTATGACCCTCTTGGCAAAACTCTGTTAGCGTCTGCCCTGCTTCATTCTGTACTTCAAGCCCAAAGTGAAAGTGAAGTCGCTCAGTTGTGTCTGACTCTTTGCGACCCCATGGACTGTAGCCTACCAGGCTCCTCTGTCCATGGGATTTTTCCAGGCAATAGTACTGGCATGGATTGCCATTTCCTTCTCCAGGGGATCTTCCCGACCCAGAGATCAAACCCGGGTCTCCCTCATTGTAGACAGACGCTTTACCATCCGAGCCACCAGGGAAATCCTCTTATTTCGGGTATCTCTTGATTTCCTACTTTTGCATTCCAGTCCCCTATGATGAAAAGGACATCTTTTATGGTGTTAGTTCTAGAAGATCTTGTAGGTCTTCATAGAACCATTCAACTTCAGCTTCTTCAGCATGACTGGTTTGCTTTGGAAACAAACCAAGATCATTCTGTCATTTTTGAGATTGCTCCCAAGTACTGTATTTTGGACTCTTTTGTTGACTATGAGGGCTACTCCATTTCTTCTAAGGGATTCTTGCCCACCGTAGTAGATATAATGGTCATCTGAATTACAGAGACGAGAAAGTCACAATCCCATTCTGCAGGAAGCTCACAGTCTATTAGGGACTAGAAATACAACCACATTGTTCCTGTATACTGAGATATTAGAAATAAGTATGAAGGACTATGAGAGAACTGAGGAGAGGTCTATTTCTTATCATGAAGAGGAGGAAGGTGAGAGGCATGGGAACTAGTCCTTTAAGGGTTAAGGGAGGAGTGGTGAACATCATCTCGAACCATGGGATCCAAAATGGTAGCCACTAGCCTCCTGTGGCTATTTATATTAATTAAAATAAAACGAAAAACTTAGTTTATTAGTCGTGCCACATTTCAAGTCCTCAGAAGCCAGCTATGGCTAGTGGCTACCACCCTGAACAGTGCAGATACAGGATATTTCCATCACTGCAGAAAGAGGGGGGAAAGTGCATGTCAAAATGACACAGAAGCCAACATGAAAGAGCTCCAGTGGCTAGATCTAGAAAAACTTAAGCAAAAAAAAAAAAAAAAAAGATAAAATAATAGTAACTTTGTGGAGAAATCTTGCAGACACCAAGTGATGAGAGTTAACATCATTAGTGATGGGTATCGCATGCCTTTGGTATGATAATGAGAAGGCACCACACCTCTGTAGTCTTTTTTCCAATTCCCCAAATCCCAGTCTAGGCATGAAAACCCATCAGACAGACCCACAATAGAGGATATTCTACGAAATATCTGACCAGTACTCCTCGAAAGTGTCAAGGTCACAAAGAATAATGAAAGACTGAGAAACTGTCAGAGACGGGTGAGACTAAGGGGGCATGATGACTAAATACAGTGTGATATCCTGGGCTGGATCCTGGGCTAGAAAGCGATCATAAATGGAAAAGCTGGTAAAATCCCAATAAAATTGAAGTGTGATAATAGTGTTGTATCATACTAATTTCTTGGTTTTGATAAATGCTCTAGGTTATATAAGACATTAACATTGGGAGAGGCCAAGTGAAGGGTATACAGGAACTCTCTGTTCTGCTATTGTAATAATAGTCTAAATAATAATAAGAAGAAAGTCCAAAATTATTGAGATTAAAAATGTATGGAAAAATAAAGATAGCGTGGTGAAAATGTGTGGTGTAAGTCCCCCAAATTAAGGCCCAATATTATCTGTTACCTTGACATCAGGTGAAACTGGTAGAGTCTTAAATGGCCTGACTGCAAGTTCCCCTCCCCACTCTGCTCCCACAGATAAGGTCTCATAACCAAACCACCCTCCTTATCCAATCCAGGTAAGCCTCCCTCCTTATCCTTATCCTTATCCAGGTAAGCCCCCTGAGTTCCCAAGTGTGACTCCCGTGTGGTCCTCTGTGGTACGTGGTGTCCTTCCTTCCAGGACCGTGAGTGTATGTGACTAATAAGCTATCTTGTCTGCCCGGTATCAGTTGTCATATGTTCAGTCACCCCTGTAACCCAGGGTGGACTCCCTCCCTTACCAACGGGCAGATAAGAGGAGACTATAGCAAGGTGTCTCACCTCTCACCCTGTATCCCAGGTGTGCTGAAGGGTTTTGTCTCCTCAGAGCTGCTCTCTGGATTGGGATCTATCTCCTCCTCTTGCTGAAGATTTGGAGACCTGGGCAGGGAATGGACAATGGGATGATAATCAGAGATGAGGAGGAAGGATACAGTGATGAGAGAAAAGAGAAGCCAGGGAAAGAGTAAAAGAAAGAAATGACATACTCCTAAGATGCCACCCAAGGCTGGGGTATGCCCCAGGAACTTTAGGACAGAAGTGACCACCTGGACATGCAGTGGGCATTGAGTTGCGTGTCACAAGCTTGGAACCTGGTTCCCATCCCACCGTCCAGCTGTATGGCCTTGGACAAGTCCTCCAACTTCTCTGACCCTAGATATTCTTAACCATAAATGAGACTAATAGGACTTGTGTGTCTAATACTTCCCTGGTGGCTTAGTGATAAGGAATCCCCCTGCCAATGCAGGAGACTTGGGTTTGATCCCTATGTTAAGAAGATCCCCTGGAAAAGGAAATGGCAACCCACTCCAGTACTCTTGCCTGGGAAATCCCATGGACAGAGGAGCCTGGCAGACTACAGTCCATGGGGTCGAAAGAGTTGGACACAACTTAGTGACTAAACAACAACAAACTGTATGAGAGTCAAATGTAATATTCTATGTGAGAGTGTATACAAAGTGTGAAATCATATACATTTTATAGGAATAAGGATGGAAAGATATGGTTTCTGCTCTCAAGAAAGTTGTAACCCAGTAGGAAGTTGCCTTACATGCAGTGGTACCAGCGGTTTCCATGCTCATAGTTTCCATGAGGGAGATGTAAACAAAATGCTAGAGCAGGGACAATTCGACTGGAGAGTTGGAGAGATTCCATGGAAGAGGTATGATTTGCACTTGGCCTTGAAACGCAAGTCATCAGAAAATATTACATGGAGTGATGGAAACGGGTTTGGAACACTAGTATTTGGTGTCTACACTTAGTTCTATGACTGTGGGCACGTTTAAAGCTTTCTCAGCCTTAGTTGCCTTGTCCTCAAAACGGGGCTAATACCTACAGTTGTGATAAGAATCAAATGGAGAATATAAGGGAAAGTGCTCCACAGAGTGCCCGTCATGTAGTGGCTACTCAATCGGTGTTGGCGGAGTCAGAAGTATTTATTGTCTTACGGCTGGGACCTGGTTTTGCTGGGCAGGAGTTGGATCCAAGGAGTGGATAGGAACTTCACCAGCTCTTGGTGATTTACAAGGCGCCAATAGCCTCAGTTTGAAAATGCCTCCCTGAGGCTGCTTTTTGTGCATGAGCCTTGCAGCCTTCAGTCCTATTGTAGAGAGAGTGGTACATGGGGCAGGCCCTAGGCAGCTGGGTACCCAGTGATTATAGCAGGAGACTGCTGGGTAGCCCCTCCTCCTGGGTCTCTACTCTGGGGGCTGGGTAATGAGAGTGGCACTGTTTCTGTGGCCTGGCAGGCATTGACCAGGATACCCCAGCTGGTTTGGGTGGCTTGCTACCTCAACATCTCCACTTGGATGTGTAACAAACCTCTAAACTCGGTACATCCAAACGTGAGCTCTTGAACTCCACACCCACTGGCTCCACTTTCAGGCTATGGCATCTCCATTCTTCCAGTTGCTCAAGCCCAAATCTTGCAAGTTGCCTTGACGCCTCTCTTCTTCTCTCAGCTCCTATTCTGCCATCCAACTTCTCAGAAGATCCTATTGCCTCTACCTTTAGAATGCAGCCGGTATCTACCACTTATTACCACCTCCACTGCTGATCCTGGTTGGGGAATTCTACTTTTCACCTGGATTACTGCCGCAGCTTCTCTGATCTCTCAGCTTCTGCTCTCGCCACTCCCTCCCACACCCATACAGTCTGTCCCCAGTAGGGCATCATGCTAAAAGTTAGGTCATTTCAGTCTTCACTTAAACATTTTCAAATGCCCCCATTTCTCTCAGAGTAAAGTTCAGGGTCCCTAAAATGTCCTACAAGACTGTTTGTGAGCCCAGGACCGGGCTTGTGTTTCCTCTCTGACTTCGTCTCCTATCACCCCTCTTGCCCTCTGCTCCAGCCACTTGGGCCTCCCCCTTTCCCTAGAGCCTTTGCTCTGGCTGGAAAGCATTTCCTCCAGATAGCACTATGTTAACTCCCTCATTCCTTCAATCTTTGCTCAAATGTCAACTTCTCAACAAAGCTTGTGACAATCCTATATTTAAAATAGGAACCGCACACCTCCCTGTCTTCGCCCACCGTGCCCTGTCCCCGATACCCTGCAATACTCTTTTCACACTCATCACCCACCCTATCTCTTCATTTATTTCTTATTAAAAAATATTCTCTTTATTTATTCTTTTGGCTGTGCCATATAGCCTGCGAAAACTTAGTTCCCAGACCAGGGATTGGACCTGTGTCCCGTGCGGTGAAAGCACAGTGTCTTAACCACTGGACCACCAGGGACGTCCCTACTTCTTGATTACACCCACTTTTTGCTTTCCGGTCTCCCTTGACTAGTAATATAAGCCGAAAGAAAGCAAGGGACTCTCTCTCAGTTGTGTTCACGAGGAGTCCAGGTGCCCAGAACACTTCCTGGTTGCTGATGAGTATTTGTTTGCTGTTCTCACCCTCAGCCCCTCTCTGTTGCTGGATGGCACAGCAGAGAAGATTTGCTGACAGGGCAGCCCATCGGTGGTCTGGGTTGCAGCCCCCTGCTTCCCTTGAGGTAGGTTCCAGGAGTGAACTGACTTCCCCAAATTCTCAAGCTGGGGTTGAAGGCTCAGCCCAGTATGGACCTCAGGTGAGCTGATGCCAAATGAACCCTTTGCTTTTCTGAGGCCCCCAGGTGGAAAGAGGGTTGGTGGGAAAGGTGGTTGGATCAGCAAGGAAGGGCTCCTGGGTGGGTTGGTGGTTTAGGGACCCCCGCTTGCCCTGAGTTCATCACATCTGTAGGATGTGCCCAGGGTAGCTCTCTCTTTTCAAAGCCCAGCCCCCATCCATGCCCACTAGTTGTATGAGCCTCTGGGGGGCATCCCTGACGATTCAGTGGTTGAGCAGGGTGGGGGAGGATTTAAAACATCAGAGCTGAGCTTGTCCAAGGGTGGGTCTGGGCTCTGAGGGGAGCAAAGAACAAAGGGGGGAGAGCTCTGGGGCCCCTCACCCCCACTTCTAAACCATGGATTTTCCATCTGTTCAAAGGGAACAGGAAAGCCTGCCTGTCTCCCTTTCAGCATCTGAGGATCAAGTGAAATAATGTATATGAAAATGTTCCAAAAAGAATAAAGAGATTTGCCAGGATAAAAAATGGTTTTTATTCCAAGTGATAAGTCAAGGGTGAGATTTCTAATAAGTCATTTGTGTGGGCTGTTCCTTTAAGTCCTGTTTATTTATTTTTTAAAAATAAAAAACACTCCACGTGTGTCCTGTCAATGAAGGGTGGAAGTGTGTTGCACAGCTTCAGGTCATCACTAGTCTCTCTGCAACTCAGCCCTTCTCTTCTGAAGCAGCTTGCTCCCAGGTGGGACATGCTGTTTGGCAGAGCACCCTCCAGCTGGCACGACCCCTCGCGTGGCTGTGATGGGGCTGTGGCCTTGTTAAACCCAGGATCCACACCCCTTAGTCATGAGGTTGAAACCACTTGCCTCCAGAGCTTCACTGACACCACTGGGAGATGGAGGGACGTTGGGTCAATAACTTGGTTTGTTCAGGATCTGAGTGGGCAGCAGTTGAAAAGAGGAAGGAAACTCATATTGGTAAGACTTTTCTTTAGTCCATCATGACTTTGGACCATCATTACTTTAGGCCTCATGACTTACTTGTGTCTCTCTAAGGTATGTTATTCTTATTTTAGAAAGGGGAAAACTGAGGTTAAAAGAGGTTAATAACCTGTCCCAGGCCACACAGCTTACTAGTAACTGGCAGAACCAGCATCGGAACTCAGATCTGCCTGGTTTAAAAAGCCATGCCCTTCCCATGACATGACAGACCAGTGAATGGGGCTCTAGCTTTAGCTCCTTGCTTTAGATGTATGCTCTTAGGCAACTCATGTCAACCTCTCCCATCTGTTTTCTCAGCCACAGAAGGCAATGATAACTCTATCCCTCATTGGAAGCTGTGAGATTCAAGTGAAATAATATATGTGGAGTGATCTGAGTATTGCAGGTTGTTCCATGCAAGCGAGGAATTACTGTGACAGTGTAGAAGGTGTCGCTTTCATCCCGTGACTCCCTTGCTCAAGAACTTGCAATGAGTTACTCATCCCTGACCCACATGAAGACTCTGGCATCCCAAGATCCACCTTTTGTGTTATCTGCTATTACTGTCCTCTCCAGCTAGCCTTGGTTTTGATCTTGTAAATGGCACATTCATTATCTGAAATGTCCTCCCTGCCACCTCTCTGCCCATCTGGCTCTTTCCCCACCTTTAAAATGTGTTTGCCTCCTCCAGGAAGCCCTCCTTTGCAGCCTCACCTGGCCTTGCCATGTGGATTCCAACATGCTGCTGGGCTGCTGGTGTAAGGGCTCGTCAGTCACTTTATAAGCCCAAGAACTTCTCTTCAAGGAGGATTTAGAGTCCTGCAGGCAGAGATCATGGTTTTGTGTCCTTTGTCCTCACAGTACCTTGTGCAGAATTTAAGACCCACGAGTGCTACACTCAGAAAACGTTGACTGATGGGCTGATCCAGGACACTGGACCCATGCCTCTATCTTCTCTTGTTGTGACAGGTCATGGGAAGGTCTGGCAGCTCTTCCAGTCATCCTCCTGCAACTCCCAGCTGTTTTCCGGGAGCGCTCTCACCATGCTTGCCTGGAGCTGTCACCCCCTCCCTTCTGTCTGGCCAGACCACTCTGTTCTTACAGGGCCAACCCCCAGCAGAGCTCCTTACCCAAGGACTCTGTCCAAGTCATCTGCCCTACTCTGCACTCCTTTCCAGGCCATATCCGAGTGCTGGGTTATGTTTTGGCTTATCTTCCAAAAACCTTGAGAAGATAGAGCAGCCTTGATCATCCATGGGCATGTAGTAGCTGCTTATTATACTTTACCAGGACTGCATATTGATCTCAAAGAAGAAGAGTCAGTTGAAATCTTCACACTTAGATTCCAGTGTGTCCCAGGTGCCTTTTATTCTTCAGAATGAAGGCACAAGTACCCCAAAAGAGGGCCGGCAACAGAGAAAGTATGGCTCTGGTGTCAAACACACCACCGGGTATGTTACCTTATCTCTTAGAGCCTTGATTTCTTAATCAAGAAATATTGTGTATATTGTGGATGACAATAACCCAGACATTGCTAGATTGTAGTAAGCATGGCTTTAAATTCAATCTTGAGTTCTCTCTTCAACACCATTGTTCGGCGCTCTGCTTCAGTGACCCCTTCTTAGAGAGAGTTTCCCCATATCTGGTCTGGTCTTGTCGTAAGCCACCACACCCTGTTAGTTACCTTCCTAGACCTTCTTACCATCTACAATGATTGTATTTGTGTACATGCACACCGCCTGCCTCCCTGGTAGGATGTAAGCCCCATGAGGGCAGAGTCAGTCTCATTCACCATTGTGCCCTTAACTCACAGGTAAATGCCTGGCACTCAGTAGATATTTAGTCAATTTTGATTTCTTTTCGTTCCCTTTCTCAGTAAATAGCGTGTTGTCGGTCTCTGAGTCAGGAAGATAAAGGCTCTTTTTAGCCTCTGAGAAAGCTCCTGCGATGACATGAAGGTCCAAACAGGCACATATCAAGAAGAGGCTCCTATGCTTTAAAACCTTTCCTCCAGGAAGAGGAGGATCAGCGGATGCTGGGGAGGGGCAGGTGCTGGTGACCTGTTCATCTGAAGCAGCAGAACAAATGCCCCACTTCCATCTAATGAATCGGTCTGGGGTTATCCTCTGCCTCAGCAGCGGGTCACTTGGGATCTCCAGGTCATAGGCCCAGTCTGGACTGTACCCGCCTGGCAACAGGAGAGTGGCATTTCTGGGGACAGGGGCCTGGTCTTGCCCCCGCCCCCGTGCCCACCTCTGTCTTCCCAGTGCCTAGTGAGCACCAGACTTCACCCTTCCTGGGTCTGTCTTGGTCACGGTCCTTACAGTGGCCCCAGAGGAAACGATGACAGCTGTGCCCGTTCTTGCCCAGTGTAGGCACAAGAAGTGTGGACATGGGTGTGAGTGTGAGGGTGCGAGAGCGTGTTCGTTAAAAATTTTTTTTGAGAGAAGGAAAGTGGGAGAAGACAGAACAGAAAGGAGAGGGAAAGGCAAAGCCACAGGGAGGACAAAAGGGGAAGGTGAGGAAGGAAGAGAGAAATGTGGGGACAGAGGACTTGTTATTTTTATTAGATCTGAGGATGGTTTGAACTGGTAGAGAGGGGGAGTTTGAAAAGACAGAAACACAGGCAAAAAAAAAGGGCTACTAACTAGAGCAGAGTCCAGGCTGATCCCAACCCCAATTTGTCCAGGATGAAGGGGTGTCCTGGGCTGTGGGAAGAAGCACACTAGGGACTTCTTCCAGGGTGTCCAGCGGAGCTGGCCAGGCAGTGGCCAAGAGTGGCTTTGCTGCAGACTAAGAACAGGTTACTAAGAGCCCAACAGGATGTGAAGCCAGACCGCACCCCACGTCTGCTCCACCCCAACAAAAGCGCATTCTCCACACTGGAGATGTGAGGTTGGAAGTGACCTGACGGTGCTCATTTTCCTCATATCAGAAGCAGGGATGGTGGGTTGGATGATGTGCGAGGGGCTCTTTAGCCCACTGAGCACTGTGAGACAATGGTATAGTTGCTTCTGCTGGGTTGAGTAGCCTGGCTGAGGTCTGCTGGCAGGAGAAAGCATCAGGGACTCCAGGGGAAAATCTTCAGGCAGAGCTGCTTCTGGCTGTCAGTGGAAGCCTCTTCCTATCCTGCTGTGGAGGACAGGGCTTTGGGACAGCAATCCACACGTGAGTGTAAATGGACCAGCTAGTGGGCGCGTACAGGCTTGTCTTCCCTCAGGAAACCCTGCCGCCTCCGTGCGGTCTGGGCTAGCCCAGTGCTGGCACAGCAGCGTCCATCTGTGCTGCGTGATTTCATCACAGCACCATGTGGCAGGGGCTTGAAGTGACAGCAGCAGGAAATGAGAGGGGGAGGGGGCTGGGGAACTGATCAGGTTTCTCAATTACTCCTTTACACTAACCAGTTCAGGCTTAGTGAGCACCTGGGCTCTTTAGTTTGGGGTTGGGGAGGAGGTCCCAAGAGAGACGCTATTGGCCTTCCTTCAATTTGGGCAGGTGGGAACCTCAGCGATGTATGTGCAGATAGGAACCAGATGTAACTTTATTTTCCAAGCTGGTGGTACAGGTCATGCCAATTGCATGAGGTTTTAAAAGGAAGCAAAGAGAAAATAAATAAGATGCATGGGTCTGTGGTAGTGTTCATGTGTGTTGTATGTTGGAGGAGGTGACTGAAATCCCCAATCAATAAGGTAACTGAGTTATTTCCGTCAAGTGTTTAAGGCTATTGCTTTGAGTGGACACACGGCCGTTGGTTGTGTTTGCTGTAATCAGCTTTGGACTCATTGGGCATATTGATCATTCGGCACTATGTGGTGTTCCTAAAACATCGGCGAATCTCTCCCTCCACCTCTCCTCCACCCTTCTCTCCCTCCCAAGGCTTCTTAAAAGCAAAAGCACACTTCTCTGTGCTGGCTGGGCTGCAAGTTTTCCACTCCAGATCACCATTTGTTCTAAAAGCAAAATGCAATTTTCTGAGAGTCTTTACACTTCTGTGCACACACACATACGCACGCACACACAGCCTCTGTACTCAACAATGTGCTTTTTAGTCTAGAAAAGGAGCAGAGACAACAGGTCCACTATAGTCCTGCAATATCCCAGGGCAGGGGACCCATTCCCAGCGCAGCCACAGACATTGTCCCCATTGAGGCGCCTCTCCAGCTCTGGGCAGCTCACAATCCCAACCTTTGTGACCACCAGAGAATCGTGGCCTGTACCCGTCCCCTCGGACTCCACCCTGCTAGCCTCCAAAGGTCACTGACAGTGATGTCACGGAAAAGCATGTGGCCAAGAGTCTGTCTTCGGAAGGAGTGCTGGAAACTGTTGGGCGATCCCTATCTGCCCAACCCCCAGCCTCGGGCCCTGGAGAACTGCTGCTGCTTGGAGGCAGTGCCCCGGGGACACACTCCCCGAGTGGCTGGAGTGGGGTAGTCCGCTAAGGGGCCTGCTGCTCTGCCGTCTTCTCCACTCGCCACGTACCTCCGCCCAGGTCAGCGGAATGGAGCACCGAGCAAGCTGGACCCCAGGGCCCTCTTCTCGGGCCTCCAGCCTCATAGCCACATTAGCTCTCTTCTTGCACAGCTGGGTGTGGCCCCACTGCTTTGCTTTCGTTTTTGATTCTTGCATCACCAGCAGGACTGACATACACAGATTCACCTGCACGCACACACATACACACACTCTGATCACCCTGTAAGCCCACTCTGTGTCAGCCTCATCTAACCCAGTCCAGAGGGTGCGCTCGACACAGCTTCAGGTTAAGTGGAGCTATGCACATCTCCCTGAAAGCCTGGGGACACAGGACTCCTGAGTGCTCTGCGGGAATTTTAGAGAGGACCCCCGAAGAAAACAGCAAAAAGTATATTAAAATTGCATTTACTGGGCTCTGTGTGTCCTAGGTATTTCACATACATCATTTTCTATGACTTTCTTAGCCATGCCAGGAAGGAGGTGCTTCTGTTATACTTTAGTGCGGAAGAGGCTGGGACACTGTGGTGACCTCCTATGATCGCCTATGTCCCAATCTGTGACATTTTCCCTAACCTCCTAGAGCACTTTGCACCTCTAACTTTTGCATTCTAAGCATGATGAGAGCTGCATTTTAGAACAGTCCCTGAATTGGTGGCATGGATGGTTGGATGAGAGACGAAAGCCTCAGAGAACATTAGGAGTCCACTTTAACAGTTCCAGAGAGAAACTCAAGTGGTGATGCAAAGAAGGGTTCTGGCTGGTCTTGGGGACAGGGTCTAGGGGCCAAGACCACCAGATGGGCAGCTGAGTTTGACTCCAGGTCTGATTAGGGGAGGTCAGTGGCAAGGTATGATTAAGGAAAGTTTTGCCTCCCGGGAGGGGACTTTCCTAAAAAACCTTTAGAAGACCCTTTCAACCCTTTAACCGATTTGGTTATGCTGCAGGCATTCTTCGGGTTGCTCAGGAGGCAGAAGCTCTAAAATTAGAAAGCCTTATTATTACCGATTAAATTTCTTTCCACCTACAGAATTTTCTGAAAGTAATAAGAGGAAGCCTGAGTCTGTGCTGAAGGGTTCAGGGAGCAGAGATGTATTGAGAGGTGATGAGAGAAGAGGGATGGCGGGGAGAAGGTGAGGCCAGGCAGGGAAGGAGGGGGTGAAGTTAAAAGACATCCCTGAGTGAACACACTGATGGCTGAAGGGAGATTCCATTGCGTATCGGTGTTCAGGGGAGGTGCAGCTGGGGAAATAAAACATTAGGCTTTCTACTGAGGCCACCGCCTCGCTGCAGAGGACAGAGGCCGAGGGAGTCAGGGCTCTGAGCTCGCCTCTGCTTCAGGGCGAGGCACGAGTGTCCCCCTGCCCTGATAGGCGTGCAGTTCCTACCCCCTTTATTCTTCTGCCTCGTGACGCTTGTCATGCTCATAAAAGTTCTGAGGAGGGCACTCATGGTGATCAGGCATCCATAAAGTCATATGCAGAGATGAGTGCAAAGGAAGGAAATGGAAAATACCATATTTGTACATTTAATTATTTATTTTTGTAATTTTTCCCCAGCTGGAGCAGATGAGATCAACATGCCGGTTCATGGCCCATGAGGGGTGTGCATCACTCAAGCCCAGTTCTGTTCCTGCTGAGGGAGATTCTAAGTACAGAACAGTAAGCATTTTGATGGGAGTTGGAAAACAGAAAAAGTATAGTGTGGTTTCTATAATCTCCTTGAATATCTGAATCACTTAATAAATTGATCCTTTTGTTTACATTAAAAAATAAAAAGATGGTTCCCTCAACTGAATCAGCATCAGGTCCTACAAACCTGGATCTCTGCCTTAGAATAATTTAGAATGCTGTTAATGCCTCTTTCTAATGACGTGAACAGTCCAAGTCCCTGTATTTCCTGTATTTTCTCCTGTATAACTTGCTTCACTGCCCTGAGTGCTCTCCTCCATCATCCTTCTAGAAGTATTCTTATCAGCCTGGAAGGCATCAGGACTTCAAAGTCAGCCTAGAAAGCTGGCTCTTCTCATAGCTAGCTTGGGCTACTGACCTCTTAAATGGAATTATCCTAAATTGCCATTGACTCACAGGTAAACAGTGATGGGATACCAGCATTTTCACACGATTTGACATAACAAGTCCTCTGAGTTTCTTCTCCAAAATAGAGACGATGAAGGAGTTGTTGTTTAATGAGTGTAGGGTTTCAATTTTACAAAATGAGAAGGGTTCCAGAAATTAGTTGCCTGACAATGTGAATGTACTGTTAAACAAACTTCAATAGAGTAAGTTTTAAAGACCTTATTGGCTTTATTCAGTGATTCCATGAATCAGGCAGCATCCAGTTTAGCAGACAGAAAGGAGCTCTGAGCTGCTGTACAAGATGAAAGTCTTTATAGGTGGAAGGGGACAGGAATGAGAAAGTTATACTAGGCAGAAAGCAGACTGATTATAGTGAGGTTACTTTCCCCACAGGGGGTGGCAGGATTTCATAAGGCAGATTACCTACTTAATGCTAATCAGGTTGGATGGTTTAAGATTCCATTTCTGGGAGAGTGGAAACTGTAACCAAATAAAGTCTGGGTTTGGTGACATGAGGCTTAGCATTAGCAACTTCATTTGGGGGCCTGTTGTCTTGTTTTTAACAGTGTACAACACTGCCGCACACTTGAAGTGGTATATTTTGTTACTGTGTATTTTACTGCAAAAAAAAGAAAAAAAATCCAGAAACTTCCCACTAGCTATCTATTTTACATACGATGGCCTGTGCTCTGTAACAACCTAGAGGGATGGGTGGGGTTGGGGTGGGGAGTGGGAGGGAGGTTCAAGAGGGAGGGGACATATGTATACTTATGGCTGATTTATGTTGTTGCATGGCAGAAACCATCTCAACATTGTAAAGCGATTATCCTCCAATTAAAAATAAATTAAAAAAAAACAGAGAATAAAGTCTGTCTCACCTGATGGTGGTGAAGATGGGTTAAGATGATGTTTATAAAGTGCTTTCCTGGCACAGAGTGAACACTAAGCTCAGTAAACGTTAGCTTTTATTGGTACTAATAGTTTGTCATTCCCAAGATTGGCATTCTCTTTCCCTAGGCTGAAATCAAGTTGTCCCTGTAGTAGTTTGGGAAGTAAAAAGCTATAGGGAATCATTACCTAAGAGAATCACCAAAATATTCATTATCAACATTAGGGTTTCCCTTAAGCTGGAATCTGCATCTCTTTATAACAGTAACAGCTAACACTCATCTGAACCTAAATGAGCCCATTTTAGCCACACAAAGCTCTAGGGAATGGATATAATTATTTTCATCACGTGTGTGAAGTCACATAGCTAGTAAGAGACAGTCCAGATAAGGCTGTCTCTAATTTTTTTCTTACTTTTAAATTTTTATTGGAGTATAGTTGATTTGGCAGGCTTCCCAGGTAGCTCAGATGGTAAAGAATTTGCCTGCAGTGCGAGAGACCCAGTTTCGATCCGTGGGTCGGGAAGATCCCCTGAAGAAGGAAATGGCAACCCATTCCAGTATTCTTGCCTAGAGAATTCCATGGACAGAGGAGCCTGGTGGCTTATAGTTCATGTCGAAAAAAGTCAGACATAACTGAGCAACTAGCACATACACACACATCGTTGATTTATAATGTTGTTAATTCCTGTTATACAGTAAAGTGATTCAGTTATATATATATTTAATATTTTTTGCCCATTATGGTTTATCATAGGATATGTTTTTAATTGGAGGATAATCGCTTCCCAACATTGTGACCACTAAATCATATGGCCTACACCCAGCCTGCCATTGCTTTAGAGTCTTCAGCTTGGAGCCACTTTTCATGATTGGTTCCTCTTTATCTGTGGCTGGCTAAGATCATTAGGCGTTATTCTCCTGCAATGCCAAGTTTGCAAGACATTTGTATTTCAGATGTAAGAAGGGTGCAGCTGGAGGGGTGCTCACACTGGGAGGAGCCTAAAGGTGCTCCCTCCGTGGCTCATTACTCGTAAGACTGCTCTATTCAATATGCCTTCCCCCAGAAGGCCTATTTGTTTAGCTCTGCATGTTCTTCACCCACTGGTATGCACGCAGAGAAATGAACACTCGAGCAATATAGCACAACTGAGAATGAGGACTGAAAGTGTTCCTTCCCCCTCCCTCACGTATGCCTACACTTAATTACTTGTGTCTCGTTCTTCTCGTGATGATTTCCAAGCTTTAAATGCTTTTTATTCCTTTTTCTTGCTTTCTTTTTCAGCTTGAAATAATATTTACTGATTTTTCACTATGATAGAGGAAAACACACAAGTCATTTGTAGTAACCGTACCTCTCTTCCAAATTTTGCTTTTTTGTTGTTCTTTACTTATGTCATTTGAAATAATAAATTGTTTATGTTTTTAAAAGATTATGATTCAGTATATCCCAATTTCAGACAGTATTTCCTGATTCGAAACTGTAACATAAGGACTTCAGTGCCCACCACATTCTAACTTCTGTGTTTTATCACTTTTACATTGCTGACATGAAATATTTACATTGTTCTGTAACTATCGTTAGGGCCTCTGTGTTTTGTTTGTATGTTGATTTCATAAATTAAAATCAACTAATAGTTCCATGATAATCTGCATGAGCGCTCAGTTGTGTCTGACTCTTTGCGACTCCATGGACTGTGTGGCCCACCAGGCTCCGCAGTCCACGGAGTTTTTCAGGCCAGAATACTGGATTGAGTTGCCATTTCCTTCTCCAGGGGATCTTCCCAACCCACCGATAGACCCGCATCTCTTACTTCTCTTGCATTGGCAGGCAGATTCTTTACCACTAAGCCACCTGGGAAGCTCATTCCATGATGATCGTGTAATTATTATTTTCTTCAGAGTCAGGTATTTGTGATTGGATCCATGGAAAAGACGCAGTTCTATCTATTGTTGAAGTAATTGAACAAAGAGGCATTAGACTGAGGTGACCCTAATGCTTTGGCAGCCTACTAAACAAACCAAAATTAAGCCAGAGTCAACCCCTTTAAGTGTGCTTGTATCTGAGAAAGTGAAAGTCAAGGACAACAATCACAGTTAACTAGTCTTTCCCAAATAAGTCAATCGTTCAAGCCTGAGCCAGTTAAATCATTTCCTTGCTTCTGTGTCTGCCCTATAAAAGCCTTTCCCATAGTTCCTGTCAGCCCTGCACCCTGGACCATTCTCAGTTTATCTCTGCCTGATTCAAATTTATACTTGCTCGAATAAACTCTTCAAAAATTTAATGTGCCTCAGTTCATCTTTTTAACACTATGTTGTAGAAACTCCTCCATTCAAAAGTGACTGATCCCAGAATCAGTCAGATGCGTTCTGTTTTCATACATCCTTTTTTCAAAAGTTAATTTATTTAAGGATCCACCTTCGATGCATGAGAGCGGGGTTCGATCCCTGGGTCGGGAAGATCCCTAGAGGAGGGAATGGCTACCCACTCCAGTATTCTTTCCTGGAGAACCTCGTAGACAGAGGAGCCTGGTGTGCTACAATCCACGGAGTCACAGAGAGTCGGACACTAACTGAGGAACTAAGCGCACACACACGTTTGAGTGTGCCAGGTCTGAGTTGCAGCATGTGGGATCTTTTTTAGTTGTGATATGCAAACACTTAGTTGCAGCTTGTGAGGTCTAGTTCCCTGATCAGGGATCAAACCCAGCCTCCCTGCCTTGGGAGCCCAGAGTCCCAGTCAGTGGACCACCAGAGAAGTTCCTGTTTTCATACATTCTATCCATGCTCAGAATCATAACATTTTCATTTTTGTATATTTGGATTGTGACTTTCTTAGACAGCTCTTTGCTAATTTTATTTTTTCTGGCATTTCTAATTACTTTTCTTGCTGTTCAGTGATATTCTTTTACCTTCTCAATAAGATCATCCATCTTCTAATGCCAATGACTTGTTACAGGACATTTCCTTGATTCTTTAAGGTATTTCCAAAGCTCTGTCCTTCATTTCTAATGTCCTTCATTATTTTCTAGATCCTCTGAAGAACTGTCATTCTGAGATTTCATTTCATTTCACATTTTATGTCCACTCTTTCTGGGTCCCCTGTTTGCCGCTCTTAGATCTCTGTTTTGCTTGGCTGAAGTATGCTTTCAAATGATTGTTACAGAAAGCTGCACTGGATGCCACTTTCTGAGTCTATTTGTCCCACCACCCCCACCCCTAGTCCCTAATTTGTTTGGCTAGAGTTCTAGGTTTAAGATGATTTTTCTCTCTGCTTTAACCTCTAGTACACAATTTTAGTGATGACAAGCTGTTATGTGTTGTTCTATAGATAATCAATTTTATTTTTTCCTAACCTATTAGGATCTTTTTTGTCCTTGGAATTTCTAAATTTTAACTGGGACATATCTGGGTGGTGGATTTAGTTTGTGGTTTTTGTAAGTTCCAGGCATTTGTCCTCTTTGCTTTCTTTTACTCTTTTTTCCCTTCTATTTTCTCTGTATTCATTTTCTGGAGTGCTCACCAAATGGATGGTTTTCTTACTGGATTGAGTGACAAAGTCCCTTGATTTTTCTCTGATATCTTCCATCTCTTTGTCTTTTTTAATCTATGGTCTATAGGATTTCTTTGAATTTGTCTTCCACCTACTCTATTGATCTTTTCTCTTTAGCAGTTGTTTTTAATTTCCAATAACTATTTTCTTGCTCTGTGAAGGTTTTATTTTTATAGGAACTGTTTTTGCTTTATGAATAATATCTTCCTGAGTCTCTCTAAACATACTGGTTAGAATTGTTTTAAAAGTTTCTATTTTGTTTCCTCTGAGCTTTTTTAATTTATCAAGATTCTTTTGTGATGCTGATTTTTTTCAAATACCTAATGATCCTTGGAAGTCTACTCATATTTTTTGAATGAAAGAGTAAATTTAATTTCTGAAGCCAGTATGAATTTCCTTGGTGAATGTAGGATCCTTTTTCTTATCAGGCCTCTCTCTTAAACCGAGAACAATTAAGGCCAGAGACAAGACGCTGCCCTCATGTTAGCTGTCATCTTAGGGATTAGTGAAGTCGCTCAGTCGTGTCCGACTCTTTGCGACCCCATGGACTGTAGCCTATCAGGCTCCTCTGTCCATGCGATTTTCCAGGCAAGAGTGCTGGAGTGGATTGCCGTTTCCTTCTCCAGGGGATCTTCCTGACCCAGGAATCGAACCCAGATTTCCTGCATTGCTGGCAGATGCTTTACCATCTGAGCCACCAGGGAAGGGATTATATATCATCATATACATAATGAGATAAGTCAATATAAATTTCTTATAGTATTTGATGAGAATAACAGGGTTTTATAAAGGAGCATAGGTGGCAGATCTAATTTAGGTTGAAAAAGTTTTAGGGAAGGCTTTTTTGAGGAGGTAACATCCATATTGGGCTCTGAAACGTGGATTGGAGTTTTAGCCAGGCAGAGTGAATATAAGAGCCTTCCAAGCAGAGGAAACAGCATGTTTAAAGGCTCTGGGAGTAGGAACAGATATGGCATATTTTAAGCATTGAAAGGAGAGCTGTATATCTACAACACACACAGTGATCAAGGGCAGGAATCCATTATTTTAGGGTAAAGAAGTAGCCAGAGGCTTGGTCATGGGACCTTGAAGATCAAGTTATAGTAGGAGGCTATTTTTCAGTGCAATGATAAATCACTGACTGAGTTTAGGCTTGGTAGTAATGTGATCAGACTCGTGTTAAAAACATCCTGGCTGTTGTGTGGCTAACGGAATAGAGGGGCTAACAGTGGAAACAGGGGAAGAATAAGGACATTTTTGTAGTGGTTCAGGCAGAAGGAGATGGTAGACCACCATGGGTACGTTAGAGATGAGGAGAAAAACTAACAGGGTTAGATGGTGAGAGGGCAATAAGGAGCAAGGAGGGAAGCAGTTGTGGATGACCGCTGGACTTCTGGCATGAGCATGCATAGAGATGCTGTGTGGGGAGGAAGACCCTGGAAGAGAGCAGATTTGGAGAGAAGATCATGAGTTTAGTTGGGTTATGTCAGGTGTGAGATGGTCATGAGATATCCAAGTGTAGATGTCCAGTAGGCTTCTGAACACTTGAATCTGGAGAAAATGGCGCCATGGAACCCAAAGGGCATGCTTCAAGAAGGGAAGAGAAAGGTCCGCACGTAGAGTGCTTCTGTGCTCGCCAAGAAACAGCTGAGACATGTTAATCCAAGCTTGAAACAGAGATTGATGACCTTAGAGAGAGTGATCTTGTTAGAGGGGTGGCCAGACTCATGTGGATTGAGAAGCAAGTGAAGGAGAGCAGATAGACAAGGGTGGAAATGGAGGAGGGATGCTTAGACAACCCCTTGGAAGAGACTGGCTCTGATGGGTAAAAGGGGACAACAGCTAAAGGAATGCAGTGTAAGAGGTGTTGCCACATCAGTAAGACTGTGAACTCGAGAAGGGCAGGGACAGTTTCTTCTTATACTTCTTTCTCTCCTCTGTCCCAATAGTGGACCATGGTAATGGTAGTTGATCAAACCAAGTTTATCAAATCTGTTAGAATATACAAAGACTTTCTAAGAAGAACCACTCTGAAACAACCTAAGTGTCCATCAACAGAGGAATGAGAAAGATGTGGTACATACATACAACGGAATACTACTCAGCCGTGAAAAAGAAACAACATTTTGCCATTTGCAGCAATGCAGATAGACTTGGAGGGCACTATGTTCATGAAATGGCAGATAGAGAAAGGTAGACACTTTATGATATTGCTTATATGGGTAACCTAAAAAATACAATGAACTGGTGAAGATGACATAAAAGAAGCACACTTACAGATACAGAGAACAAATGAGTGGTTACCAGTGGGCAGGGTAGGAGGAATACACAGGTAGGGGAGTGAGAGGCACAAGCTGTTGGGTATAAGATAGGCTCAGAGATGTACTGTACAACACGGGGAATATAGCCACTATTTATAATAACTGTAAATGGAAAGTAACCTTTTAAAATTGAATAAAAATAAAAAATGTAAAAAAGAGAGCCATTCTACTGTCTCATGGCAGGCAGAACTGGCTCAATGCTTAGCCTCCAGTACTGTTGCTAAGACTGATCACAGGACCACGTAACAGCAGACTGTTGATAGCTATGACTTGTGGAAATTGTCTTTGTCAGCCTTGTCTCTTGGGGATTAAGCTGCTGAAGCTTCTATTAATACTTGGAAAAGATGAAAAAAATCCGGCGGGCCTGCTGGGTAACCCCAGGCCCTGGATTTGGAGTTGAATGGTCCTTTCAGGGTAAGAACAGGGCCCCCTCATTTGTACTGAGTGCCTGCTACGCGACGGTTACCTTGCCCTGTGTTCTCATAAGTCCTCTCATCATTTCACGACTCTCTCATTCTCACAGCTATCCTTTACCTTTCATAGATAAGAACAGGAAGACTCAGACAGAGTAAGTGTATTTTCTAAGATCATATAGCAAATTTAGGATTTGAACCTAGGTCTTCCGATTTCATAAGACACATACCTTATAAAGGCATATGGAAAACCAGCAGGATAGAAAAGGAATGAGATGGGTTTTAATCGTCCATGAATCTTGCTGGTGTATCTTTTAGTTGACTTTCGAGGGACATGAAAAACAGATGGTAATTAAATAATCATGGATGGGGGAGAGTGGAAGACAGAAGGGGGAGGGGCAACTGAAGAGATTGATTCACTAATGGGATGAGATAGTCTAATGTAATTCAGGTGAGGGGACCCTGAGAGGCTATGCCCAGGGGATGCTCATAAAATGTAGTTTTTTGTCTCCAATCTTGTGGCTTTTTTAGGAAGGTAAGGCTTTCAGGCTCCTTTTGTTTATTTGTTCTGTTGT
The DNA here is from genome assembly GCF_014754425.2 of Oryx dammah. Lineage (NCBI taxonomy): Eukaryota > Metazoa > Chordata > Mammalia > Artiodactyla > Bovidae > Oryx > Oryx dammah. Next base: position 3,424,890 of record NW_024070212.1, read on the forward strand.
TCCTTAGCTATTTGACTTATGAAATCAAATGTAAGGAGGAAAGAGGCTGTGATTTTTTACATACCAATGGCAAAAGCAAGCAAGCAGTTCTGAAGACTGAAGACTGTTTTTGTTCAAAATGTTAAATATTTTAATTATTTTTCTCATTGTAAATATAATAGGTAATAGGCAAGGTTAATAGGTTTGCAAAAGGAAATAGAAGTCATCTCAAAATTCCATGATCCAAAGTTAATTGTTGTTCAAATTCTGCTCTATTTCAGGCTAAAGAATATTTTTGTAAAAATTCAAAGCTCTTTTAAATTCATAGAAAATCTTTAAAGAAACCAGTAGGCAGTTCCTTCTTTTTCCTGCAGGCACATTTGATCTTATACTACTGCAGGATGGGAAGTCTAGCTTTTCTTAAAAATTCATAGGAAAGAATATCCTTAGCCGGCCATGCTACTGGGACCCTGGTACCATTCCTGTGGACCCCACATTCTACATCCTAGTAGCCAGGGAGCTCTTTCAGTTTCCCAATCTAAATCTCTCCTCTTTCTCCTACCCATCTCCTTTAGTCCTGGCAACAATACAAACATCTATATAAACACAAAAATAGCAACACTCAGTTTACCATTGAGGCAGCTAATATTTCAGCCATAAGATGAAACAAAATCAAGAAGGGACTAAGCTCTCTTCACCATCATGACTGTCTCAGGATCTCAGTTATAAGTGAGGAACTAGCAAGAGGTAAGGAGAAAGCAAAGGTTAAATAGCAGACATTTAGGGACCACTGGAAGAGGAAGCTCATTTAATAACGAGATCATAAAAGTGTCCATGAACAGATGTTCTTCTCTTTGAGAAAACCCAATGATCTCACAGCTGGCTAGTGCCAAGCTGGGCCCAGAACCCGAGATATCGGACTCCCTAGCGGAAGCTAGTGTGGATAAAGTATCCTGTCCAGCGCCTGCAGCATAGACGACTCATTAGGCATGAATCTCCTTCCTTGCCCATCTAATATGCTCTCCATTGCACTGGCAGCCTTCCATGCTGTGCAGAGTCCTGAGTGGACAGGGTAATTAAGTTTGATGATTTGGACTTCAGCATTGCAATTGATCTATTAACAGTGTACAAGCTTTCTAGCCCCCCCAAGTTGCTAGGACTCATGGAGAACATCAACAACCAAGAGGTCATGCCAAACAGAGTTATAAGAAAACTTCTTAAAGCCATCTGTTGGTGAATTAAAAACAACCCCAAACAAAAAACTCATGTTTCTAATTTTTTGGTAAAAATCACCAAAAGTCTGATTTTATCTGCACTTATGCATGTATTTATATCTTTTTAAAAAATGTTGGGGCTACCAGCTCAAGTACATGGGGTGATCCTAAACTGCAACATCAGCAGAAAATCACTCTTCAGCTAGCAGGGCCCAGACAGGAGAAGCTGCCTGAGAGGCAGGAACCCCACCCAACACAGTCTGTTCCTTCCCTTTGGTGCCTATTCTGTGTCTATCTACATTCGCATTTACCTCCATCCCCCCTGCACCCTGGTTCGCAACTGCAGGCTCCCTATTCTTATCAAAAGCTATTCCACTTCTCCAGATCATGTAATGCCCGTTACCATAGCACCCAATACCTCACATTATTAAAACAATCTCTTTATTAGTAAGCCTGCTCCTCCCTGGAAGCCAGGCGCCTTGGAGCCCATTTGACAAGATGATGGACCTATGTCTCAGGAGGCTTAAGGGTTTGTCAGGGGGCAGGACAGAGGGTCCCAGAGAGCTCAGACCTCACGCCCTACTCCTGGCTTGTACTTTGCTGTCTAGAGATGCTCCCAGCCAAGTCTCATTTCATTGCCTTTTCCTTTTCATCATGCACTTATAATAATTATACATGTTATCACATGTCACATTTTACAAAAGGCTTTCAAACACATCCCTTCTTTCAATCTTCACAATATCTCTGTGAGCTAAGAACTTTGTGTTCATTTTTAAAGGCTGTGTGTGGATGCTCAGTTGCTAAATCATGTCTGACTATTTGCGAACCAATGGACTGTAGCCTGCCAGGCTCCTCTGTCCGTGGGATTTCCCAGGCAAGAATACAGGAGTGGTGGGTTGGTTGCCATTTCCTTCTCCAGGGGATCTTCCCAACCCAGGGACTGAACCCACATCACCTGCATTGGCAGGCAGATTCTTTAACACTGAGCCACCTGGGAAGACTTTCAAAAGCTGAGGGTACTGGAAACTGACATTTCAGGGCAGTCTGACTGATGCAGTTTGTACAGACTCTCAGGGGAAAGCGAGGACTCAAAACTTGATTCTTTGCTGTCTCTACAACAACTCTTCTAGGGGATCAGCAGATAGACAAATATTCTAAGCCTTTTTTGCAGAAAGGATGTTTAGCAATTATTTGTTGATTTTTTAAATTTAAATTTATTTATTTTAATTGGAGGCTAATTACTTTACAATATTGTATTGGTTCTGCCACACATCAACATGAATCCGCCACCGGCGTACATGTGTTCCCCATCCTGAACCCCCCTCCCACCTCCCTCCCTGTATTTTTGATTTTTTGACTAATGTGTTTGCTTTTGATTCAAATGTGATGTTACTGACCCACCATCACTCGCTTCCTCTTCTTTCCTTTCCTTTCCTCTCCTTCTCTCCCTTCCCTTCCATTCCTTCCTTTCCCCTCCCATCTTTATCCCTTTCCTTTCCTTTTTTTGGCACATACCATGAACAAGGCACTGATGGAAGTGTTGAGGAAGGACAAACAGTGTCCTTCATCTCCTTATTCTTAGACAGTGAAGAGGGCATGCGATCTGTTGTCATCCAGCATGCTGCTGCTGCTGCTGCTAAGTCGCTTCAGTCGTGTCCAACTCTGTGCGACCCCATAGATGGCAGCCCACCAGGCTCCCCCGTCCCTGGGATTCTCCAGGCATGAACACTGGAGTGGGTTGCCATTTCCTTCTACAATGCAGGAAAGTGAAAAGTGAAAGTGAAGTTGCTCAGTCGTGTCCAGACTCCTAGCGACCCCATGGACTGCAGCCCACCAGGCTCCTCCATCCATGGGACTTGCCAGGCAAGAGTGCTGGAGTGGGGTGCCGTTGCCTTCTCCGGTCATCCAGCATAGCTTGTAATAAATGCCATGCATCCATTCACCACCTATTTTTTGTCTACCAACTTTGTCCTAGAGTTCACTGGTGAAAAAACAAAAACAGATGTGGGCCTTGCCCTCTTGGAGACTCTGTCTGTGAAGAGAGCAGATGTTAAACAAACATTCATGCAATTATTTAATGATAATCATGATATGTGCTGGAGAGGAAGAATGGGTACACAATGAGAGCACAGAAATGAGGCTCTGACTTGGCTGGTGGAGGGACTGGGGGTTGCCACGTGGGAAACTTCCTCAGGAAAAGAATTCGATCCAAAAAGTTGGGATGATATGCCTTACCCCTGCCCCATCTCTGCCCCCAAAGGAAAGTGAGATCCAGATCTCATCAAAATTAGGCCAAGTCTGTGGTGGAGGCTCAGGAGACAGCGTGAATTAAACAGGTGAAAGCAAAGGGCAGGAGGGATGGGTTTTCAGCAGCAGGAAGTTCCATGATATTAGTTGGTAGGAATGCCTCACACTGAGAAGATTCAAAGGTCACATGACTGAGCTGGTTATGGATCAGAACCGAGAAATCCAAAAGGCTGGGAGGTGGGGGTGGGAGGTGGATGTTTCAAGGGCAGGGAGAGAGAGAAAGAGCTACAGAGAGCCACACAGAAGAAGGGGAGAGACCACGAGCTGGGGAGGATCACCAAGAGGCAGCATTTAGGATAAGCTAGTAGGATTCAGCTAAAGGGATTGATAGTAGAGACGATGTTATCCCAGAGAGTGAAGCAGCCTAAGCAAAAGTCTGGCGGCAAAGGAGCATGCAAGGTGTGTTTGAGTAAAGAGTTCGCTGTGTGTGTTTCCAGAGTCTGGCATGTGCTCAGGCAAGAGGAGGCTGGAGGTGCTGGGGAGGTGGGATCGGACTCAGTGCAGATACCTTTGTGGGCAAAGTGGAGCTGTTTAGAGTGTTCGGTCTGAGGAGTCACCTTGGCCCTGTGCATTAGGATAATTAATCTGCCAGGAGAGCACACTGGATGGATGGGGGTGGGGAGGGAGGGTGGCAGCTTCCTCTCCACCTCACTCACAGTGTCTTCCTGGTCTACCCTGGCAAACTGATCAATAAATGGAAGTTTTAAAGCAGGCCTCTGCCCACCCTCCAATGGGAAAAGGGTGATTCATTTTTAGCACTCATCATGATTGCTTTTCTTAATTGCCAGGCATGACGGATCCCTCCCTGAAGTACTGAGAGGGTATATCACTGGCTTTCAAACAGCTGGGGAAATAATGGATGTTCAAGAACTACTTGTTGGATTTATTGAGTTTCCTCCTTTTTTGATTTTGGTTTTTGTGGCCTGAAGTCCTTGGGAGTTATTTTTACCTGCCAGGATGTCAAGGGGAAGTCCTCTGTGCTGCAGCTGCCTTCCCCATCTCTGATTTCACAGTCTTTCCAGTCTTGGCTGGCAGAGGCCAGCAAAGGGCTAGATAGACCCAGTGCATTACCCCAGGCCAAAGGGGGAAGGGACGATAGCAGCTCACACATAGGTCTTGATTTGGCATCAGAAAGGCTCCAGTCCCTAAATATCTGTGCCCCAGGCTGCTGATGGTGCTGAAATTCCACCTTGGGAGTCACTGATGTTTGGGTGATTTCAGAAATAGCGTTGCATACTTAACAGCTGCTCATGGATGAACTCACAGGCAGCCAGCATAGCCGTCCACTTTGCATGCCATTGCATCAGCAAAGTGTTCTCTATCTATCCCCAGTTCCTGCCAATCCTTCAGTTCCTCTAAGTCAGTCTCTTTAACTAGAGATCTTTGGGGACTGCTCTCTGTATAATAAATGCTTCAAAACATTTCTTGTCTCTTGAGCTTATTTCTCCCAACCAAGTCTTTCCAAGACCTGTAGCTGCAGGCCAGCACCACCTCACTCCCACCTTACCCCCACGCGCAACCTATTTTTCAGAATCTTTCTCTGACCAGAGGCTGGACTTCCTGCTTGCCAGGGACAGAAGGTGGGACAGTTCAAGAGCTGCATCCCAAAGGTGAAGTGAAGCAAAGGGGGAAAATGGACAGAATTTAGAATCAAAAGAATTGGTTCTCGAGTTTGATTCCACTATTTAAAAACTGTGTCTTTAGGAAATCAGTTAGGTTGTGAAAAGGCAATCATGCTGGCCTACAAAGTAACCAGGAGGGGTGCATGAATAATCTCTAATGCTAAAAGGTGGCATACACACCCAGTCAAGATTTGCCCTTCTTCAACACCATTCTGTAAGGCAGTGATTCTCAAATTTCACTGCTCATAGGACTCACTTGCGAATCTTGTTAAAGAGACACGTGTCCAGGTCTTCCCTAGAAGTCCAACAGATAAGACTCTGTGCTTCCACTGCAGGAGGCATGGGTTTGATCCTTGGTCAGGAAACTAGGATCCTGCATGCTGCATGGCCAAAAAGAGAGTAAATAAATACACAGATAAATAAACAAATCAGTTCAGTTCAGTTGCTCAGTCGTGTCTGACTCTTTGTGACCCCATGAACTGCAGCACGCCAGGCTTCCCTGTCCATCACCAAGTCCCGGAGTCCACCCAAACCCATGTCCATTGAGTCGGTGATGCCATCCAACCATCTCATCCTCTGTCGTCCCCTTCTCCTCCTGCCCTCAATCTTTCCCAGTATCAGGGTCTTTTCAAGTGAGTCAGCTCTTCACAGCAAGTGGCCAAAATATTGGAGTTTCAGCTTCAACATCAGTCTTCCAATGAACGCCCAGGACTGATCTCCTTTAGGATGGACTGGTTGGACCTCCTTGCAGTCCAAGGGACTCTCAAGAGTCTTCTCCAACACAACAGTTCAAAAGCATCAATTCTTCGGCGCTCAGCTTTCTTTATAGTCCAACTCTCACATCCATACATGGCCACTAGAAAAACCATAGCCTTGACTAGATGGACCTTTGTTGGCAAGGTAATGTCTCTGCTTTCTAATATGCTGTCTAGGTTGGTCATAACTTTCCTTCCAAGGAGTAAGCATCTTTTAATTTCACGGCTGCAATCACCATCTGCAGTGATTTTGGAGCCCAGAAAAATAAAGTCAGCCACTGTTTCCACTGTTTCCCCATCTATTTCCCATGAAGTGATGGGCCCGGATGCCATGATCTTCGTTTTCTGAATGTTGAGCTTTAAGCCAACTTTTTCACTCTCTTCTTTCACTTTCATCAAGAGGCTCTTCAGTTCTTCTTCACTTTCTGCCATAAGGGTGGTGTCATCTGCATATCTGAGGTTACTGATATTTCTCCTGGCAATCTTGATTCCAGCTTGTGCTTCCTCCAGCCCAGCGTTTCTCATGATGTACTCTGCATATAAGTTAAATAAGCAAGGTGACAGTATACAGCCTTGATGTACTCCTTTTCCTATAAATAAATAAATACAAAAAGAGAATAAAAAATACATAGTATTTTTTTTAACAGAGAGATACATGTCCGGTCCCAAAGATTCTAATTCAGAGAGTCCAAGTAGGGCTCAGAAGTCTCTGTATTCAACAAACTGCCTCCCTGCCACCCCATATGAATCTGATGCAGATGTGCCTGGACCCTCTGAGCAACCCTGCCACAGCTTCTTCTCTCCTGGGAGTTCCATGGTTGATACAAGCGAAACTGGCACAACAGTCTCCTATAAGGCTAATGTGTGTGTGTACTGAGTTGCTCAGTCATGTCTGACTCTTTGCAACCCCATGAACTGTAGCTTGCCAGGCTTTTCTGTTTATGAGGATTCTCCAGGCAAGAACACTAGAGTGGGTTGCCATGCCCTCAACCTCCAGGGGAATCTTCCCAACTCAGGGATCGAACCTAGGTCTTCCAGGCAGGGAGATTCTTTACCATCTGAGCCACCAGGGAAGCCCATAAGGCTAACATGATACATTAAATACAGCAATTACTCAAATTCTGTCTGATATTGCTAAACACTCTGACTTTAAGACCTTCCTTGTGCCACAACCCCAATCAACCATCTTTCTGTCTTTAGCTGTTTCTATTCATTTTTGCTACTGAACAGAGTTATCTGAATGCTGGTGGTTAATGCAGTTCTTATACAATTCCTTCTGAAACTAAATTCTTTCTGGCTTTTTGGGAACAGCTGCCTGGAAATAAAGGTGGTTGCAGTGTGTTTGGCCTTTGGCAGGAAGAGGACTACTTCTCAGCTGACCACTAACTCAGAAGACCTTCCCCACTCTGGAGAAAATCATTACAGCAAGATGCATTCTCATGTTTTAATATCCAGCATTCTTTCTGACTGCAGTTCCCTTGGATTTTGCTTTTAATAATGTTTTGTGCTTGTTTTTAAATAAGCTATAAAAACACATTGTAGAGTAAGAGGTGTTATACCCATGGGAAATTTCATTACTACTGCTTATATACCTGTAAGACCCTCCTATGATATGAACGCCTGAACAGAACAGGGTCCCTCATTTGCTGCATCTTATACGTTTTGCTCAGTGGATCTTGGAGAGGGCAAAATAGAGATTTTTACTGCCATACCAAACCTATGCCTACTTCTACTGCTGCTAAGTCACTTCAGTCGTGTCTGAGTCTGTGCGACCCCATAGATGGCAGCCCACCAGGCTTCCCTGTCCCTGGGATTCTCTAGGCAAGAATACTGGAGTGGGTTGCCATTTCCTTCTCCAATGCATGAAAGCGAAAAGGGAAAGTGAAGTTGTGCAGTTGTGTCTGACTCTTAGCGACCCCATGGACTGCAGCCTTCCAGGCTCCTCTGCCCAAGGGATCTTCCAGGCAAGAGTACTGGAGTGGGGTGCCATTGCTTTCTCCGAACCTATGCCTAGGCGCTCCTAAATGAAAACCCAGTCAGATATAACAGACGCTTGCCCTTCTGTAAATATAGCTCTACAAGTGGTGGGGCCTTTGGGCTGTGCCAAGGTTAATGGTGAGCTTCCTAACGTCCCTGTCTGCCCCGCCCTGCTCAGCTGCTAGCAGTGATCGTCTGCCTCCAGCAGTCACTGGACGGTATATTTAGAGCCTCTTCCCCAAGAGTAAGTGTGATCTGAAAATAGATTGCTTGGCTTGTGTGTGATTGGGTTGCAGCCTCCAGCTCTACACCTGAATAAGTGTAGGTGGTAGCCAGCTCAACACACGTGGGTTCAATAGAATCCAAGTGACAGTGGCCTGGTCTTGGGGGTTGGGCTCTGGTCGAGTATTTTTCCTCCCCCAAAGGGACTTAAACAGGCCTTTCTGAGGTCTGAGGCTGACATCCACCTCTTTGGCTGGGACTCCTTGGATCTGGACCCAGTCTGGATTAGAGTGTCCCATATTTGCATGGCTGGCCTCTCTCTGCTAGGGACCAGATGTTTCCCTCTGGTCTCAGCCCTATTCTTCTCTCAGCAGGATCACAGTTGTTCTGTATTCTGAGAGCTCCCATGTGCTTTGCAGCTGTGGTTGAGTTGTTTATGACAGGGAGGGTTTTATGATCATCATTTGACTGGGAACCAAGAGATGGAGGCATATCCATAAATGTGCCTTCTACCTTGAAATTTTTATGACAATGTTATTTAGTTTGGAGTTAAGGGTCATTATAAGTTACCCTTAAACTCTCAGCTCATAGCTCCATGCAAACAGGGAGAGAGCCTTTTATGTTCATAGTTATAATCTCAGCATCCATTCAATAAGCATTTATCAAACCCTTACTGTGTACAAAGTAAAATACTAGATTCTTTGATAATATAAAGATGAATAAGAGGTTCTCCCTACACTCAGGAAGAAGCTTCCAGTTTAACGAGTTATGACACAAAAGGAAATTCAACTAGTGCTGTAATAAATATTTAAGCAAGTTTTTTTGGAAAGCAGTGGAAGTACTATTTGCAAAGGAAGATTGACAGAGAAAACGGCCTTTAGATAGTGCCTTTAACAAGTAAGATTTTGACAGCAGACAGGGTGGGGTGTGAGCATGTCATACTGAGAACACAGTGCCAGCAAACCTCAAGTCAGTGTATGAAAGTCTACACAGCAGATGGCCTCAGCCACCACGTCTCCTGCTAAGCAAGAGCTCCTTGGGTTCATAAGCCCCAATTGTATGTACTAGCAGATGGGCAAAGTGGATCTTATTGGTTCCTTGGAACTATCTTGGGAAGTGGTTTCTCATTTTCTGCTGATGGGTCCTTCTTAGCCTCCCATCGTGGAAAGGTTCTCTTTCCTTAAGTCAATAGTTCCCAAGCTCATCTGCATGTTAGACTCTCCTGGCATTCTTTTAACAGTTCCAAAGCACAGACCATAGCCCCAGACCAGCTAAATAATCTCTGGAGGTCTATCGTCTAAGTATCTAATTTTCAAATTTTTCAAGCTTCCTGGGTGATTCCAATGCACAGATAAGTTTGGGAATACCTCCCTTGAGGCACATTTAATTCAGTCAGCTGGTTTTATCAATGATTAGAGCAGTTAGCTACAGTACAAACGTGGCTGGTTGCAGAGCCATGGATGACACCTTGTAAATATAGTGTGTACTTTTGGACACATTTCAGGCCTTATGGCCTGGTTTTTTTTATGATAACAGATACAGTCCTAATTTAAAGCTAATCATCACTCTTTCTGAATTAGGTACCTCATTTCTCTCCTCAAAGGATCTCAGTCATCAAGACTGATGTCCTGTACTAATGCCATTATGGAGCCTGTCCACACAGGAGCCTGTGATTGCAGAAAAGGGAACTCATGAAAATGAAATTTGGGCTGAACACTGGCCCCCTTTTGTCCAATACCCTGGAGATCTCGGTGTAATCAGTGAACTTAATTGTTCACTAGTCTCACATGTACTAGATTTCTATTATGTGTTAGACTCTGTTGTAAAGACTTATGGGGCTACAAGAGTGACTCAGATCAAGTTGACAGTTATTTAAGCTTTGCTTCTAGTAGGACAGATTTTCAGTTGCATTCATGATTATAATAACATGAGAAGTTAATAACAATGTCTAGTGACACAAGAGTGGTCCCAACCCAATCACAGACTACAGGAGTCTAAGATAGAGAGCGGTTCAACCAAAGAGCACCCAAAAGGCGCCATGAAAATTGCCTGGGGGAATGAGTGGTATTTGGATGGAGAACAGAAAGAAGGGAAGGCTGTTCTGTGCAGAGGAGCAGAACGAAGATGGATTACTGGGGTGGTGCCTTCGGAAAATGGCAAGTCATCTGAATTTGACCAGCATGTGGAGGAGAGAAAAGACAAGAAGGGAGGCTGTCAGTAGTACACAGCTGACATGGCGTGTCGAACATCGGATTGTGGCTAGGACAACGGGATGATGGAAATCTTGACGGCTAGGTCATCTGAAGGTGAGACCTGAATATTCTCATTCCTTAGCTTCTCAAATGCACCAAGCTCACTCCCTTGTCAGGGCTCTTGGAGTCTCTCTTTCCTCTGTCTGGTACACCCTCCCCACCCACTGCTCTTTTTTTTCACCTTGGCTGAATCCTACTCATCCTTCAGGTCTGAGTATAACTGTCATTTTCTCAAAGAAGTCTGCCCTGACCTTTCAACTGAAATTAGATTCCTCTGCTATAGTCTCTCATCTCATCCAATTATTTTCCTTCCTTGTACTTATCACAGATTATAATGATATATTTATGTCTGTGACCATTTGTTTGACATCCACCTCTCCCATCAGCTGGCATAAACTCCATGAGGTCAGGGACTTTATCTATCTTGTCCCTTAGTGTATCCCCAGTGAGTGACAGGCAAAAAGGTCTCGATCAGTGTTGGCTAAATGATAAGCAAATGAATGAGGGACAGCAAAGAGAAAAAACAATATATATGGAAATCCCCTTACACACACAGAAAGACACATAAGATAGAAACATATCATTAATAAGAGAAAGATTATGGTCTGGTGCAAGATACATTGGCTAGGAGTCAGAGTTGGGGCCCAGTGTTTATACTCATTTCTGTCACTACCTAACTATGAGACCACATCCAAAATCCAATTTGTTAGAGTAGCTATTTTTCCTTCTCTGCTGTCACAGCCTTGGTCTCAAATTCCTCATTTATAAAACTGGGATAATACAACCTGCCCTATTTATCTTCAGTATTGAGGAAAATAACTGAAACAATATACAGTCATGTAGGTAAAGTACTATACTACATGATAAAAATATTAATCCATAACATCAGTGTGAAGATATTTGTGTCTAAATCTTATATTTAATGTTAGCAATTGGCAAATAAGTAACTTTGGCTTTTCATTTGTGTTCACTGCAAAATATTATTTCTATCACCATTTACTCAAAAGCAAAAAAAAGAAAAATAAAGACCAATGTTAAATCTATATTCTTTCATTACCAGAGTGAATATAAGATGTTACATTGAGTCTGTGTTGAACATACTAGTGAAAACACATGCCCTTTTCATTTATTCAAAGGCACAAATGGCTTTCCTAAAAGCAGAACATATCATTTAAGGAGAAAAAATAATTAGCTTTAACAAGAAGTAAGCTCAGAATTCTCATGAATGGATTTGGTGAGTCCCACTATGGACACTGAGTATTTGGTTTTTAATTTGACATCCTAGTGAAAATTCAGGACCAGCTGGAGACACTGGAGTGAGTGAGACACAGGGTTATCTGAGAAGGGCTTAGCTCAGGATAAAGTTGTTATATCAATAACAAACTTAAACAAGGCACAGTGGTGCCAAGCAAAAATGTGGATTAGAAAGAAAAACTACATTCATATTTTTTGTGCTTTAGGCTTAGTACTTTATGGCTTGTTATGGAATGTTAAACCAGATGGAAGGTAACCCATAAGGACAGCAGGCTGAGATATTTGGGGTCTAATCATATCAAGCATTTTTTTAACGCAAAAATAGTTATTGAGCACCTGTTGTGTGTTTTAGTGTTTATGTGGGAAAATTTTGTTGGGAGATGGTAACTGGGTATGAACAATGAACTAGAAGTTGGAAGGAGCATATTGGGCTCCCACAGCGAGCAAGCAAGTTAGCCAGGGCAGAAGGGACCATCAGAGAAAGGGAAGAAAGACAAGCAAGAAAATACGACTTCCTTGTTTGCATAGAACTTCTTAGTATAAAACAAACAGACGAAACCCCAAAGTAACCCAAAGTGCATGCACAGCTCTCATCACATTTGATCCATAAAACAAAACCAAACCCAGAAACCTCAGTGAGGTTGGCAGTGTGGGTGTTTTCCCAGAGAATAAATGAGCTTGCCTAAGACCACACAGCTGGACAGTGGGGGTCTCACATAACTGAACCAGCACACTTTCCCTCTGTAAGCTCAAAAGGTAGGATGAGATGGCATGGTGAGGTCTTTCCATGCCAGACTAAGGCGTCTGGTCTTTATTCTGGGAGGAAAGGAGATAGACAGTACACCTAATTTAGCACAAGGGGAAGAAGGCAGAGTCCACCACAAACTGCCAACAGATCATCTTGACACTGATATTGGACAAGGCTCTACAGAGAGCTTGCTAAAGGATGGCTTTAGAGGACTTGGAAGAACCCTTGCCAGCACCTGTTCACCAAAAAGCCAATTATGTTGGAGCAACTCATTTCCTTCTCTGACAGGAGTACCATAGAAAATTTAGTTGGCACTTCATTGAGATGCTTCCTTCAGATACCTCTCTGGGGAAAATGGACAATAATGGATGGGTGGTGAATTAATTTGCACTGGATTTTTCTACTTTATTTTTACAAATTTTATTTGATTTATTATTTTTTTATTGAAGTATAGTTGAATTACAATAGTGTTGCTGCTGCTGCTAAGTCGCTTCAATCGTGTCCGACTCTTGTGGGACCCCATAGACGGCAGCCCACCAGGCTACCCCATTCCTGTGATTCTCCAGGCAAGAATGCTGGAATGGGTTGCCACTTCCTTCTCCAATGCAGGAAAGTGAAAAGTGAAAGTGAAGTCACTCAGTCGTGTCCAACTCCTAGCGACCCCATGGACTGCAGCCCACCAGCCTCCTCCATCCATGGGATTTTCCAGGCAAGAGTATTGGAGTGGGTTGCCATTGCCTTCTCCATACAATTTGTATTAAATGTACAGTAAAGTAATTCAGTTATATATATATATATATATGCACACACATACACATATATATTCTTTTCAGATTATTTTCTACTATGGTTTATTAAAAGGTATTGAGTATGGTTCCCTGTGTTATACAATAGATCCTTGCTGGTTATCTTTTTTAAATATAGTGGTGTGTATATATTATAGTTTGCACTGAATTTTAAAGTTGAAGGGAATTTTAAAACATATCTAACTCTGCTCCATTATTTTACAGATGAGAAAAGGGAAACAAGGGGTTAATCGATTTGCTTTGAGCTATATCATCATCATAATCATTATTATTATCATCATCAAAATAGTTTACACGCATAGCTTACACATTTACTGTATATCTGGCATATTCTAAGTGTTTAATATGTATTGGCTCGACAGATGGCTCAGTGGTAAAGAATCCACCTGCCAAGCAGGAGATGTGGGTTCGGTTCCTGGGTCGGGAAGCTCCCCTGGAGAAGGAAATGGCAACTCACTCCAGTACTCTTGACTGGAGAATCCCATGGACAGAGGAGCCTGGCGGGCTACAGTCCATGGGGTCACAAAGAGTCAGACAGGACTGGGTGGCTGAGTACACGTGCATGGCTGGTTTAACCCTCACAACAATCCTATGTGGTAACGGAGGCTCAGGGAGATTTAGTAACTTGCCAATATCATGAGGTTATAAGCAATGGAATTGGGATTTGTACCCAGCAAGACTGGCTCCTGAATTGGTACTTTCTTTTTAGGTACAGCCTCTCCATGCCATAAAACTAGCAAGTGACAGAACAAAGCGTCAAAGATACTAATGAATGGACTTTCTAGTGGTAGGCTGTAAGATGTCCTTGTTATGTCCTTTTCAACGTTGTTATCCATGAGTTGGATAAAATATGGAAAGCAGTTCATCAGATCTTCGGAAGTCATTATATGGGGAGAGGATTAAACAATACACTGGACAAAGGAAGCAGGATCTCAAAAATTCTGGGATGATGAATTTAAACATTTTCCTTTCAGAGGAACATAGGAAGATACTGCTTGTTGATTCTCAAACCAATTGCCCAAGAATGGAATGGGGGGTGTGCATAAAATACAACTTGGGGGTACGGATTTATCAAATCCTACATGAATAAGCATGTGAGGCTGCCCAGAGCTAATGCAATTTAGCAAACAATATTCCATGTATGTTTTTCACTGGTCACGTCCATGCGGGTCTCAGCTGATGTTCTGAGACCAGAGGCCTGCTAGGGGAGCTCTGGGCAACAAGACTCTTCACAGTGCTGGCCTGATCTTTCTTCCTCCTTCCTGACCTGCTTTTGCTCTGACCCTCCATCTTGGCCTCCTCCCCTCTTGCCATCCCGACTCTATTCCTGCCTCTAACCTTTTATTCTTAGCTTTTGGTCCAGGCTCGCCTACCATGTGAACCTTGCTTTTTATTTCCCCACCATGGGACTCTGATTTGACTGCCTTTATGGCTGTCTATGTGCAGTGCTGCATCTGAAGAAAACCCTCAGAGCTCAGATTATGACCCTGACCTCTGGTGGGTGTGCTGACAGCACCTCCATTGCCCCCCAATACATACACCATGAAGAGAAGATTTGGACCGTATATGGAGTATTGTATCCAAGTCTGGCTGACCCCTTTCCCTACCATAAGGGTATCTATGTAAACTGAAGTACATTCATAGAAGAAGGATAGATTGTGACTAGACTTGAACAGTTGGTGATATGTGAAATGAATGAAAGAGACAAGAATGCCTAGTGAATGTAGATTATGGCCTTGGGAAATTTATCTCCGAATTTGCAGATGATCCTATTGTGAAAGACCCCACAGGCTTCTCCTGTGTGGCCCCAGGGAGTAGCCTAGAACCTGTGGGCAGAAGCAGTGGGGAGGAGATAGGATTTTAGCTCAGTGAAAACTTTCTCATGAGCTGTTCAGAAATGGAATGGAATGAAATGATAGTGAGCTTCCCATTACTGGAGGTGTTCAAGTATAGGTGGAGCAGTGGCTTGTCAGAAAAACTGTATAGCAGATCCAAACATCAAAGGGATGCATAGACTCTATGATCTGTGGGTCGGTTCCACCAAAGAAGCTCTGTGTCAGTGAGGCCTCAGTGGCACTTTTTGAACAGGCAGCCTGATGACAGAACGCTTCCCTTCAGTGACACATCAGAGGACCACCTGTCTGTCTTTCCTACCTGTACTGTGTTCTGTGTGAGTGAGCTCTGGCTCCTAACTGCCCTTCTCAAGCTTCGACCATTTGAGCACAGACCAGTGCTTCCGGCCACCAGAGCAGGAGGTGCTTACTGCAAGTCTAAGGGCCACTCTGGATTAGTTTTTCCAAAGTTGAGGAGGATCTCTCACTCTTGGCCAATCTTGGGTTTATGAAGGGGTCTGTTCTCTCTTCACCCCATCCCCACCTCCTTTCCCAGATCAAACACCAAGTGCATTGGATAGTTAGAAGCCATAGGGAAGAAACCCATTTTAATAAAACCCCATTGATTTATTTTGCGGGGTGCAAGTCAAAGAAAAGACATCTAAAGAGTCCCTCCCCACTTCCCCCTCCTCTATCCTGACCTACTCTGGGTCAGTCACACATCGATTGGCTTCCTAGATAACAGATCGCGCCACCGGTGGGGACCTCTGGGGACCAGCCGGGAGCTGTAAGAGTCGCACGCAGCAGCCCTGCCCCGACTTAATCAAACTAGCAACAGGATCTGCCTCCCGCGGCAGCGCGGCGGTGGCAGTGTGGCAGCGGCGGCGGCGGCATTATGCGTGATTACTGACAGGCACCAGCTGCTGCCGCCACCGCCGGCTCGACGCACGATGTGGACGCTCAGATCGAGAGGCAGATTCCTGACTAATCCCAGAGGGCTGGCCCAGCCCGAGCTGCCCGGGCTGCTAGGAAGCGATGACCACTCTTGTTAGCCCAAGTTGAAGGGAGCCCGGCTGCGCTTGGGAGCAGGGAGAGGCCGAGCCTCAGAGCAGACGCGTCCGGGAGGACTATGAACTGAAGAGTCAACATGTATGGAAATTATTCTCACTTCATGAAGTTTCCCACAGGCTTTGGAGGTGAGTATTTCACACGGCTTCAACGCCGGGACCGTCTGGAGAGACGGAGCGGAGATGGGGAGATCCGGATCACTGGATTAGGATTGAATTGGGAAGGAGGGCATATATGTTTATCGGCGTCGATGGTGTGTTTCCGTGTGAGTGTGTGTGTGAGCGCGCGGGCAGGAGTGAGGGGCACGGATGGGGAGAGGGAGGGAGGGAGAGCGGGAGAGAACGGTCCGTAGGTGAGGATCTGTTTGCACATTCGAATGAGTGAACAGATGGGAGGATACGTGGATATTCTAAGGAGAGCCTGAACCAACATGCTTGGGAGTATGTCTGAGACAAAGGTAGACTGAGAGCATTGTTCTAACTCAGTGGGTTTGTGGGGGTGTGAAGAATGGAAGAGGTAAGAGGAAATTACTGGGATGAACCTAGTACCCAGCTTGCCATGAGAAAAAAAAATGACGGAAAAGGTTTTGCCAATATTAAGGGTACCTGGGATACTTCATAACAACAGACTGATTGTTTTATTTAAAAGTAGATTTCCCTAGAATTGCATTTTTTTAAAAAAGAAAACATAGTGCTTTAATTTGCTGCCGTGTTTCCCTTCCTCTGTTTTCTCCCCTTTTGATTTGCTAATAGCCTCTTGTCCCCTCCCCTGCTGCTGCCCCCAGTTCCACTTCCAGGGTCACTGCCAACACCTCCACTCTGAGGGTCGAGATCTGGGCGCGGTGGTGTTGGGGGGGTGGGTGTCTGGGCTCTCATAGCAGAGAACAGGCAGCTGGAGCTCCAGGTTGCCAAGCCAGGCAGGGCAGCCAGGTGGCACTTCCCAGGGGCCACCCTCACACCCAGGCACTTTGGTCCCAAGGCTGCTTTGACTCAGTGACAGAAGCAGCACAGTAGCCCAGCTTCGGGTAAATGGGCCCAACAGCTGACCAACTGCCTCTGACTTGTCAGCTGGTGGCAGGAGGTTTGGAATCTTAGGAGCCAAAGGGGAGAGCAGGCGCTGGCAGGCACGACAAAGCAGAAATTCTTGTTAGGTCTTGAGGACTGAAAAGTCCTTGCCCTCCCCACCTCCTGTGAGGACAGATAGGCAATTCATCTGAAGGCTTGGGAGCAAAGCTTGTCTATTCCACTGGGCCCACCACTCCATAAGGTGTAGTGGGACACTGGAAGTGGATGGGGTTCCTGTCCTGGAGACATTAAGCCAGGGGGTTTGCTTATTTATTAGGGATGTGTTGGGCAGTTTTTATGGACCAAGCATGAAGTTAGGTGCTCATAACACAGATGTTCATGAGATAGAGTCTGTACTATTTGTACGGGGCAAGCTTGTCATTGCACAGACACATTGTAATACAGCATGGTGTGTGCACCGTTGGTTGCAGAAGGAGGTTGCTGCTTGGATCTGATGGGTGAGGGACCCTGGCCACACGTTCTGGGGAAGACAATGTTGAAATTACTGGGGCCAGTCTTGTGACGTGACCCAGTGAGTGTGGTGGCCAAGGCTGTGAAGTGGACATCTGATCTTCAGCATACAGTTGGGTGCTGTGAAAAGCCTTCCTGACTCCCATCTTGGTCCCCTTCTCAGCTGAGAAGCACTTTTTCCTTTTCCTCGTGAGTTCAGTTGTCTGAAGAACATGCCTATCCATGAGATTCTTGGGACCCTCGAGGTCTGTGAGGTTATGGCTTCTTAACTGCCAAGGAGACCCTCTGAGATGGTTGGGGTGAATAAAAGGGTTGAAGGTGGACAGGTGTAGGAAGAGACAGTCTGGGGAAAGAAGGTCTAGTCCAAAATTCACTGGGAGCTGCTGTCTGGAATCTTGGGATTGTAATATCCTGAGACCTCAAAGAGTGCCTTGCTGCTGCTAAGTCGCTTCAGTCATGTCTGACTCTGTGCGACCCCATAGATGGGAGCCCACCAGGCTCCCCCATCCCCGGGATTCTCCAGGCAAGAACACTGGAGTGGTTTGCCATTTCCTTCTCCAATGCATGAAAGTGAAAAATGAAAGGGAAGTAGCTCAGTCGTGTCCAACTCTTAGTGACCCCATATACTGCAGCCCACCAGGCTCCTCCATCCTGGGATTTTCCAGGCAAGAGTACTGGAGTGGGGTCCCACCGCCTTCTCCAAAAGAGTGCTTTAGTCCTCTCTTAATATAGATGTGTAAACTGAGGCCTCAAGGAAGGCAGTACCAGGCTAAGGTTATATGGTGTTGAGGAGGAGAACCCTTCTAGAAAAGCCCCTGAGTCGAACTTCTAATAACATTCCTTCTATCTGATGCAGTGAAAAAAGCATGAAAGATATCTATCTGTCTATCTCTCTATCTATCTATATATATAGAGAGAACTGAGTTTGGTTCCCAGGTTTTTACTTACTAGTTGTGTGACCTTAGGCAAGATATTGAACCTCTCTGAGCCTCATCTCTAAAATGTAGTTTAAAATCCCATCTCAGACCATGGGTGTGAGCATTAAACATGCAAATGCTTGAAAAAGCAGATATAGAGTGTTTATATATTTAGTGTTTAATAAAAGTTTTGTCCCCTCTATTCTGCCCAAGTACTAACATCAAATTAATTTAAAAATCAAAAAAGTACTATAGAATAATGAATTAGGAATCTTATTTAGTATAATAAAGTTTCAGATAAAAGGAAACACAATGGCTGGGCCATGCAAGAGGAGGCTGATATAACCATGGGGGGCAGGGGAAGGATTATCTAAGCTGTTGAAACGTCTGTCCCGATGCTCCTTTTCCTCCTGAGGGAGGAGAACAATTATTTGGTTTAGTTGTACTGAGGTTTTCCATTGTGTTTGTATTTGCCAGCTAAGAGGTAGAAACATTGAGCAAAGGTAAAGGCCCCATCTGTAGGAAGGTCTGCCTGATAACTTGCAGAGGTGAGAGAGGGGGGTGAGAGGGAGAAGGACCCCCCTGCAGGTGCTGGGGAGACCTGAACTCTGAAGCAGACATAGCCTACAGTCCCTCACTCCTTTTGCCCCAATGAGGCAAGCTGCACTGCACATATTAAATGATTTAGTGAGTAACCTCTGCTCTTTTATATATTAGCAAGTGGAACTGCAGAGGGCTCCCGTGATTTCTGAGAATCTCTAGGGAAGCAATGTCACCCTTGGGAAATAACACCTGGGATTTGTGTCTGGGCTGTGCTTACCAGATATCAGACCATCCTCCCATCAGTGAACAAGACACTGGGCAAACTGGCCGCAGGGTGGGGACTAGCTGGGTTGCAGTGGCCCCACCAAGGTGCCCACTTGCCGAGCTCTGGTCTCTCCCATGTGATGAGGCAAGAACCTTTCTCTTCTTATTTTCTGCCAGCTGCCCAGTAAGAGATTTGTTTGCCTGGATGAGACAGTTGCAGCCTCTAAGAAGATGGCAGAACAAATCCTGTAATCCCCCTTCCAATTGTGCAGTAATCCTCAGGGTGAAAAGGAGATCAGGGGAGAGGGGACTTGTCTCATTTCATTTAACAAGCACACAGTAGCACTTACTAAGTGCCCACTACCATTGTAAGCACTTCACCATTATCATCTCATTTAATCCTCATGACAACTCCTTGAGTGGGTATTATTACCATCATTATGACACTCCTTTTATAGACGAGGAAACAGGCATTGTAAGCTGCAATAACTCATTTTAAGGTCCCAGAGCTGGAAAATGGCACAGCCAAGGCTTTGAACCCAGGCAGTCTGGTCCTGAGTCCAAGCGATGCTGAGCTGCCTCTCACAACTTCTGTGGGCCACAGAGTTGCCACAGCAAGCTAAGGCAGCAGCACATGGCTTGAAGGGATGACGAACCCCAAGCCAGTCCCGCCACTGCCTCGCAGCTGTAGACACAGGGGCCTGGCCTTGAGGAGTAAAGCACACGGTAACTTAGCAGTCACTCAGGTGCAATGGTGGCCTCTGGAGAATTAGTTGCTGGCTTATTCTGGGGGCCTGGGTCTTCCCTGGTGGCTCAGATGGTAAAGAATCTGGCTGCAATGCAGGAGATCTTCCCTGGGTTAGGAAGACTCCCTGGAGAAAAGCATGGTTATCCACTACAGTATTTTTGCCTGGAGAATCCCATGGACAGAGGAGCCTGGTGGGCTACAGTCCAAGGGGTTGCAAAGAGTCGGACTCAACTGAGCAATTAACACTTTCACTTTTTCCCTGGGGGTCTAATGATTTGTAAGAGCCCTACTCTACTGAGTCTGACCACTTGTGTAGAATAGTCCCCTTCTTACGTAAGAGTAGCCGTAGAGGAGGGGTTGAGTTGGAGGTGTGTGTGTGTATGCATGTGTCTGTGTGTGGAGGGCAATATGAGCATGTGGGAGGAGGGTGTGTGTGTGTGTTTATGTGTATGCCAGAACATATTTTTCCCCTCCACAAATGTGTGGGTGGCTAATAGGGACTTACCATGGAGGTAAGTGCTTAGGGTTTATGTAGGAAGGAATAAATGTTTATGAGATTTAGGAAGGAGTATATTTAGTATAAACTATTTTCTGAAACATTTACAATCTTACCAAGAGATAGAGAGCTGAATAGCAACTGGGGGAAGAAATTATGCAAAGAGTAATCAAAATTCTCCACCTCTTCCTTCCCCTCATTATGTAGCTTCTGTATCTGCAGAGAACTTAGCCACCAGAGTTGGGTGGCTGGGGTGCCAGGGGCTCCCGGAGGAAGCTGCTATTTTTTTTTCTCTTATTGGAAAGTAGAAAACACAGAGGCCCAGGGAATCTAAGATGCGACTGTTCTAGAAGGCCTGGGTTTGGGTGGCTCTCTTGAGACTGACCCAGGTCTTGGTTCAGTGGCTGGTTATGGCCTCTGTCACAGCCGCTCAGCTCTTCTGTTGTGATGGGGAAGTGGCTGTGGTCAATTGTATAATCTAAAGCATGGGGACGTGCTGTGTTGAGTATGTTGGCCCACCCCTAGGGGATCATTCCAGAGAAGTTTTGGTACTATTTTGATTGTCTCCCAGTTAGCAGTGAATAACAACACTAGCTCTGAACAGCTCTTCACCCCTCCTCTACCCCCTACTCCCACCCCAGCTTCCCTGCAAGAGCTGAATCGTTAAAGCCAGAAAAAGACGTGTAGCTCATCTGCACTGACCCATCAGTTACAGCTGAGGACACTAGGGAAAGCAGGTGGGGCTTGCCTGGGACCTGTGGCTACTTATGCTCTACAAACTGAGTTCTCCTGAGCACCCTTGGGGGCCACCTGTGGTGGCAGAAAGAAATGTGGAGGGAGGCTAAGCCACAGAGAACCCTCCCCTCATGTCTTGGTAAAATAACAATGCTACCAACTACACAGGGTCAAGGGTTAACATTCCACAGTGTAGGGATTCAATAAAACAAAGGCTGGAAAATTGTAAACACACAATAAAAGTTTGTTTCTCTTTCCTCCTGCAGAAAACTTGGGGACTATGGTAGTATATTCAGCTTAAATTTTGTATGAGGTTTTTCTTTGGGGAGGCATGCCTGTTCTTAAAGTGTCAGACTGTGCACTATGAGAGGCTGACAAAGTGAAGTTAATAAGGCATCCATTCTGGGCCAGTTACAGAAAATTATATTTTAGCAAATCGTTCCAGGACAGACACTTGTGAGATCTGGCAGAAAGAGGGCAGTGACCTGGGACCTCCCATCCCTATAATCTTTAGGATAGCCTCACCCCAGGCCAGGGTCCTTAGTGAGTCATATTCCCCTGAGTTTCCCCAACTTCAAATTGCACAGCCTGGGCCTGTTTGCTCCTTTTATCAGATACTGTAACTGAGAAGGGAGCGAGGGAGAGGGCAAGAGTTCGCAGGTTCAAGACCAAGCTCAAATTTCTATGGGGATTTTAGAATTCAGCATGTGAGCTTAAAAAATGGAAAAGCTTGTGATCTTTTACTCAAAATACATTTACAAGAAGTCAGAGGAACAGTAAAGAAAGCACTTGATAAACACGTTGGGATGTTCCTTCTAGGCTGGCTGCCTAGGTTGCATTTCTGTGACTCAGCGTCTCTTTTGTCTCTCCTTTGGTTGGTCCCTAATGTCATGGGGAAGCAATCTTGGAAAGGCTGGGGCTCATGATATCTGTGTTTTCTCAGTCCCAGTGACATAGGGAACAGAGCAAAAGTTAGAGATCACCAGGAGGGAAAGAATATTCCAGACCGCTCCAGGAGGGCCTGTCAATCTTTCAGGTAGCACACTTTGGCTCAGCATCTGGTTTATGCAAGGGTTGTGTAGGACACCAAGAATTAAGACCCATCCTCTGTCCTGAAGGAGTATATAAACCAGTTACAAGCTCTGAAGTCTGTAGGACGGTTGGAGATGATTTATTTCTGGACATGTTTTTTGCGGCTGAGGTTAAGAGAATGGTCCAAAGAATTTAGGTATTTAGGACCTGAGAACAAATAATACCATGCCCATTACCCAATGGTAACATTGCACTAAGGATACGGTTCTCTGTATTTTTAAATTAATTTTTGTTGGAGTATAGTTGCTTTATAATGCTGTGTTAGTTTCTGCTGTACAACAAAGTGAAGCAGCTATCCATAAACATATATCACTTCTTTTTGGATTTCCTTCCCATTTAGGTCACCACAGTGCATTGAGTCGAGTTCCCTGTGCTAGGCAGTATGTTCTCATTGGTTTTCTGTTTTATACACAGTATCAATAGTTTATATAAGTCAATCCCAATCCCCCAATTCTTCCCACCCCACCTGTTTCCCCTTGATATCCATACATTTGTTTTCTATGTCTATGTCCCTATTTCTGCTCTATGGTTCACCATATTTTTAAATAACTACAATCTTTAGAAGACAGTCCATATTGAGAGGCTAGGGAGAGCATGGGCTTTACAATGGCCAGGTGGTTAAGGAATCTGCCTGCAATGCAGGAGACACAGGAGACACAGGTTAGATCCCTGGGTCAGGAAGATACCCTGGAGGAGGAAATCGCAACCTACTCTAATATTCCTGCCTGAAAAATTCCATGGACAGAGGAGCCTGGCAGGATACAGTCCAAAGGGTCAGAAGAAGTTGGACGTGACTGAGCGACTAAGCACGCGCTAATGACACACTGAACTGATGATTTGTTTGAGACTTCCCTCGTGGCTCAGACAGTAAAGAAGCTGCCTGCAGCGCAGGAGACCAGGGTTTGATCCCTGGGTAAGGAAGATCCCCTCAGAATGTGAACAAGAAGCCTACAGAGACAGAGAAAGAGATTGAAGTCATGGATTCAAGAGCTGGATGTGGGCAGAATTGGTGTTCAAGGGCTTCAGGAGCAAGGGGTTAGAGGGGGCCCCGTAAGTCAATGCCTGGGGCGCTTCCTGGCCTTTGTCTTCATGGGCTGGTACATGGCGCACCAGTGCACGGATTTGGTTTAAAGGGACAGACAGCTGGTCCTGTTTGGTGGAGCCCCTACTCTTCAGTAACCTCTTGTGTCTCCAATATGTTGGGGATGGCACAATATCCATCTTTACCAGCAAGGTTCAAATTTGGTCCTGGGTAGGAAGGGTGGTATGAAAGCAAAATGCCATTAATTACATGCAGAGAGGCTGACAGAAATTGTGCCAGACTAAACTCAGACTCTAGGTCTTTAAATAATTCACAACAACTACTTGAAAGGGTCCCTTTATCATTCTAAACCTCAATTTTCTAATCTGTCTAATGAGGATAATTTCTTCCCTTCCAAGTACTCTGAGTCAGTCTGAAGGCGATCAGCCCTGGGATTTCTTTGGAAGGACTGATGCTAAAGCTGAAACGCCAGTACTTTGGCCACCTCATGCGAAGAGTTGACTCATTGGAAAAGACTCTGATGCTGGGAGGGATTGGGGGCAGGAGGAGAAGGGGACGACAGAGGATGAGATGGCTGGATGGCATCACTGACTCGATGGATGTGAGTCTGAGTGAACTCCGGGAGTTGGTGATGGACAGGGAGGCCTGGCGTGCTGCGATTCATGGGGTTGCAAAGAGTTGGACACGACTGAGCGACTGAACTGAACTGAACTGAAGCTTGGATGGAACAGAAAGGCTTCCAAGGACCTGCTATATCTGTAGCATCTAGCAGGGAGGACGAGATGGTTGAATGGCATCATTGACTCAATGCACATGAGTTTGAGCAAACTCTGGGACATGGTGAAGGACAGGGAAGCCTGGCGTGCTGCAGTCCGTGGGGTCGCAAAGCGACTCGACTGAGCGACTGAACAACAGCGGCAGAAAGCCTAGTACACAGTTAGGAGCCCTCAACAAGCATTTTTTTTGACTGACAGAACCAATGATTGATATGGGAATACACAGCAGACAATTATAAAGAGTTTTACGAATGTAAGGCAATAGGTACTGGATGGAATAGGCTTGGACGAGGGAGTAGAAGGCCCAGCGTTTTTGCCCTGACTGCATGACCAAGTCATGCAACTTCTCTAGAAAATGAAGTGGTTCCTGAAGTCCTGAAAGTCTAATTTCTACCCCAAAACAACATGGCCTTACTAATTTGTGATATTATTAATTTGGAATGGTGATTAAATTGATCAGGCAGGAAATAGTCTGTATTTGTACATTCATGAAGAATAACAAAAAAAGGTTAAGCAAGTAAGACTGTGGAAGTCTTGAGCCTCTTTAAGTTACATTGGTTTCTAAGCAATTTGAAAAGAAAGCATAGTAGAAATCTCATTAGCATATTAACGGGGTGTTAATTACAAAAGAATCTTTTAAAGCAGATTTTATAAAACCCCCACTTAATAACCATTAGCTTGTGGTACTTGAAACACAAACTCTTCACGTGTATTACTTAGAAGTAATAAAATTGTAATTTAAAAGTAATCTGCCAACTTGTCATGAATTTAGACTGATTTTTCTCTCAATTGATCCAAATGAGTGAGGTTTTGCTATAATTATATATAATGCTGGTAATAATGAGGCTGATTATCAATCTTTGCTGCTTTTCACTACCTCCATCATTGCAGGTTTTAGGGAAAGGGGTGGGGATGGAGGGAGAAGGAGGGATGGAGGGGAGAGTGGAGGCAGAGAGGGAGGAGGGGCCGCCAATCTCTCCCTCCCCCTCATCCAAGCACTGGAAGAAGCAAGCCCCCGCCCCCAGCTGAACAGCCCGCCAGCCCTCCGGTGGGGCCTGCAGGAGTCAGGCTGTGTGGGCTCAGGCTGGCGGGCTGGTTGGAGCTGCACGCAGCTCATCACATCAGCCGCTGCACCCTGTGTCCTCATATTCCTGCCGAGAGGCCACGGAGCCTGAGCCACAGGGGCCGAGGGCGTGTCTCTTCTCCCACATGCTCCCACCTCCATCATGGGTCTTCATTTTCCCCACTGAGAAAGCCAGAAAGGACGTTGGTAGCAGAGAAGGCTTCCCATTAAAAAATGCAGTTTCTACTTGTGCTTCTGGCTCAGTAAGAATTCAGCTAATAATGTGATGTCCACATCTGTTAAAAAGTGGAGTTCA
Organism: Oryx dammah; assembly: GCF_014754425.2. Taxonomy (NCBI): domain Eukaryota; kingdom Metazoa; phylum Chordata; class Mammalia; order Artiodactyla; family Bovidae; genus Oryx; species Oryx dammah. Next base: position 3,450,453 of record NW_024070212.1, read on the forward strand.
ACGCCTGTAAAATACTTTCCCGTCCAGTCTCAGAGTGGGGGTACAGCTCAGACGAGTATGTGAAAGTGCTTTTGAAAATGCCACAGCAGTTTAAATATAAGAAATGCATATCAGCCAGTCCTGGGCATCTGAGTGCCCCTTCTGTGGAAGAAAGAGAGAGGAAAAAGCTGAGTTGAACTGAGGTTTGGGTTTCCTACCTGATGAAGGAAACCAGAGCTTGCGTTTGGTATGAGGGGCTAGAATCAGAAGGGAAATATATTAGTCAGAAAGTACCAGGTCATGTACACACGACTGTGTATAAAATAGGTAACTAATAAGGACCTACTGTATAGCATAGGGTACTCTACTCAGTACTCTGTAATGGCCTACAGGAAAAGAATCTAAAAAAGAGTGAATGTATGTATAGTTGAATCACTTTGCTATACACCTGAAACTAAACATTGTAAATCTACTACACTCCAATAAAAATCTAAAACAGAGAGTACCAAGTCAGAATCTTGAGAGAGGCCACAGTTGGGTTAGGAAGGGCAGAGCTGGGGACAAAAATTGGGCCCGGGGAAGCTTGAAGAAGGAGTACTCCTGAGTAACTGCTGCAAGGAGCCACTCAGCCAGTATAGTATATGGTGCAGCTGGGGTTAAAATCCAGGTCTGCTGCCTTTCCCCTAGAATCAGATGCTACTTGTATAATGTACTAGCCACGTTCTCTTAGGCAAGTTATTTAATTTCTCTGTCCCCCAGCTTTTCATTTGTACAATAGGGATGAAAGTTGGTAACCTTAAAGGGGTTTGTAGGAATGAATTAAGTCAGTATATGTAAAGTGTTTGGATCTATGTCTGGCTCATGGGAATTGCTTAATAAATATTATCTGTTGTTTTTACTTAGCAGAGGAGATGACATTTAAGTGTCAGTTGAGTGTCTTCGTATTGCAGGCCTCCCTACCTCCCTTGCAGCCTGGCTGTATATTATAAGCCAAGTAGGGAAAAGATATGTGAACAAGTTTCCCTTTGACTAGGAAGGTTTCTGAATATTCTATGACTGTTAGGCTTATGTAACACATCCCTCCATTAGCAAAAAGGAGGCAGGTTGGTTGTGAGATTGTGTCCACCATGACAGAAAGTAGACTGGGATAAGGCCCCATGACATTCCCTTGGTTTCTAATGGAGAGTCCTGACTCTTAGAAATAGCAAGGTTTTTTGTTTTTTTTTTTTTAACCTCTGTCCACTTCCCTGTGGCTGGGTGTTACCATTACTGATGATTCATCCTAAGTTTCCATTCCATTCTGAGGATGGGACAGTGAACTCTCTACCCAGGCACAGCAGTTAAGGGGTGGAAATGCCAAGCCATTATTTCCTTGTCTGGCCAATCAGAAAGACTCATGCTTGACATTTTATGTTTACTGGCTGAGGATGAGGTTGCTAAGCAACTTCCTTGCCTTGGTTGAATTCTGTAGATCTAAGTACCTGGGCTTTTCTTTCTCAATAAGTGCCCCCTCAACACACACATGCAATTTGTTATCTAGAGATTTCAGAGATTTTCGTTTTGGTAAACATAAGGAACGTAGATTTCTCATGCAAATTATTTCTACTGATGAACTCCCTATATGGTTGTATCAGTTAACAAAAGAACTATTCCATTCATTGAAAGTGTTTAATCTCTCAGTCGTGTCCCACTCTTTGACCCCATGGACTATATAGCTCGCTAGGCTCCTCTGTCCATGGGATTCTCCAGGCAAGAGTACTGGAGTGGGTTGCCATGCCCTTCTCCAGGGCATCTTCCCGACCCAGGGATCGAATCTACGTCTGCCACATTATAGGCAGATTCTTTACTATCTGAGCCACCAGGGAAGCTCATTCATTGATCAGTCAACAGATATTTTTTGAGTATCTACTGTGTTCCAGGCACAGTGCTAGACACCACAATGATAATTGTGGTGAAATTTAAAATATGTGATAGCCAGTAGGGCACCAGGCATTCAGAATGGAAGTTAGCATGGAGGAAATCTCCATGTTGCGATGGATAATGGGGAGATCTGGAGGGTCCAAGGGGAAGGGTTGAGGTTGCTGGAATGATGGAGGGGCACTCTGGGCTCAGAGGAGTGGTTAATATTATAAACAACTGGTATGTTCTGACTAGTGCCTGATGGTAGCTGTTCTTAATAGAACATTTATTCTTGGTGTAGCGTGGGTTAAACTCTATTTACATAATCTTCTACGATGGTATTCAAGCCAGACATAGGTCTCTCTCACCACCTTTATAGTGCGGTAAGTATTTGTAACTGCTACCCCTGCACTAGTGGTCTCAAATGGTTTTAGCACCTCTGAGCTAGATATGGATACCTCCATTTATGGCTGAGGAAACTAGATCAGAGACGTCAAGTTCCTGGCCCAGGTTTACATGACTGGAAAGTGATGCAACCTTCATCCAACCTAGGACATTTGGGCAGCTTCAGAGTCTTGCATTCCACATAGATGTCACTCTGGATGCCCATACAACGTATACATGGACTTCAAAAATCAAACACTTCGCAGATTCCATAATCTCTTTGGTTCCTGGTGACACTGTCAGCATCTCAAACTGCAATCTGGAATCCCAAACAGCCTGAACGGTTAACACGGTCCGGCTGATGATGACAGGGGCCCCTTGGCAAGTGGTCTATACTCTCCCATTCCAGACGGCTACCACCTGCACGTCCTTCTTTTAGATGCTAGTGAGCTATGTCCTACCCACCTCAGTGTTCGTTGAACAGCACTGGAAGGGATCTTAGAAGCCACTAGGTGCTGCCTTCTTATTGGGGAGAGTGAGCTCTGGAAGATGAAAGGCATTTCTTTGGTATGTTGCCAGGAGAGAAGAGAAGGTCCAGAGAAAGTCAACTATCCCTCTCCCATCAGATGAATTAATTTCTATAAAAATTATTGCTGTGCAAAGAGAATGAACATCTGAGAGTGGGCACAGTATGAGGGACTGATGAGGATCTAGAGGGCGTGTGGTCAGGGAGCAAACAAAGCTGATAGGCTGTGCAGGCTGGGAAAACTGGGCTCCCAGCCTCTGCGCAGGAGCCAGGTAGAAGCATTAGAGAAAACCTTGACTTTGGATTTGGACTAGAAACCAAACTTCTGGAAAACTTGTGCTAGCTGTAGTTCCCACATGGCCATGGGGGAAAAAAAAAAGTGAGAGCTGAAGAAACTGATGAAAAATGAAAAATGTCCTAGAGAGGAATGTTTCAGTGTCTATTTGGGAGAATGGATTCATTTTCCATTGAACAACATTTTCATCTTTATTTTCCACCTTTTCTAAAAGCAAAGCTATTTCTAAGCAACAGTGGTCGTTCACTGTGAGAGGCAAAGAATAAAAATTTGTGAAGATGTGTTTGTCTTTTTTAATTTTTCTTATAAAAATGTGGCTATAACAGCCCATCTCTTCTGGGCCATTGACTCAGCAGACATTTTAAAGGCCATGGTAAACCAGACTTTAACTGGCTGTTGCATTCTGTCTCAGTGTACCATTGCCATCACTGAATAATCAAGGAATATTCTGATGGTCTTAATTCATATTATTATTAGTTATAAAAAAATACTGTAGTTTAAATTTCAAATCTCTCTTACATCCTCTCATTTTATTCTGTAAACAATTTGTGAATTTCCCCAAGCCCATATTTTCATACTTTTTGTACAGCTCATGTTTCTTTCTTTTTTTTTTTTTAAAGTAAATGATCAAGCTGGTCAATACTTTATTTTTATATGTGGAATAAAAGCTAAATTCCATATCTGTCTATATGTATTAGATGTTACAAATAACTACATATAATAATAGCTGCAAAAACATTAAATCAGTGTCTATGCATAACTGAATCACTTTGCTGTACACCTGAAACAAATACAATATTATAAATCAACTCTACTTCAATATAAAATAAAATTTTAAAAGAGTAAACAATTCATGAACACAAAACAGAACAGAACTGGAAATTTTGTGTGATTCTCCATTTCTCCCTCCTTATCTACAGCAAATTACTGTTCATGTTTCTCAAATATCATTCCTTTGTATAGTGTTTTCATGATATTCAACATATCACATGTTCTTGTACATAGACATTTTCTGAAGTCAGTTTACTGTTTTTTGAACACTTAAATAGTGATTTTTAGGAAGATAATTTTGTATAAAAGATGGAAGCAGAGTCACTTGCTATAAACAGAAGGAGACAGTAAAAATGAAAATAAAATGATTAATACATTTTAAGTGTTTGCCTATGTATCACTTAAAACGCCACCTCAAATGTTCCGTATCACCAGTGTTAGAGGCTGCATACCTTGGTAACTCTCAGACTGATGACTGTGTGAAGGGAAATCTTGCTCCTGTCTGTCCCATAGCTCTGGGCTGGTGTGAAGCACTGGGCATCAGCCTGGGGATGCAGAAATGAAAAGCACAGTCCCTGAGGTCCATTTCAAGTAGAATATGCAGGGTCCTTGGGTCAGTTTTGGAAAGCCCACACAGGGAAGGGAAAGTCGGTTTCCCTCAGACGGCTTGGGGAAGGACAGCTGTCATCCCAGCCAAGTTCACGGCTCCTCGCCCATCACGTTGGGCTGGCTCCTAACTCACCTGTCACATGTTATCTTAGTGGCAGGCTCAAGGTACACATTGACTTCTTTAAATGTCACAGTCTTCCAGGGCTGCTGAAGAGTCTAAAATCCTTCTTTCTGATCAGTGACCATCTGGGAAGATTTTTTGGGTTTTCTGGCTTGAGCTCTTGGAAGTTGCCCTCTTCTCTCTCCTTCAGATGAACTTTCAGCTCGAGATCACTTCATCACTGAGTCATCTTGTACTTTGTGGTGCGGTGGCCCTCCAAATCATCTCTGCTGTCCTTGACAGAGCGCACAGGAGACAGCATGGGCTTCAGATTGACAGTTTGAATTTAGAATCTGCCACTTGCTACCTGGCTAGTGCTGAGTAACGTGCTAGTGGTGAGGATGCAAAAACAGACACTGTTCTCCCTCTCCGTTTAATGGAAAATACAAGGAAATAACAACAGAAAAGGGCATCAAACCGGATTAAGAATACCAGGGAAGACTTCCTGGAGGAGGTGGTACTTGAGTTAGACCTTGAAGGAAAAATAAAAACTTCCAGACAAAGGAGGTGGGGGCAAGTCATCCCAGAACTTGGAGCAGCATGGGGCCAAGCCTAAGTTGTCATTCATCTGTAAAATGCTGAAATGATCTTCACAGCCCTATTGTCAAGATAGAATGGGTGAAAGTATGGAAATTGGTAGAATGAGTTGATGTATGGAAATTGCCTGATGCTATTTAGGACACGCAAGAAGTGTCTCACCTGTCCCTTTGAACCCTTTGACCACGTCTCTGTGGACCCACAGTGTGGGGTTCACCTCAGTTGTGGTACTTAGAACACGGCAATTCGGATTCATCAGTTTATGAGACAAGTGTCTCTGATAGACTGAAACTCCTGGAAGGTTCTGGCCTCCTCACCCAGGAGTGACTGTTCTCTCTACAAGCAGACGTTACTAAGCTAGGAGAGTGGGCTTCCCTGATGGCTCAGCAGGGAAAGCATCCACCTTCCCAGGCAGGACATACGGCTTTGATCCCTGGGTCAGGAAGATTCCCTGGAGAAGGAAATGGCAACCCACTCCAGTATTCTTGCCTGGGAAATCCTGTGGACAGAGGAGCCTGGCAGGCTACTGTCCATGGGGTCTCGAGAGTTGGATACCGCTTGGAAATGAAACAGCAATAAAGCTAGGAGAAGCTCCAAGGGCAACTCCAGGTTGACATTTTTCTAGTGAGATATTTATGTTTAAGAATCACTGCACAGTTACACCTCTGATACTCCACGTTCCCCTCCAGAATACCCCGCCTCTGCATCCTAGTCCTAGTACTATGGAAGTACCATAGAAGTCTCTGAAAGGCTTAAGACTGCCCCGTAGTCTGGCTCCAGGAGAAAGTGGAGAATTGAATGACTTCTCCGGCAGGCCAGGCTTACCGACCACCTCTCCCCATAACCCTCTCATGTTCCATCCATGAGGACAGCATGGGTGCCATGCTGAAGCCTAGCACCTGCCCATTCTGTCTGTTCTTGCATGCCAGCCACGCAGGGAGCTGGCACTGAGTCCTGGTGGGCTGCTCTGCTGTTCTCTCAGTCTCTGCCCTGCAGCTGTGAACCCTAAAGTTCACAGCTCCTCTCTTCTGGAGAGAGTGCTCCTTGCTGGGCTCCTGAGATGGAAGTTGGGTATGCTTTTTTCTTTTATCTTGAGTTGCATCTAGGAGGGAACTTGGGCTCAACTTTTCTAGGAAAAAGTTACTGGATATCATCTGTCCAGAGCCCATTTCACAGACACTTGTGGCCACAGCTTCCTATCCCCAGAGGAGAAACAGTCTGGGCAGGCCTGGTCGCACTTGCCTTCCTGGGTCTCTGTGGCCGCGGAGCCATGCCCAGCCATCCTGAGTCTTCTTCCCTAAGTGCTGATTAACCCTACACTCTAGAGATTGGATAAGAACCTTATGGGACTAAAACTGCAAAAGCTATAGACAGTGAAAGGCATGGTAACAGCCTCTGCCTTCCCCATGATCATCAGGGAATGTGTTCTCTACAGCAGGCACAGTGTTCAATTCTGAATCGCTAGCCTCTGATGCGGTACCTGCACCATAATAGATGGTGCATATGAATTCATAATTACATATGAATGAATGAATTTCTCCTGACTATAGAGGCTCAGCCCTACCCTTGTTCTCAGAGCAAAATGAGTTTGAGCAGCGAATTCTGGGAGCAGCCCGGACACCTGCTCACTCCATCCCCAACCTGGGAGTTTGGTACAGACTCACCTTCCCTGTCTGACTGGCTCAGGTCACAGTCCCCCTGGCCTGAGGGCTTGTGGGTTATGTCTCTATGGCCCTGATTGTTGTTCTGATACAATTCAAGGTGCATTCCATGTGGTGCACCAGAGAATCTGTCCTACAGCAAGTCCTTTCTCCTTCCTGGTCTTTGCTGGCCTTTATTCTACCAGCTGTGAGAGTTCACAGGTGTGCAGATATGGCTGGAAGAAGGGGAATGATAGAGGAGACAAAAGGAGGGGACTCTGTCCTCACACACCACCCCTGTGCTCCCCCGGCCTCCCATCACCTTTGATTTTTTCTCCTTACAGGTTCTCCCGGCCATACTGGTTCCACGTCCATGAGTCCGTCGGCAGCCTTGTCCACAGGGAAGCCCATGGACAGCCACCCCAGCTACACCGACACCCCAGTGAGTGCCCCACGAACGCTGAGTGCAGTGGGGACCCCCCTCAATGCCCTGGGCTCTCCATATCGAGTCATCACTTCTGCCATGGGCCCACCCTCGGGAGCACTGGCAGCCCCTCCAGGAATCAATCTGGTTGCCCCGCCTAGCTCTCAGGTAGGTGTATGTCCATCTTCTTCAATGTCTTTCCAGACATCTTTAACAGTTTCATCCTGGTGCTGAGCCAGCACTCAGTAGGTGCTTAATGCACGCTGGTGAAGGAATTGGGTTGTCTGTGTAGGCTTCCCTCCTGCAAGACCTTCATTGAGTGTATCCTCAGGCAGCTGCAGAGAACTGGCAATGCCTCATGGTCTAGGAGTTTTGATGGTTCAGTCTTGGCTGTAATTTCAACATCTCTTAGGCCTGTTTGTCTTCCATGGGATGGAACCCCTTGATCCTTCTCAACTCAATACTAGGTATTTTTCAAGTCAGTGAAGTGCCTGGTCCTTTTCTATATCCTGTAGGTGATACTGAAATGGTCAGGATGTGGTCTTTCCTCTCCAGGAGTTTACCATTGAGAAGCAGGTGCTGCACATGGGTAAATCTAAAACAAGGCAGACTGTGTTACGTACCTGTTATCTCTGAGACAGAGGCAAAGATTGTGGAAAATCGGGGGGAAAACCCTCACTCTAGTTCCTAGTGCCTTTTGCTGCAACAGAGGCAAGGATGTATATGCATGGTAGACATTGTCTGCTGCCCTAAGAAAAGTACAGGTTGGCCGGATGCTATTTATTTCCTTCTAGCAATGTCACACCGAGACCATCAACCTTCACTTCTTGTAGTGCTCAGCTATTGCTTCAGTGATGCTGCATAACAGACAATCCCCAAATTTCCATGGCTTACAAAAACACACAATTATTTTCTTACAAGTTTATGTGTTGTTTAGAAAAGTTCTAGATCCCCTCGTGGCTCAGGTAAATAGTCTGCCTGCAATGCGGGAGACCTGGGTTCAGTCCCTGGGCCAGGAAGACACCTTGGAGAAGGAAATGGCAATCCACTCCAGTGTTCTTGCCTGGAAAATCCTATGGATGGAGGAGCCTGGCAGGCTACAGTCCATAGGGTCACAAAGAGTCGGGCACGACTGAGCCACTTCATTTTCTTTTTGGGCTTCCCATGTGGATCATCTGGTAAAGAATCTACCTGCAAAGCAGGAGACCTGGATTTGATCCCTGGATTGGGAAGATTCCCCTGGAGAAGGGAATGGCTACCCTCTCCAGTATTCTGGTCTGTAGAACTCCATGGATTGTATAATCCGTGGGAATGAAAACCACAATCACAGAAAACTAATCAACTGATCACATGGCCCACAGCCTTGTCTAACTCAATGAAACCATGAGCCATGCTGTGTAAGGCCACCATGTAGGTCATGGTGGAGAGTTCTGACCAAAAGCGGTCCACTGGAGAAGGGAATGGCAAACCACTTCAGTATTCTTGCCTTGAGAACCCCATGAACAGTATGAAAAGGCAAAAAGATAGGACACTGAAAGATGAACACCCCAGGTTGATAGGTGCCCAATATGCTACTGAAGAACAGTAGAGAAATAACTCCAGAAAGAATGAAGAGACAGAGCCAAAGCAAAAACAACACGCAGCTGTGGATGTAAGTGGTGATGGAAATAGTCTGATGCTATAAAGAGCGATATTGCATAGGAACCTAGAATGTCAGGTCCATGAATCAAGGTAAATTGTAAGTGGTCAAACAGGAGATGGAAAGAGTGAACACTGACATTTTAGGAATCAGTGAACTAAAATAGACTGGAATGGGTGAATTTAACTCAGATGACCATTATATCTACTACTGTGGGCAGGAATCCCTTAGAAGAAATGGAATAGCCATCGTGGTCAACAAAAGAGTCCAAAATGTAGTACTTGGATGCAGTCTCAAAAATGGCAAAATGATCTCTGTTCATTTCCGAGGCAAACCATTCAGTATCACAGTAATCCAAGTCTATGCCCCAACCAGTAATGCTGAAGAAGCTGGAGTTGAACGGTTGTGTGAAAACCTACAAGATCTTCTATAACTAACACCCCAAAAAGAGGCCCTTTTCATTATAGGGGACTAGAATCCAAAAATAGGAAGTCAAGAGATAAATAGAATAACAAGCAAATTTGGCCTTGGAGTACAAAATGAAGCAGGGCAAAGGCTAACAGAATTAGCCTTTGAGAACTGCCAAGAGAATGCACTGGTCATAGCAAACACCCTCTTCCAACAAAACAAGAGAAGACTCTATACATGGATATCAATAGATGGTCAATGCCGAAATCAGATTGATTATTTGCTTTGAAGCCAAAGATGGAGAAGCTCTATACAGTCAGCAAAAACAAGACTGGGAGCTGACTATAGCTCAGATCATGAACTCCTTATTGCCAAATTCAGCCTTAAATTGAAGAAAGTAGGGAAAACCACTAGCCCATTCAGATATGACCTAAATCAAACCCTTTAGGAGTATACAGTGGAAGTGACAAATAGATTCAAGGGATTAGATCTGATAGACAGAGTTCCTGAAGAATTATGGACAGAGGTTTGTGATATTGTGTAGGAGGCCATGATCAAGACCACCCCCAAGAAAAAGAAATGTAAAAAGGCAAAATGGTTGTCTGAGGAGGCCTTACAAATAGCTGAGAAAAGAAGAGAAGCTAAAGGCAAATGAGAAAGGAAACATATACCCTTTGAATGCAGAGTTCCAAAGAATAGCAAGGAGAGATAAGAGAGCCTTCCTCAGTGATCAATGCAAAAAAATAGAGGAAACCCATGGTGGATTCATGTCAATGTATGGCAAAACCAATACAGAATTGTAAAGTAAAATAAAAAATAAATAAATTAATTAATTAAAAAAAAACAATAAATGGGAAAGACTAGAGATCTCCTCAAGAAAATTAGAGATACCAAGGGAACATTTCATGCAAAAATGGGTTCAATAAAGGACAGAAATGGTATGGACCTAACAGAAGCAGAAGATATTAAGAACGGGTGGCAAGAATACACAGGAAAACTATATAAAAAAGATCTTCATGACTGAGGTAACACTACAATGGTGTGATCCCTCACCTAGAGCCAGACATCCTAGAATGTGAAGCTAAGTGGGCCTTAGGAAGCATCACTATGAACAAAGCTAGTAGAGGTGATGAAATTCCAGTTGAGCTATTTCAAATCCTAAAAGATGATGCTGTGAAAGTGCTGCACTCAATATGCCAGCAAATTTGGAAAACTCAGCAGTGGCCTCAGGACTGGAAAAGGACAGTTTTCATTTCAATCCCAAAGAAAAGCCAAAGAATGTTCAAACTACTGCACAATTGCACTCATCTCACACGCTAGCAAAGTAATACACAAAATTCTCCAAGCCAGGCTTCAGAAATATGTGAACCGTGAACTCCCAGATGTTCAAGCTGGATTTAGAAAAGGAACCAGAGATCAAATTGCTAGCATCTGTTGGATCATTGAAAAAGCAAGAGAACTCCAGAAAAGCATCTACTTCTGTTTTATTGACTATGCCAAATCCTTTGACTGTGTGGATCACAATTAACTGGAAAATTCTTCAAGAGATGGGAATACCAGACCACCTGATGTGCTTCCTGAGAAATCTGTATGCAGGTGTCAAGAAGCCACAGTTAGAACTGGACATGGAACAACAGACTTGTTCCTAATTGGGAAAGGAGTACATCAAGGCTGTATATTGGCACCCTGCTTATTTAGCTTATATGCAGAACACATCATTCGAAATGCCCAGCTGGATGATGCACAAGCTGGAATTAAGATTGCTGGCAGAAATATCAATAACCTCAGATATGCAGATGATACCACCCTTATGGCAGAAAGTGAAGAACTAAAGAGCCTCTTGATGAAAGTGAAAGAGGAGAGTGAAAAAGTTGGCTTAAAGCTCAACAATCAGAAAACTAAGATCATGGCATCTGGTCCCATCACTTCATGGCAAGTAGATGGGGAAACAATGGAAACAGTGACAGACTTTATTTTGGGGGCTCCAAAATCATGGCAGATGGTGACTGCAGCCATGAAATTAAAAGGCACTTGCTCCTTGGAAGAAAAGCTATGACCAACCTACACAGCCTATTAAAAAGCAGAGACATTACTTTGACAACAAATGTCTGTCTAGTCAAAACTATGGTTTTTCCAGTGGTCATGTATGGATGTGAGAGTTGGACCATAAAGAAAACTGAGTGCCAAAGAACTGATGCTTTTGAACTGTGGTGCTGAAGAAGACTCTTGAGAGTTCCTTGGACTGAACGGAGATCAAATCAGTCAATCTTAAAGGAAATCAGTCCTGAATATTCATTGGAAGGACTGATGCTGAAGCTGAAGCTCCAATGCTTTGGTCACCTGTTGTGAAGAACTGACTCATTGGAAAAAACCCTGATGCTGGGAAAGATTGAAGGTAGGCGGAGAGGAGACAAGAGGATGAGATGGTTGGATGGCATCACCAACTTGATGGACATGAGTTTGAGTAAGTTCCGGGAGTTGGTGATGGACAGGGAAGACTGGCGTGCTGCATGCAGTCCATGGGGTCACAAAGAGCTGGACACAACTGAGCGACTAAACTGAACTGAGGAAGGTTGTGTTTCAGATGGTGGGGGAGTTGGTCTAGGCTGCAGCCGGGGTGCAAGTCAGCTCTTCATGTCCCGACTACAGGAGCAGCAGCCTCCTGGGTCATGCTTTTTTCAACGTGTCCCTCCGGAGTGTGAAAGTCTAAACCAAATCAGGAAAATACAGTGAAGTCTGCTCACATCATGTCCATTGATATCCCACTGGTCTAAGGAAACTATATGACTGACTCCAACACTGCTGAGACAGGGGAATAATTTGTGCCTGTTTCAGTGTAAGGAACTACAAAGACACAATGCAAAGGATGTGAAGAATTAGGAGGCTTGAAGCATTAGGAATAATGACCCTGTCTGCCACACTCTCACTGGGCTGGTACCTCACAACTGGGGTCAGGGTCCCTCTTGTCCCAACCACCAGTATGCCTAGCTGTAGAATTAGTAGGTCTTATAGTCTCTTTTGAATTTATAGTTTGTAGAAGAGACAAGGCCCCCACTGGTTTAGCATTTCTTACTGCTACAAAGAGAATTTCAGAGACTCTCCCTAGAGAGAGAGTGTGTGCTCAGAGTCTAAAAGCAAAGCCATGTGGAGTGATAGAATTTATAGCCAGTAAGGACTTCAGAAAGTTTTTCATGTGTGGGTTAAAGAAACTGGAGAAGACCTTATCAGTTCTCTAGTGTAGGGATTACAGGAGCCAGGGGCCAGACAGGTAACATAGAGGGGTGAATCAGACCGGTGGGGGCTGTAGAGAGCTGCCCTCCCCACTTGAAGCCATTCAAATTCAGAGACTTGAAGTATTTCATGGCCAAGCAGAGTACTTATGTGGGTCCCATTTGGCCAGTCCTTTTAACCCTAATTAATATCTAATGGCCCTCACCTGTAGGATCTTTCTCAGGATACACATTTCTCCCTCATCCCATATTTTGGCCCTTGTGTGAGCTGTAAAACCCCACAGAGGATTCTAACTGCCCCATCCCTGCCCAGCTAAGAACCGCTAATTCCATCCAGGCTTCTCATCCCATGTAGGCTCAGTGGGCTCAGGTGATGTGTCCAGCTTCACGCAGCTAGTCACAGCAGAGCCGAGGTTAGACCGCAAATCTCCACACCCCACTCAGTCTCCACGATGCTGCATTTACTCACAGCTATGGTGTCTTCTGTCTTCAACAGTGACCCCAGGATCTTCCTGTTGGCTGCCAAGGATTAAAACATGAATAATTAGTGATCCCAAGGAGTCCTGTGGGGCATGCGGCACATTACGCAGATAAATTGCAACGTTGTGTAGATGTAGGGACAGAACCTAAGGGAGCATAGAAAAGGGACCTGAGAACTTCCAGTCTTGCGTTCCATGAGTGTCAGCCACTCGAGGAGTGGAGACCAGACGGCAGTGGGAAGGGACATGGATTTATGCCACTCTCCCGCTGTCATCAGCAGAGCTGGTGATCCTCTACCCTTTAGAACATGGGACCTTGAAGAGATTTGTTTATTCATTTTCATTCATGTGAATGGGTTTAAGGTGAAGGTGAAAGTGAAAGTCGCTCAATCGTGTCCGACTCTTTGCAACCCCATGGACTATACAGTCCATGGAATTCTCCAGGCCAGAATATTGGAGTGGGGAGCCCTTCCCTTCTCCAGGGGATCTTCCCAACTCTGGGATCAAACCCAGGTCTCCTGCATTGTAGGCAGATTCTTTACCAGCTAAGCCACAAGGGAATGGATTTCAGGAGGGCAGGTCAAAGTCAATAGATTAGAGACAGAGAGAGAGATTTAAGTTCTGGAAGTAAAATTTTGCAAAGGACACTCACATTTATTCAAATAACTATTTAGCAGGACCTAATCTGTGTCACTCGGAGAAGGCAATGGCACCCCACTCCAGTACTCTTGCCTGGAAAATCCCATGGATGGAGGAGCCTGGTGGGCTGCAGTCCATGGGGTCGCACAGAGTCAGACACGACTGAGTGACTTCACTTTCACTTTTCACTTTCATGCATTGGAGAAGGAAATGGCAACCCACTCCAGTGTTCTTGCCTGGAGAATCCCAGGGATGGGGGAGCCTGGTGGGCTGCCGTCTATGGGGTCGCACAGAGTCGAATACGACCAAAGCGACTTAGCAGCAGCAGCAGCAGCAATTTGTGTCACTATTTGACACTGTCCTAGGTTCTAGGGATAAGCACTGAATAAGTCTTTACTTTCATGGTAATTATACTGCAGCAGGCAAGACAGACAAAAACCAAATGAAGAAACCAGACAGTTTCAAACAACCATGACTATATTCATGAAGATGTAAAACAGGGTGAGGCGATGACCAGTGACAGGGCTTGTGGGTGGGGAGGGGGCAAGCCACCCGCCCTCCAAGCCTGCTTTTAGACACACTCCAGTCTCATTGAGCCAAATCTGGCCAATAAATTCAGCTCCACAGCCATGTGAGTGGCAGGGCTGCTATTCCTGGACCATATGTCTGTACAGAGGGATTGGGGTTGAAAGGTCAGCTGGAAGCTCTGGTCCTGGCCAACTGGGTTGTGTGCAGAGGCTGAAGCCAAGTTTGGCTATGAGAGCTGTATTAAGCTTGCCAAGCACTGGTGGAGCTCAGCAGCCCCAGACACAGAGCCGCGTTTGGGGCTTGGTTTCTGGAGCCACGGGGTAGTGACACTTTGCCCAATTAACTGGGTGACACGGGGCACCCAGTGCCTTCAGAGTTAGCCACTGTGGGCCGGGCGTTCACCCCAGACAGACGGCTCCTATGCAGCCTGCCTTTCTTGCCCAGGACTGAGGCTGAGTGGAGTTCGTGTGGGAACATGTGTCTTCTGTGACCTGAATCTCGGGTGAGTGTGATTTAGGGGTAAGGGGAGCAGGGAGGTGCTTGGGGTGAGAGCAGGTGGGGTGTCCTGTTCTGTGCTCTGCCTTTCCGGTGTTTGAGCTTCTCTTTTTGCTCTTGTTGGATTTTCAGTCTTGAAAAGTAAAGAGAACTGAACAGATTACTCTGGAGGCAAGGACTGCGTAACCTTTTGCAAACCATCACTTTGAACTTATATTTATCTCGGTTCCTTTTTCTCTATTGTGGGATAACACACTTTGCCCTGATCACCCGACAGACATGTTTTGTATATATCAAACAAGATGTGGACTCAAGAAGTCCCTTCTTAAGTACTTATGATGCTCTGTGGCCATAAGGTGGTATTATTTTTACTATTATTATTATTACACCCAGGTGGCATATCAGGCACCAAGGTGATGAATGTTATATACCTACGTGATCATTAGTCCAAGTGTGTGTTCTTTGTTGTTGAAAGGTTCCAGAGAAGTTCATTTCAACAAGCATTTATTACACTAAGAACTGGAGATTTTAAAAATGTACGGGACTCAGTCCCTGGCCTGAGGAGGATCTAAGTGGAGTGAGCTGTTTCCCAAAACAACATGTATATAATTGAGGAGATATTTATGCAGCTTCTGAGAGATGATCTAGATTACATTTTCCAGTGTGTGTGTGTAATGCTGTATTTTTGTAAGTTTGTCTGTTGGCTGGACTCTGAAGCAGGACCTGCAAGTCTTTGGAAGGTCTCCACCTCATTTGCCTGTCCCAACCCTGCTGTCTAATCTGCGTTCTGTCACTGACAATTCCTGCCCGGGTAGTGATTGATAACTGAATTGTTGCCCTTTCAGATGCTTGCATTCTTACAGAGATTACTTTGATAATAAAAGCTACGAATGTGAGACTTCCCCAGTGATCTAGTGGTTAAGACTTTGCATTCCCACTGCAGGGAACACACGTTTGATCCCTGACTGGGGACATAAGATCTCACAGCTGTGTGGTGTGGCCAAAAATTAAAAAATAATAAGAATTTAGTAAAAATTTAAAAATGTTACAGCTAGAACAGATCTTGAAGACCATCTTGTTTAATGATCTTTAAAAAGCCATAAAGTCTTCAAGTGAAAGCATGTTTGGAAGTCATTGCACATTAAGTAAAAACAGGTCTGGTGAACTCGAGGTAGGAGGTGTGAAAACTTCTTACTCAACCTCCCCGCCCCCTGCCACACATATTCTCAGCTTGAAAACCACTGCTTTAGTCTGTGCATAAGTTAGTGGAGTCTCTGAGTGAAGTCATCCTGTCAAGATCACACAGCAAGGAAGTGGCAAGTCCAGGCTCTGCACTTTTTTCATGGTGAAGACCCTCACTTAACTGAAGATAAGCCACTCTAAGGACTCCACCCACTGGAAGAGGAGTGCCTGCCTGAATTCTGCCTGGCTGGCCACGTATCTGCCTTGAATGGAATAATTTGGGCTGAAAGCAGCTCAGAAATGTGGGATCTGACGTTTGGTGATGGCTCCAGGGCATGTAGGATGCAGTCGGTCCTTGGCTGAGAGTCTGCAAATGGAAGACAGGTCAGCCAAGTGTGTTTCTCTCCTTTTTCTCAGGAGCGGCCAGCTGCCTGGTAAATCCCAGCTCTGAAGTGCTCACTTCAGCAGCGCTGCTTCTAATGGAACAAGACAGCTGGAGCTGTGGGACTGGGACCAGGCAGCTAATGGGTTTGAGCTCTGGTGGCTGCCTTCAGTCTCATCTACCATTGCTCTTGGCCCCCACAAACCCCAAGCCAGCAAAGAGACGGACAGAGGAGAGGGTATCAACCCATGTGTCCCCTCCACTGCCTCCCACCACCATCCAGCCCAGGAAAAGGAAGGGTTTTGGAGAGGGGCTGCCAGGAGACAGTGACCAGATCCTAGTCTACGCCTCTGGCGGCTCATTGCCTGTGAGGTGGGGGCTGGAAGCAGCCAGAGCAGGGGCGGTCGCGGGCTCCTGCCACATAAGACAGACAAAGTGGGGAAGGAAGAATGACAAGCTGGGATCCAGAAGCCCAGGGTTCCAGCCCCAACATGTTAGATCTGGGAAGGTGCCTAACCTGCTACGCGGGAAACTGCCATAGCCTCGGGTGTCTCTCTTCTCTTCCTTGTTCTGCTGCCTCATACTTTAAGGACTTTTTTCCTTTGCTGGAAACCTCATGGCTCCTCATGGCCTCTCAGATTAAGTCCGCTTGCTTTCCCTGGGCAATCAAGCCTCGGGCTTGGTTACAGCTCACCTCTCAATCTTATCTCCCATCCATACACACAAATAGTTGGGTTTCTCTCCAGGTCTTTGTTGTCTAAACCTTTCACCCACTGGCTCATTCAAATACCATTCTTTTTTTAAACTTGTCAAGTCCCAGATCAAATGCTCCTTCCTTGGAGACATCTTCCCTAATCTTGCTTGTGATCTTTCTTTCCTAAATTATCCCAACCAGCTTTTTATCTCATTGATGGCCAGTTTCCTGAGGCAGTGCTTGCAACTTCTCTTTTGTATCCCAGTAGGACCTGTGAATGAATGAATAAATGAACCACTTTATGGCTCAGTTTCCTCAGCTGAAAAATAGGAAAACCTCATAGAGTTGTTGTGAGGATTAAAATAGTTAACTGGCTCTGAGCAAACTTTCCTTGGATGGTAGCACTGAGTAGCAAGAACAATAATTACTGTTCTGTGATCACTGCAGACTGGAGAAGGTGGAGCTGGTCCTACTGGAGATGGGAGTGGGAAAGGAAGGCAGGTGAGGGTCTCCTGAGCCCCAGGTGATACTGTCTTCCTCCTTATTCCCTTGGTCTTTCTTATCCATTTCAGGATATGCAGACAAAAGTCAGTTAGAGAGCTCTCTAAAATATTTCCTTTTCGTGGGATGGATCTAACTTTCCTTGAGATGCTCAGAATTCCTAGCACATAGCAGAATGTTGGTTCATAATAAACATTCAAAATCTGAATTAACCAGATTTTATTGGGATGATAAGAGCTCTAATTTATGGAACACCTACTGTGTACCAGGCATTGTGACAGGCATTTTACATTATCATCTCATCTAATCCTCCCAGTGACTCTGTAAGTTAGGTATTACTATGTTCATTTTACAGACAAGGAGACAGAAGGTCAAGGAAGATAAATAAGGAGGGATGTTGACCTGGGATCCAAGACTTCTTTGAAGTCATGCAGCTAATAAGGGTAGACGGGGAGTCAATCCCAGGGCTGTGTGATTTCAAAGCAAGTTTTCTCCTCTACATCAGTGTTTTGGAACCCTGGACTGCCATTAGCATTATCTGATCAACTTAAAGAAATGCCAGCACCAATGACCCTCAGATCATTTCTTGGTGTGAGACTTTGGAATTAAATTTTTTCCAAAGCTCCCAGGAGCACATTCGGCAACAAGAACCACTGTATTATACCAAAATAAAAAAATTACTGAACATAAATTCTAGATCTCTTGTCTTAGCTTTGTACAAAAAGGAGGGAGGAGGAAGGAGAGGGAGAATTCTCTCATCTCATATGTGTTTTCATTTCTCACACAAATTAATTTTTAAAAATTCCTGGTGACTTTGATTTCAAAGCAAGGCCCTGAACGCTATCTTTTCTTTTTTGCATCCTTTTACAGCATTTAATCCAGAACCTCTGCCCACCTCCTGCTCAATAAATATTTGTTTAGTGAATTGAAAAGATAGTAAATTTAGAAGGAACCTAACTCAGGCTCTGTTATATTTTATGTTTTATTGATCATTTCTTGTGTTTCAAAGGCCTTAAATAAAGAAGACAATCCTACCTTTGGTTCAGTTTGGAATTGCAGTCACTTCGGTTGGGCAGTGTGACTCAGAATTCATATAGACCATGCAGAAGTCAATGGGCCCTCCCTAAAACCCCCAGGCATTCACCGGGTGCGGCCACTGGGTACCTGAGCGCATGCGCACTCAGCATCACCTTTGTTTGCATTTACTTGGACGTGTTCTTAGTGTTTGTGTGTGTTCTGACTCCTCACTGAGATTGTGACCATTTTTGAGGAGTGAGAGACAGATCTAGGTTTTATATCTCCCTTCACAGTGTCTGAAATGTTGACCTGTACCCATGCTACAGAAATGCTGCTGATTGATGACGGACTTATGTGTATTTAACTTTTCTTTGATGAATAGAAAACAGGTAGCAGTGGCTTCTCAGTCATCTCCATTAGAGCACCAAGAGACATGGAGGTGGTGGTGGCGAGGAGCTAATGCTAACTTGTGCTAAGGGGTAAGGAAAGGCATCTCACAAT
Organism: Oryx dammah; assembly: GCF_014754425.2. Classification (NCBI taxonomy): domain Eukaryota; kingdom Metazoa; phylum Chordata; class Mammalia; order Artiodactyla; family Bovidae; genus Oryx; species Oryx dammah. The sequence goes on from NW_024070212.1 coordinate 3,469,372, forward strand.
GTTCCTTTTTTGAGCCATTCAGTTCTACCAATGCCCTACTGATCCCAGAGAGATAGCAACAAGTGATCTTGCAAAGAGATCTTAGCCCCAGGAATTGAACCCGGGTAACCTGGATGAAAACCAGGAATCCTAGCCAACCAGGGATTAGAGGCTAGAAGCAAAGTGGCCCTGGCTCTTTCCCCTGTTGGAAAGCAAGAATGTTTCATGGAGGCAAAAGCTGTAAAAATAGTTACAAAGTTTATTAGAGACACAGCGTAACATGTATGGGAGAGCACACAGAAAAACAGTTTATTTAAGACAAAAGTAAGGAAGAAATACACACCCAGAAAGAAAGAGTATGAGCAGCCTTTCTAAGTGAGGAGGAGCACAGTAAGTCTGAAGCTAGGCAGAAATACACACCTGGGGAAGAGTGTGGGCATCCTGAACGAGGAGCAGAGCAGTAAAGAGGTGATTTAAATCACTTATGCAGGACTGTCCTTCTGGGTCTTTGTGCGTGTGCTCAGATGCTCGGCCATGTCTGACTCTTTGCGACCCCATGGACTGTAGCCAGCTAGGCTCCTCTGTTCCAGGGATTCTTCTAGCAAGAATACTGGAGTGAGGTGCCACTTCCTCCTCCAGGAGATCTTCCTGACCCCGGGATTGAACCGACGTCTCTCCTGTCGCCTGCATTGGCAGGATGATTCTTCACAACTAGCGCCACCTGGGAAGCGTGTCTTTGTTTACACTGGCCAATTACCTTACTTTCTTCATATCTGACTGCTCCTAGGACGTTCCCCAAGATGTGTTCGCAACTTTGTGCTACGATGGATCCCACTGCAGAGGGCTGTTGGGCGCATGTTCACACTTTTCCTGGCATGCGGCCCATGGAGCCCCCTCCCTTTTTGACCCCAAGGAGCCTTCCCGCACATGTGCAGACAGGGAAGTCTTCCTTGATCTCAAGAGTGAGCACCTTACCTCTCTACTTTAGCAGAGTTCAGCTGTTGTCATAGCTTTGTCCTTGGAGCCTGGGTGAGAACAATGCTTGATTTCTACCCCACTTGACAAACACCAGCTGTCCAGCCTAGAGGCCCGTCTTTCTCTTACCGCGCTACAACTTGCTGGGTTGATGTCAGGTACTGGGAAGTGCTGCTCTTTATTTCCATGGAGGTTATTTTTTTCTTATAGACAAGTTCTAAAGTATGATCAGGGGCTTTTAAGCTAATTTTTAGTGCTACTGCAGTGATTGGGGCATTTGGCTTAGTGTCTTAAGTAGGCTCACTGAGATGACCACCACACATTGTCTCCTCATCCATTTTACTGCAAACATCTTAAGTGTGCATTTTACTTACCTTTGTACTACAGAGCCTGGCGTGGAGCCTGGCATAATGAGTGCTTGTGAATGTCTGTTGATTCTCTAAACAAATTGATTTGCATATTTTGCTTGGTTCTCTCAGAGTCTCAGTCTTTTGCCTGAGGGCCATATCTCCTCTTGGAGCACTGTTGAATAGGCAAGAGGTAGTTAATAAAAAATATAGAAATACACAGACTTGTCCTGAGAGTGCTGTTCAGTGTGGATTTCTAGCTCAAATAATACATGAGTAAAATGAGTTAAAGTTGAGAGCTCTGATGTAGATGTGTTGTGATTTTCAGTTTAGGTTTTGGCATTTAGAAATGACTTAGTTCCTCTATGTTACTCTTTTTCTCCCTTAAATTCACATTCTTCGTACGCAATTTTAGACACTCTGTACTTGGAAACTACTTCTTGAAATAGAACCTGCTTTTTTTTCCCCCAAGGAAGGCCTTGTTAGTTTCTGCCTTGGGGTTTGGGTTTACTCTGGCTCTGTGTTTTATTGTATCTTTTTTTTTTTTTTTTTTGAAGCTAAATGTGGTCAACAGTGTCAGCATTTCAGAGGACATCAAGCCCTTACCAGGGCTTCCTGGCATTGGACACATGAACTGCCCATCCACCAGCCCGGGGTCTCTGGTTAAGCACATCTGTGCCATCTGTGGGGACAGGTCCTCAGGTATGTACAGAGGCAGACACCCCTCCCAAGAGCCCCATGCAACGCAGGTCCCAGAGAAGACAACTGTTCTGCTTCCCACTTGGCTCCTTTGTACCCAATAAGAAAAAAAGAGTCCTTTACGGTGATCCAGGCTGGGGGCCAGGCTGTAAATTTCTGTCACTGCAGTCTTGATGAATTTAAAGCATGATTTCACTTTAGGTGGTTAGATTTATAGGAAACATTTCAGGAAGCTTCCCTGGAATTACTGTGTAGCATGTGTATCTGGGATAAAGAAATGGTTGTGATGAAAATAATATCTTAATGTATGAAATATGGGAGAACTAGAAAGTTATCAGTGAAAACTAAAAAAGTTATCTGTAATGTTTCCAACAAAGAGAAATCCTTTGATATTTTAGCAAATTTCCTCTACAACCTTCTAGGCTTTTAACATGTTTCCCTGGGTGGAAATTATTGTTTTCCCTGATTTTATTCTCTTTATCTTCTTCCACTTTTGCCCAAATCATTTCTTTCATGACTTCCTTCCCTATCTCTCCAAAATTCCTGCCCCTCTACTCCCCATCTCAACAATTTTGATGATAATTGAATCTCTGACTTGATGAAAGAGAAGATGAGGAAGATTTCTATGTCTGTCTATGATGGCTGACAATATTTTCTCTACTTTTTATTGCCGCTAAAGTCACTGCAAAATGTCACTCCATTGAAAGTTCCCAGTGCCTGGAGCTTAGCTACATGGCTAGTGTCTGCTTGTTCTCAAAAAGTTGTTCCCAAATTGGGCAGATTTGGCCATTGCCATAGCAACAGAATTCCAGCCACACCCTTGATAGAGAGTTTTTTTCTGCTATGGTTTAATTGAAGTTGGGCGGTTCATTTCTGTATGGGAGAACCATGGAAATGATAAGTTGGTCCCATGTTTCTTAATGACAAATACTTGAGAACTGAGAGCATTATTTGTTATTCTATGAGTTCAGTACATCGGTGCAGTCAGCTGATTAGACACAGACTAACTTCATCAAGCAGGCTATCTCTAGCCTCCATTGCACCTTCAAGTGGCTTCCTCTGAAATATAAGCTCCTGGGATCCAGATATGAACATTGGTTAGTTCTCAGGGACTTCAGATTCACCAGATTAGAAAGTCATATCAGGTCTATAGCTAAACTGCATCCCATGTCACACTCAAGAATCAGACACAAATTTGTTTTGCATAATTTGTCTCATATTGTTCAAGTCTCACAATTTCAACCAACTGAGCACAGCTGCCTGGTGTGTAGTATTGGGAAGATGTCTACCTAGAAAGACTCCTTTTTAAAAATATTTATTTCTTTGGTTGTGCGGGGTCTGGTCTTAATTGGGCATGTGGGATCCTTTTAGTTGTGGTATGCAGGATCTTTTTTAGTTGCAGCATAGGGAATCTAGCTCCCTGACCAGGTATTGAACCCGAGCCCCTTGCTTTTGGAGTAGAGTCGTAAGCCACCAGACCACCCAGGAAGTCCATGGTGACTGATTCTTGATGCCTGTGTGGTCCTGTGTGAGGTGGCTTTCCTGACACAAATTAGCCATCCTTGGCTAGGGTCATGGAAAACTGAATGTGTGGAACAGGTAAAAAGGGCAATGAAAGAAGTAGCAGATTATCCTGGATCAAGTAAAACCAGCTTCCGTCAAATCTTTATGTCACATCTCAAGATTACATGTCATGTTATGCCGTAAAGATCATATAACAGTTTATTCCTCTGATAGGCAATACTATTTGAAAAATTTATAAGTTAGCTTCTTGTACGTAGTTTATGATAAAGGATAATAGTTCGAAGAGAGATTCTTAAGTCCTCAGACTTCAGTTATGGAGAAATACGAGTGAAACTGAGGTTATTTCCCTGCTCGATAATACACAACAATCATAGATATTTTAATTTTTTATGAACACTAATGTCTTGAATGAAGGCAGAACATTTTGCTTAACTAAACATAAGAAATGACCTGTTAAATAAATGGAAGCAAAGTCTTAAGTCAGAACTGTTTTAATAACATTCCCTGGAATTAGTGATTCCAGAGAATTACTTCTAGAGGGTAGACACAAGAAAGGGCATATTTACTCTGCCTTGGTTTGGTTCCTGTCATCAAGCTTGCATTCTCCGCTAGTTATTCTTTGCTTTTGTTCCCAATGCCGAGGTGATGTGCTAGTTTTTCCGGGAAGAGCCAAGAGATTCTTTTGAATGAAAGACCCAGATAAACACAGGACCAACTTATGGAATGTCCTTCTCTCGTGGCCAGGAAAGCACTATGGTGTGTACAGTTGTGAAGGCTGCAAAGGGTTCTTCAAGAGAACCATAAGGAAAGACCTCATCTACACGTGTCGGGATAACAAAGACTGCCTCATTGACAAGCGTCAGCGCAATCGCTGTCAATACTGCCGCTATCAGAAGTGCCTGGTCATGGGCATGAAGAGGGAAGGTAAGGCTTCCCGCTGCCCTGCTCTCCACTCAGGGGAGAGAGCAGTTTGCATATACATAATGGAAGCAAGTGCAGTGGACATAGGGAAGAGTCCTGCTAGGCTGGACTGTGTGAACAAGTTTGAGGCAGAGGAGGGAATGACTTTGGCTGCCATGATTTCTCAAGTGCTGCAATTGAATGCCTCCGGCCCTGGTAAGTGTGTATCCCTAAGCAAAGCGAGCGGGAACATCTTCCTTCACCATTCTCACCTGTCCTGGACCTCAGATGACGGTCCAAACAGGACCCACTCTCTTCCTCTTCCAATATCCAGGCAGTGTTAGAGCTGAGGTCTCAGGGTGCTGGCCCCCCCATGGAGCATCAGACTGACCTTCTGGGCAGAGCTGACTCTCCCCTCTAATCCTCACCCTAGGAAAGTCGGCTGGTTTGATTAATCTCTCTGGGCTTTTATAACCTTGGTCTGCTATAAATCCTCTGAGATTGGTGTATTCCAAAGTCTTTGGGGATTATTGGCATTACCAATAATCAGACAGCCTTCTCATTCAGAGGGATCATCATTGTGTACTTTTAAAATGTTATGTCTTTCAAATTTACAGGGTAGGTTAGCTGGGTTGTCATAGGGAAAAAAAGTCTGAACATGCTTTCTGTTTATTTACAAGATCAAAACCTCTTTCTATTAAGTAACACAAATAAATCAAATCAAGAAGTTAATTAGCTAGTGAACTCAAGAGGTACAGGGTGTAAATGGTAAATCTTAATAGATTCAAGAGTCAAGAGCCTCTCAGAAATAGGAACAAGGCGTTTTTTTTGTCTCTCTCAGGTGACTCTTTATTCTTAAAGAACTTCTCTTCTATGAGGAGGGGGGAGGCTGGCTAAAAGGACCAGTGAATAAAGGGTTTGGACCCCTTATAGGAAAGAATCCTACCAGCAAGGAAAAAATGGCACTCTTAGAATGTTTGGGATGGAGGTGGCCCTTAAGAATAACTTAATAACCCTAACCATTCTGAAAGCGAAAGTGTTAGTCACTGACTTGTATCCAACTCTTTGAGACCCTATGGACTGTAACCCACCATGAAATTCTCCAGGCAAGAATACTGGTGTGGGTAGCCATTCCCTTCTCCAGGGGATCTTCCCAACACAGGGATTGGACCTGGGTCTCCTGCAATGCAGGCAGCTTCTTTACCTAACCATTCTATAGCTGAAGAAATAGACTTGGATTGGTGGAGTGAGTTTCCCAAGGTCCCACAGATAGGTGATAAACAGAAACTGGAACTTCTTACTTCCAGCTCAGAGCTCATCTCACATCTCTTCTCCTACCAGGGCAAGAAGGAACTATGGAACTAAGGATGGAATCTCACTCTGATATCTATCAAGAATCTCAAATTGACAGACCCAAACCTGCCCTCTCAACCTGTTCATCATATGGTTCTCCCCATTTTAGGAAGTAGCCATTTTTCAGCTACTCAGATCAAAAGCCATTTAACACCTCTTTTTTTTTTTTTTTATGCACCACATTCAATGGGTGAGGAAATCTTGTCTCTTTCTCAAAATATGTTAAGAATCTTTCCTTGTCTCATCATTTTTACTGTTATTGCCAAGCCACTGTTTTTTTGTTTGTTTTTTTGTAGTAATACAAATAGCCTCCTAAGAAGTTTGCCTGCCTCCATCTTTATCTTCCTTCAGTCTCTCCTTATCAAAGCAGCCAGAGTGAGTCTTTGAACAAGTGGGTCAGGTGAAGCCTTTCTTTTACCAAAACACTCTAGTGGCTTCACTTCTTACTTAGAAAAAAGGCAGAATCCTGGTTATGACTTCAAGTCTGTACATGGTCTGGCTACCCCCGTCTTTCTGCTCTAGCCTCAGGGCTTTACACTTACTATTCTGTCTGCTCAGACTGCCCTCTCCCGGGTGTCTGTGTGGCTCATTTCTCCTTCATATCTTCACTTGTCAACTTCTTAAAGTTTTGCCTGACTACACTGACTCAGATCACATCAACCACCCTTAATACTTCCCAGTTTATTCCCTACAGCATTTATTACTATCTGACACATATTTAAATTTTGTCTACTGCCTGGCTCCAAAAAGGCAGGGGTATTTTTCTTGCCTCCCTACCCCCGACTGCTGTAACACCAGGGACTAGCACATGATAGATATTTAGGAAATATTTGTTGAGAGAATGAATGAGTGGTTTAAACTAAATATTGGAGTCAGATGCTTTAGTAATTCAGGTGCTTCTAAATGATTCATTTGCTCAGTCATTCATTCATTCATCATGTATTAACTGGGTGTCTACTTTATGTTTGTGTCATACTTGCTGTAGAAGCATCAATGATTTTCTAGACTGGAACATGTGATGTGAAAAACCAGATGGTAGAGACTGTCTTCTCTTCACCAGGATAGAATTGATAACTCACTCTTTGTAGCTTCCACCACTGTGATAAGTCAAAAAATTAAATTAATGACCCCAAAGTGTGTCTCTCATAAGCATAGAGTGTGATTGCTACTAACTGAGAATCACCTATATTCGATTCTGTTGCTTCACAGTCTAATTCTGTCTCTCAAAACTCAACCTAAATATTTCTGGCTCAATTAGGGTCAGAGTGGTTCATGGAGCAAACTATGGGAAATATGATTCTTTATTTTAAAAAAGTAAGTCAAACAGGGACATGTGGATTATAACAGCCTGGGCTGTCCTTTTTCTAAAAAAAAATTATTTCTTTTAATTGGAGGATAATTACTTTCCAATATTGTGATGGTTTTTGCCATACATCAGCATGAATTGGCCATAGGTATACATGTGTCCCCCCATCCTGAACCCTCTTCCCACCTCCCTCCCCACCCTGTTCCTCTGTGTTATCCAAGAGCACTGACTTTGGATGCCCTGTTTCATGCATCAAACTTGCACTGACCATCTGTTATGTTTCAATGCTGTTCTCTCAAAGCATTCCACGCTCTTCCCCCACTGAGTCCCAAAGTCTGTTCTTTATGTCTGTGTCTCCTTTGCTGCCTGCCTGTAGGATCGTTGGTACCATCTTTCTAGATTCCATATATGTACGTTAATATATGGTATTTGTCCTTTCCTTTCTGACTTACTCTGTATAATAGGCTCTAGATTCTTTTAAACCTAGTATTCTGATTCATTATTAGAAAATTGGGTCCAGTTTTGGTTCCTGAATTAAAAAAAATAATGTGGTGAAACAAGAGTGATGAAAAGCTGAATCATTAAAAATTAGGAGTGGAAAAGGGCTGTTTGGGAAGTTACTAAAGGAATTCATACTATTTACCCTGACAGAGAGAAGGCAAAGAAATGAATCAGTTCCTCATCTCACTATGTGAAATGTCACTTTTTAAAAGTGACTGGACAGTCTTCCCTTTGCCACTATCATTTCTGGTCTTTGTTTGCAAAATTTATGGCTCAGTTCATACACCTTCTTGTGGATAACAATAATAAAATTCTGGAACAGATAACTGAATGATACTATGGAATTTATATTACTAGAGAGTTGGACAGATAGAAAGAGATAAAACTGAGGTGGGCTCAGAATTCACCTGTCTGGGATCAGGGTACATGTTGGGGTGAAGCTGAAATGGACATTTGCTGTTGTCTGATGTAACACATTTATTTTCTGAAAGAAGAAGCGGAAGTTCTGAGAGGCTAGAGTCTTGCCTAAGCTTACATAGCAAGCTAATGGCAGAGCTGCTGTAGGACTGGGACCCTCTGGCATCCAGGCCACCAAACAATCAGGGTTCTGGGGTAGTCTGTTTCCACAATTTGGGGTCATATGATATAGTTTGGGTAGTAAGAGAATGGATTATTTTGAGGCAGTTTAGGCAGCATTTGATATCTCTGTGGGTTTATTAATCCAACCAGCCTACAGCTTTGGAGGTAGTAAAGAGGGGTTAGAGATAGGCTCAGACTGCCAGCCTAGGTCTATCTACAATGCTGACTTCATCATTTTCTAGCTCTGTGACCTTAGGCAGGTCACCTAACTTCTCTGTGGTTGATAGCTCTTCAGAGGGTTAAATGACATAATCTATGAAAAATGTTAAGCACAGTTCTGACACAGAGAAAAAGCTTGATAAATTTTGGCTATTTTAGTGCATCTCAATAGATATATGTTGGACTAAAGAATAATCCTGTTTTAGATCCCACTGTCCCCTAAATGTAGCCTGATATACGGAGTAGCAGTAGCTCAAAATGTCTGTCCATAGAGAATTTCCTCCAGCCAGAGATACTGGACTCCTATTGACGACAGTAAGATTCATGGCACAAAAAAAGAGAAATGAATAGAAAAAGATCACTCAATTAATGACAGAATTGGAATTAGGATCTAATTCCCTGAAGCCAAGGTTATTTTCTTTGAAGCTTGAAAGTTATTTTCCTTGAGAGTTACAAATCTATAGAAGAAATCAATTGAGGACCACAAAAGGAACTTATATTGCTTTCCCCATCTTTTCAAATTAAGACAAATAGAAGCCCATTAACCTATCTTAAAAAATTAATACAAGAAGCATTCAACTTTTTAACCAGCAAATCCAACTGAATATAAAAACACACATGAGAGTTTCTGTATGTTGTCAGTGAATGAGGGCTAACAGAATGGATAGAAAGAAAGGATGAGGGAAAAGAGAAACAAGGAGAGAGAGGACGAGGTCCAAAGAGGGGATGGAGAAAGGACCAGGGCAGAGTCCAAGAGTGTGAAGAGAGACCAAGGGGAGGGAAAACGCTGCTTTTTTAACTTTTAAATTATTACTTCATTTAATCTTCAGAAAACGATCTAGGTTAAGTGCTACAAGCCGCACCTTATATATCGGGAGGCTGAGGCTTTGTAGGCTGAGTAACATGTCTGATGCTACTAGCTAGGAAATGGTCAGGCCCATTTTGAGAAAGATTTGACTCCAAGTACATGATTTTTGCTCTTCTGCTATTTTCTCGTCTTTGTTCTCTTTCTCTCCTGTTTCTTCTTTTTCTTAATCCCTTGCTTCAGACTCTCTTCCTTTTCTTCCTTTACTCCTTCCTTCCTACCCTCCTTCCCTCTCAACCCCTGAGTATTATTCTCATCTTGAGGCTTCCCAGTGCGTCTCTATTTGAGACTGTATCAGCTGTGTCTGTGAGGCAGACTCTTTTCTGACCTACTTTGACAGATCGATAATATCCCTTGAGTGACAAACTAAATGTCCAGCAGCCTGTCCCAGTTCATTCTGCAGCCTCTGTAGCTCCTTCTGCCTTCAGAGAGTAGGAGGTGCCTGGGAAAGTGGATGATGGGGAGGGAAGGAGAGGCAATGAGACGAAGTCTCTGATGGAGTAATTATCACTGAGGTCCTGCTTAGCCACTGTTTAGAGTATACTTTTCTTGATTCTTGGGATTTAAAAAGATGTGTGCTAATATTGAATTCTGTTTATTGCTACTGGGAATAAGATGAAAACTAAAGCTTTTGAGAGAATTGAAACTAACCTCATAGAGACTGTCCTCCCAATGAAGAGGACAGAATTGGGAAATATTGGCTGATATTCTCATGCACAGACCTAGAAGGTTCTAGATGAAAACCCTAAGTTTGGGGAGTCTGAGAAAATTCCAGCCTCCCCCTCTGCCTGTGTACCCTTCCTCACCCTCTAAATCATCTACTGATTCTGAAATGTCATCTAGGTGACATTCCTCCACCCTTCTGCTTACTAAATGCCCGCATGGCTCCCTAAAGATCTTCCCTGACAAGTCAGATCAGGTGATGTTGTGTTCAGGCTGGTGCTCTAGGGGCAGACCTAATGGGACGTGAATGCCAGGGATGATGCATAGGATCTGACAGAGGGAGTTTTTAGAGTAATATGCTTGTTACTTAACTATTGCGTGCTCATAGTTTATTAGAGGTAGCAGGTGGAGAAAGGACGTGGCACACTGCATGCAAGGAGACAGTGGTTCATTTAAAGAAAGGGCAAAGTTGGAGGTGATTAAAGCTTAAAATGAATACTTCTTAGAGAGGTCATCATTATGAACTGGAAAGAATATGGACTAAAAAGCCCACAGTTCTGCACAGGCATAAGCAAACACTCTGCTTTCTTGTTAAAAGCACAATGTCCTGATTCACTACCATGATGGCGCCCATTTTACAGATGAGCAAATGGAGGCTTAGGGAGGTAACTAAATTTCCCACTGTTGTCCTGGGCACATGGTGACCCCTGCACATCCTTGTCGCTGCCAGCTGTGCAGGAAGAAAGGCAGAGAAGCCGGGAGCGGGCTGAGAGTGAGGCAGAGTGTGCCAACAGCAGCCACGAGGATATGCCCGTGGAGAGGATTCTGGAAGCCGAACTTGCTGTCGAACCCAAGACAGAATCCTATGGTGACATGAACACGGAGAATTCGGTAGGTGGCCTTAGCTCTCCATCCAGCTGCCATATCTTAGATGGGGCTAAACATGGGCAAGGGACACGTGTCAGTCTTAGACTATGTCCCTTCAGATTACTTTGTTCTTTTTTCAGACTAATGACCCTGTCACCAATATATGCCACGCTGCTGATAAGCAGCTTTTTACTCTCGTTGAATGGGCCAAGCGTATTCCCCACTTCTCTGACCTCACCTTGGAGGACCAGGTCATTCTGCTCCGGGCAGGTAAGTGATACTAAGGATCCTTTTTTCTTGGGACAAGCACTTGGGTTGCCATTTTGCCCTTGGGATTCTAAAACAAATGACCTGATGGAGTTGAACCCATCCAAGCTGGTGCATCTTGTTGAGACAGGATTACCCTATGTGAGATTGTTCTTTTTTATATTATTTACAATCTCTTAAATTTAGATGGCCCTCTCCCAAACTTTTCGTTCCCAAACAAAACAATTTGTTAATGGAAGAATAAGACTTTTTCTTTTTTGATATTTAATTTTTTTTTTACACAATGAAATTTGTATTAGTTTATACATGCATTTTATTATCAGAGAAAAAAAACTTTTAAACACACACATAAAAATTCAAAAAGAGGAAAGTTAGTAAGAAGCAGAGACTTTTCTGTCCATTGGGTTTTTTAAACTGCTTCCTAGAATCCTTAGAGTGACCAGGAAAGAACTATTTTTCCATGCAAATTTTACATAGCCTTTATAATTTGCATTTAATTTTTGAAGAGAGTTAAATAGTTTTTACTGAAGACAATCTGAAGCTCTGCCCCATTATTATTATGAAATTGGAAAATAGAGATATTTCATTTCACAGATGAACTAAGGGAAGCCAAAGATTTTGCTCAGACTGGTGCTAGATGGATTCCAGGGTCCCTTCCTATTTTAATATTCTACGTGTTGTAACCTCTCTCGCCTCCCATTTCTGGGACACTGCAGTTGACATATGCCAAATCTCCTCTTTGTCACGGAGCCAGGAGAGAAATTTCATGAAGATTGGCTGAGCCTTGGAAGCCAGTGCACTCATTTCATTCCTATCAAATAATGAGCGATCCCTGAGTGTCGATGGAAAGCTTCATGCCATGCTGGGTGATACTAGACAATGCCAAAGAAATAAAACTAGGTTATCAGGTCCTGGGGGCAGAGACTGCAAGGTATGCTTGCTTTATCCACCACGGTGGCTAACATAGTGACTATTACCTGTTAAGTGTTCAATCCATGTCTGTTGATGGACTGGGGAATAAAGAGTCCTTGTTCTCAAGCTGCCATTCTAGGCAGCATAGGGGGAGACTGAGGGATGGGCATAGCCTCACGTCAGGAGACCCCAGTCTTATCATTTGTTTCTTCAGTAATTAGCAGTATTGTCTGGAACTGGATTTCTGATTCTGTTTTTATTCCAAAGGATAATAATACATGCCTTGGATGACTATCCATGAAGCGAGAGTGTGGTCAGGTTTCCCTTATCCTTGCAGGGTGGAATGAGCTGCTGATCGCCTCCTTTTCCCACCGCTCGGTTTCTGTGCAGGATGGCATCCTTCTGGCCACGGGATTACACGTCCACCGAAGTAGTGCCCACAGCGCTGGGGTTGGCTCCATCTTTGACAGGTGGCTCTCTTCTGCTTCCAGCATGTGTGTGTGTGTGTATTCGTGTGTGCATGTGTGTGTTTAGAATGGCTAGCTCAAGCAGCTGTACATATATGGCTGGAAGCAGAGACCATTAAGCACATGAAAGCATAAACCTGGGAAATGAGAAAGTGACTAAAAGAAATGTTGATTCAAGGAGACAGAGCCAGTCAGAGGCCAACAGAGTTACTGGCAGATGAAAACCTATGGGTTTCCAAGGAAGAGACGGTGTTACTAACATCACCTAGTAAGACTGGCTTCCTTTGTGGCTCAATCGGTAAAGAATCTGCCAGCAATGCAGGAGACATGGGTTCAATCCCTGGGTCAGGAACATCCCTTGAAGAAGGAAATGGCAATCCACTCCAGTAGTCTTGCCTGGAGAATCCCATGGACACAGGACCCTGGTGGGCTACAGTCTCTGGAGTTGGACATGACTGAATGAGTAGGGGTGGGGAGTTTGAACTGCTTATCCGAGAGGGCTGGGACAGGAATGAAGGCTTAGAATCTGACTTTAGGAGTCCAGGAAAGATGAGCTAGGCTTTTTGCTGGACCCTCCATCTCTCTGGGGCAAGCCTGCTGAGGGAGCAATGGCCTCAGTCTGGGATTCTGTGCCCTCAGGGAAATTAAGCCAGGTGATTTAAGGAGATGAGAAATGAGTAGAGGTGAATGACTTGGGGTGACAGGATGGAGACGCACTAGGAAAGGGAAAGGTGAGCTTGAAGATGGGCTCTACCCAGTGCTGGGGACCTGTGGCCCCTTTCCAACCCCAACAGAAACGGTCTTCCAGGGCCATATGCATGTCGATCTAAGACGTCTCTGCTCCTTCCCTGCCTTTTCCCACAACATGTTCCGCCCGTGGTCTTCAGAGGACTTAGTCCTCTTGATGGTGCCTGGAGATTTCTACTGTGTCGGTGAACACCATCCTCTGCTGTGCTATTCCAAAAAAGCAGGGCCCTCGCCCTGCTTTGCCTGTTGCACTTCTACCAATTTCCAAAACCTCTAGGCTGCTTTTCCAGCCCCCTCTCTGAGTTCCCTGCCTCCTCCTGGGACTCTGATTATGTCGGTCACTGCCTTGGTGTTGTTGCTATGTGCTGTCTCTGTGTCTGTTGCTTTGATTAAACTGTGAGCTCCTTGAGATCAGGGACTGCTCCTGATTCATCTCTGTGCCCCTAGTACCTGGCCCATTGACTGGAAAACATGGGCGGGGTGGGTACATAATAAATACTGATTGCATTCATTTTATCAGCCTTTGGTCTGGTGCTCGTGATTTTCTCATTACCTGTCATTGTTTCCTGTGAACAGAGTTCTGACTGAGCTGGTCTCCAAAATGAAGGACATGCAGATGGATAAGTCAGAGCTGGGGTGCCTGCGAGCCATCGTGCTGTTTAACCCAGGTGACAGCGTCTTGCTTAGCCGTCCTCCCTGGTCAGCCCCCGGCGCTCTGATGTTATTTGGCCCTCTAGCTCGGCTGAGACAGAGAGGGGAGAAGGCAGGGCCAGGAGACCTGTCCGTGGGGAGGACAGAGTTGCCTCTGCATGGCCTCTGCTCCCTGAGCCATCTTGAAAAGTGTCTCAAACGGGCGTGGAGTGTGCACGCTGGGGGTCAGTGGGGAAGGTGGGAGATGATAGAGGCCTAGGATAGCAAAGGAGGGTTCTCCGGGGGAGACAGAAACTAGTGAGTAAATAAGTGCTTCCGTCTTCCTTCCCTCGGGGACAATTCTGCGGCACATTCCACATGCCTCCTTAAAGGGTCCCTGTGAGACTGAGTCCCGGCTGCCCATGGCCATGCTCAGTCCAGTCATGTGCTCTTGGGTTGCCTTTTCTTCCTTCCCTGCTTTTTCTTTTCCAGTCCCTCCCTCCTCTTTTCTTGGTCACTGCCTCAAGTAAACTGCTTCCATGCAAGACAAAAAAAACGGTAGTCAGGTTCTGCATATATTTTTTGGCAGAACTTATGGGATTTTGCTGATAGATCGTACCTAGGATAAGAAAGAGAGGCATTAAATATTTTTGTTTTCCTGAACAATTGGAAAACAGTTTTCATTGACGGAAGCGGAGGTTCTAAGGGTGGGCGACTAGGAAGCAGGTCTTTGGACATGAAACTCTGAGATGGATGTAGATGTCCAAGAGTGGCTGTCCAGGAAGCAATTATTCATGTGACTCTGGAGTTCAGAGGAGAGGCAGGGCCAGAGATGTACATTTGCGAGCTGTCAGCCTATACCTAGCGTGGAAAGCTCTGAGGCTGGTGCGAACTCATCCAGGGAGTAAGCAGAAGCAGAGCAGAGGGCTGAGGACCGGGTCCTGGGGCATGGCCACATTTGGAAGTTGTGGAGAAAAGGAAGAAACAGCAGAGGTGCCTGTGAGGGAGCAGTGGGTGAGACAGGGAAGAACCAGAGAATGATGTCCTGGGGTCTCAAGGAGGAAAAGCATTGCAAAGAGGAGCAAGAGCTCAGCCTTCACCAGAGGCTGCCATGGGTCAGGAAAGATGAGCATTCAGAATTACATAGTGACTGATGCACGCACTTCATCTCTTGAGTTAGGTGATCAGTTAGTGGAAGCAGGACATGGGTATGTCTGGTTTTGGTTCCCCGTCTTTTCATTCAGCCCATGCTTAGCACAGAGCAAACACTCAATAAATGTGTAAAGGTCATATATGTACAATGGCCCAGATAAAAGGAAACTCTCCTCCTTGGAGTCAGCGCTGGGTACCTTTGCTTCAAGAATTTATTGGGTAAATTGGCAGGCACAAAGCACCAGCCCTGTGTATTTCGCAGTGCCCCTCATCCAGTGTGTCTCTAGTAACTCTACAGGCCTGTATGCATGGGAACAGCCTCTGTAACAGGGTGTTCCCCAGAGGTGCATAACCAGAGGTTTAATCAGCTGTCTTTTTCAGATGCCAAGGGTCTCTCCAACCCGTCTGAGGTGGAGACTCTGCGAGAGAAGGTCTATGCCACCCTCGAGGCCTACACCAAGCAAAAGTATCCAGAACAACCAGGCAGGTGAGGGAGTCTTGAAAGAATGTGCACAACGTAGCCATTGATGAATGCTGATGGTCAGCAGGCTCTGTCTAGATCTTTTCACAACCAGCTCAAAGTTACTCAAACGTTAGCTTCATGAAACTGGAGGTCTTGTCTCTCTGGTATATCCACCACTCACCACTCTGGCATCACTCGAGCACTCTAGAGCCTATCACTATTCTTGGCAAATAATACTCATCTTTAAATGTTGAGTGAACATGCAAATGAGTGAATAATTGTAGAAGTCCTTATCTCTAATTTCTAAAGAGGTCTCAAGGCTCCGAAAGGGTAAGGAACTCGCCCAGGGTCACAGAGCTGGTACATGGTGTAGTGAGATGTGAACACAAGTGTGTTTGATTTCAAAGAGCCTGTGCTCTCCAATGTGACTGACTGCTTTCTGCTTCACCCCAATGGGAGCCCTACTGCAGTAGAAGGTACAGGCTTTGACAGCCAAGAGGGGTGACCGCTAGCCCTGAGGGCACCATCTGTAGGCTCTGGCAAGGTCCTGGGTCTGAACTTCTTGTCTGAAAAGGAGGACATGGGTCAGAAGGTCTCTGAGGCCATCTGCCAGTATTCCTGAGTCGTTGAATACTTTTCCCAAGTGTTTCCCCCAAGTACAACTGAATAAAAGTTTCCTTACTCTGCTAACTCTAGTTAAAAGGATCCACAAATCTCATGGAAAACTGCAAATGAAACCTAAATCAATTCCTTTAAAGGCATTAGTTTGTTTTTAGAATTAATTATATGTGTTCCAGTTCTCACTGATGACTTTTATTCCTCTATGATTTTTATTAGCCCATTTTTCCTGGATCATAAGCCACTATCAGTTGTCTAGAAGAGGCTGAGCTCTTTTATCACAGGAAATGAATGCGTCTGAGTGAGTGGGATCTAGCCTGTTGGTACAATAAATGTGCAGGCCTTGTGTGTTAGGGAGCGTAAGTTGTGACAACAGGCTTCCCAATGTCAGTAGTTGAACACAAATGTACTTCCTCCTCACCAGTCAATCCTGGGTGGATAATCAGTCTAGAGCACTGACTGTTTTCCATGCCATCACTCGGGAACCCAGGTTTCCTCCTTCTCGGGGCTCCGTGGTCCCCTAGTCACGTTGTGTTTGTACGCTGATGGTTGAAGGGGCAGAAGAGGAGGGGCCCAGAGGTGAGACTCTACGAGCAACACCTTGACCCGGAAAGGGCCCATCTCCCTTCCCTCACTTCCATTGGCTAAAACTCGGTCACATGGCCCATCTGGAGACTGTACGCAGCTAGATGCCAGGGAAGAAGGGGAGAGTGGTTTTTGGTGGATGCCTGGCAGTCTCTGCTATACCTGCAGTGGGTAAGGTTGAACAAACCCTACCCAGCAAGCAGGGCCTGGCTGCCAACATCAGCTCAGCCTCTGGCCCTTGGAGCTGACTGAAAACTCACCAGAGTGCTGGTGACATTCACTGGATCTCCCAGCTGTGAGGCACCATCACACATGGTTTTGTGTGTGTATGGACATGTTGTGTGCCAGGCATTCGAACTAGGAAAGCTCATACTTATCCTTTTCCTCTTTAAAAAACAAAACTTTTTTTTTTTTTTTAATAAAAGCCAAGCATGATTTTTTGAGTAAGGAATGTATCTAAAATGTATTTATTTTTATTATTAAAAATGAATGTATCTAAAAAATTCATTAACTGTATTAAAAATGAATGTATTAAAAATTAAGCAGATAATATTGATTGTAAATTTGAGAGGTATAGTTCTAGTAGCTTCATTTATGCATATATGTATACTTAGAAATGTATGGTTACAGATCTGAAATCATTTGGTTCAGTGTACTGCTTTCCTCCCTTAGCACAAAATTCTTGCTTTCAGTGATTTTGTAATATTTCAGAGGATAGATGGATCCTAATGTGTCTAGTCATTGCCCTGTGGTTGACCTTCGGTTGTTTCTGATGAATCTCACTTTGAAAACTTCAGAACTTGCCTGTTTTCCCAGGAAAGGGACTGCCAGGGGCTTGAGTTGCCTCCAGGCATGAGTGAGAAGTGCCAACACTTGTTGCCTGGCCCGAAGCAGGGCCTGGGGGCTCAGGAAGTGGGTGCAGAGGGTACGTCTGGTATGTCCAGTACAGCCTGGACAGACAGTGATCGCCCCGAGACCGAGCAAGTCCATCACGATGTTACTTGGCTCAACCACGTAGGAAGTGTGTCAAAGGCTGCTTACCTCTGGTTTGTGAAATGGCAGACGGTGTTCCTGGCACGCAGGGCCTGTCACGGCCATTTTCTTGGTGGTGGAGGGCTGCCCCTCCGTGGAGACTTTTCAGAAGTACACCTTGCAGGGCCAAGTTCTGCTTCCTCTAGCCAGAAAGCAGAGATCAAAACTCAGGAGGGGGCAGAGCTTGCAGGAACATTCTCTCTCTCACACAGCAGGGACCCTCAAAGGCCTTGCTGCCAGACTTGTCAGCGAGAAATGCGACTGCCACCCGGTGGCTCTATTAGTGAGTGTGCTTATTTCTACAGGCTTGATCTCCACTTCTAAACCTGGGGCAGACAGCAGACAGCTGTGTTACAGCATGGTTAGCATTTTTTTAAAATGCATTTTATTGATAACGCTGTGTTAATTTCTTCTGTACAGCACAGTGATTTTAGTTATACACGTGTGTGTGTATATATATATACACACACACATTCTTTTTCATTATGGTTTATCAGAAGATATTGAATATAGTTACCTGTGCTAATCAGTAGGTTGCTTATCCATTCTGTGTATAATAGTTTGCATCTAAAATGCTTAGTATTTTACATATTGTAAAACTTTGGCCTTTTAGAGTAAAAAAAATACATTTTCAGAGATAATCTCAGTCTAATTTTACACTTTATAAAGAAGTGTAAAGCCTTTTCCTTTGCTTAATTCCATAAAACTTCCATTCGGAGCCACAACCAGGAGCTCAGCCTGCTTGTTCTCTATCTGATGGCCTCTTCACAGCATGCTGACACCATTCAGATGCTCTCAGAAGCTTCCTAATCAAACATTTTGAAGGTGTGTGCTGGCCTTGATATAGACCTCTAATTTTTCCATATAGGAAGGTAATTCTGACCTCTTAAGATGGTGCTACTTTATTTTTCTTATATTGCCACATTTCTTTAAAACTTCTTTTGGCACAAATATAGACCTATATGCATTTTCAAGGAGTATCAAAATTCCAATTTGAAAATTTCTCATGAAATAATGTGACTGCCAGGGAAGATCCAGCCCAACCAGAAGTTGCTGATTTAAGGCTGTAGTGGCTAACATGATTTTGGTTCCTGTACTTTTTATTGAAAGTTGTGAGTAAAATTATTTAACTTCTGGTCATTATCATAAATAACATTACAAATAAGCTTCATTGGCAAAAAGGATTTTGAGAGATGAAGAATGGCCACAGAAGCAGGTAGGAAATGTGGCTTGATTGAAGGACATGTCAGAATGAGGCTAATTCTTCGCACACTAGTCTCTCTCCCTTTGTTGAGCCCTGCCACTAAAGGTCTTTAATTATAGAAAAGTGTGAGTGTGTCTACATACACCTGTGTGCCTGAGTGTTTGTACCAGTGTGTGAAGGCAGATGAGAACGGCTGAGAATATGTGTGTGTGCAAGCTTCTGTGTGCGAGGGTGGGTTAGAGTGTGAATGAGTGTGTGTGTACACATCTGTGTGTGAGAGTGATGAGGGTGTGTGTGTGCACATGTGAGGGAGGCATGTGTGAGTAAGTGTGTGTGCGTGCACGTGTGTGTTATCTCCCCTAACAGACTGTGGGCCCACAAGGGCCAGAGACTACTATTACCTATCTCCCTCTCTTCCTGGTTAGTAAGCACATCCACGTTGATGCATATGGCATTATTTCATTCTTTTTACGGCTGAATAATATCCCATTGTATATATGTACCACATCCTCTTTATCCATTCCTCCGCTGATGGACATTTATGTTGTCTTGGCTATCGTATATAGTTCTGCTGTGAACACCGGGGTGCATGTATCTCTTTGAATTATGGTTTTCTCTGGATATGTGCCCATGAGTGGGATTGCTGGGTCATATGGTAACTCTATTCTTAGTGTTTTAAGGAACCTCCCTAGTGTTCTCCATGATGGCTAGAGATTATCGTGCTAAGCGAAGTAAGTCAGACAGAGAATGGCTAATAGCATATGATACTGCTAACATGTAGAATCTAAAAAAGTGATATCAATGCACTTATAGAACAGAATAGACTGACAGATGTAGCAAACAAACTTATGGTAGGCCAAAGGGGAAAGCAGAGGAGGGGTAAATTAGGAGTCTGGGATTAACAGATATGCACTACTACATATAAAATAGATAACCAACAAGGACGTACTGTATAGGACAGGAAACTATGTTAAATACCTTGTAATAATCTATAACAGAAAATAAGCTAAAGAATATACATGTATGTATACATATGCATAACTGAGTAATTTTGCTGCACACACCTGAAACTAACACAACTTTGTAAAACAACTATATTTTAATAAATTTTTAAAAAAATTTTAAAAAAGAAAGCCACCTTTCTTAGGCGAAAAATAAAACAAAGGTAAGCCAGTAGACTAAGAAGCTGATGTACAAAGTGGTTATAAAGTGGTAACAAAAATGTAACTGAGACACACTGAGGTCACATTGCTTAAGGTAAGGGTGTCGTAGGAAAGGCATAGTCTGGTGAGGTGATCAGAACTGTTGGTCCTGAGAGCAGGGGCTCCCGCTGGTTCCCAGGGCCTATTGCAGTGCCTGATGAGTGGTTTACCAAGCTGTGGCTGCACCTCCTAGCCCCGCGCTCCAGTGGCCTGAATGCCTGGAGCACCTTCCCCGGTGGTGACAGCCCCTATGGATTCAGCACATCTGTGAGCTGTGTTCCAAGTGTTTGGGCAGATCTTCCCAGGGATCTCTGGGCACAAAGAATGTAAGGAACGTCTCGTGGTTAGGACTGGCGCTGTGAGGCATCGCAAGCAGACTAGCTCTCACCTGCCATCAATGGGGGTGCTGAGGGCAATTCTGGGCTGAGACCACAGAAGTCGAGCGTTCCTCCAGAGGTCATAGGATCCAGCTTCCATCTAAAGAAGCTGAATGAGACCTCAAGCCTATTTCTGAGGCTCCCCAGATTAGAGATTCTCCGGCTGCGTTAGATTCCTCCCTCAGGCTCTTTCTTCTGACCACAGATTGGTCAAGAAGACCAAACAAGCGGCCTCATGCCAGCAGCTGCCCCGTGCATGCTGGCCCCCAGTTCTTAAGGCCTCCTCACTTCCCTGCAGGTTTGCCAAGCTGCTGCTGCGCCTCCCAGCCCTGCGTTCTATCGGCTTGAAGTGCCTGGAGCACCTCTTCTTCTTCAAGCTCATCGGGGACACACCCATTGACACTTTCCTCATGGAGATGTTGGAGACCCCACTGCAGACCACCTGAGCCCCACCAGCCCCCAGCTGCCCCTGCACAGGACTAGCCCGGGCAGGTGTGTGCGGACCCCACCCTGCACATGCTCCTCCGCCTCCCGCCCTGACCCCTGCCCATTCCCCAGACGTGATGCTTATAATAAAGAAACCTTTCTACACATGTGACTTTTATAGGTTGAGTTTTGTATAGATGTTAAATGTAACCCTTCTTTGCTATCTAAGGGGATGGGGATCTTTCTGGAAGTTATTCGGAAAACTAACCAAGTCTCTGTACATATAATTGGTTTAAATTATTTTTTCACTTGCCTTGGAAAACCAATGAATGAATAATAAAGTAACGTATGTGATATTGGCACTGCTTGGAGCATAGGGTGAATTATTATCATGCAGGGAAGTTATCTCAGATGCAGGAGGAAAGGTGTTGGAGGTTATGAATAGGGGTTGAGGCAGGGGTCCTGAAGCCATAAATTTCACAGTTAGATACCCCAAGTCTAAGCTGGGCACAGCCAGCTTTGCCCCCAGGGTAGCCTCTGGAGAGATTGGGAAGAAACATTGTCTTTCAGAGTCAGCTTGGTTTTTTTGTTTTTTCACTTTTTTCACTCCTAAGAATAATGAGTACTAATAGCCGTGTCCTGACTGGGGGCAATGGAGTATAAGGACAAGAGAAGATGTTCTTTTTTTATTCCCAACTCATATTTTGTATTGGAGCATAGTTGTTTTAAAAATGTTGGGTTAGTTTTAGTTATACAGCAAAGTGATTCAGTTATACATACATATATCCTTCAGATTCTTTTCCTATTTAGGTTAGAGAAGATGTTCTTTTGATGGGGGAAGATACTTGGGTCGTGGGAGTCCGTGGGCGGTGGTAATGGACTCTGGTAATGGTAAAAGAATGGAATTTTTGTGCTTAACTAGCAATACCAGCGGGCTTCCCTGGTGGCTCAGCCGGTAAAGAACCCACCTGCAATACAGGAGACCCGAGTTCAATCCCTGGTCGTGGCGCCCCCCTCCAGTATTCTTGCCTAGAGGATCCTATGGACAGAGGAGCCTGACGGGCTGCAGTCCACGGGGTCGCAGAGTCAGACATGACTGAATGACTAAGCGCACACACCCTAAGCGCACACACACAGCAATAATCGTAAGGAGACCAGAGTGCACCAAAGTTGTTTTCCACCATTATCTAACACTATATATGTAGCCTGTTCTTAAAAGAGCGAGAGGCTCTTCCAGCTTCTAGCCTGTGATCTTCCAGTGTCTTACAGCCCTACTGTCGGCCGGATGGTGAGCTCACTGAGGGCAGAAACCGTGTCTAACTGACATCACAGCCACCCCGTCTTCTTCAAGTCACCTTCCAGCATCTGCAGGAACAGAACGTAATAGATACACGATTCTGTGCCCCTTAGGGTTATACAATGTACTACCTGAACAGCTGCCCTCCTTCCCTTCTTCATGCGACCAGAACCTCACTCAGGATCTGACAGGCAGTATGCAAGTGTAGAGGCTTCCCCAGTAGCTCAGTGGCAAAGAATCGGCCTGCAATGCAAGAGCCACAGGGGGCGCAGTTTCCATCCCTGGGTCAGGAAGCTCCCCTGGAGGAGGGCATGGCAACCCACCCCAGCATTCCTGCCTGGAGAATCCCATGGACAAAGGAGCCTGGTCACAGTCCCTAGGGTCACAAAGAGTCGACTGAAGCGACTTAGCACACACGCATGCAGGCACATAGTAAAAGTGCGTTTTGAACTGAGTTCCACACAACTGGAAAGAATTCCCTAAAGGGCGGCAGATACCTCAGTCCCCATCAGCAACTCGTCCTCTCAAAAAAAAAAAAGAACAGCCAGGGCTAACTCCCCAGTCCAGATATCTCCCATCAGTGATTATGCAATTTTGAAGAAATAAAAATTGCTTTATTCCCGGGAAATAAAGCATATACCATAGCCTTGACTAGACGGACCTTTGTTGGCAAAATAATGTCTCTGCTTTTGAATATGCTATCTAGGTTGGTCATAACTTTCCTTCCAAGGAGTAAGCATCTTTTAATTTCATGGCTGCAGTCACCATCTGCAGTGATTTTCAAGCCCCCAAAAATAAAGTCTGCCACTGTTTCCCCATCTATTTCCCATGAGGTGATGGGACCAGATGCCATGATCTTAGTTTTCTGAATGTTGAGCTTTAAGCCAACTTTTTGACTCTCCTCTTTCACTTTCATCAAGAGGCTTTTTAGTTCCTCTTCACTTTCTGCCATAAAGGTGGTGTCATCTGCATATCTGAGGTTATTGATATTTCTCCCAGCAATCTTGATTCCAGCTTGTGGTTCTTCCAGTCCAGCGTTTCTCATGATGTACTCTGCATAGAAGTTAAATAAGCAGGTGACAATATATAGCCTTGATGTACTCCTTTCCCGATTTGGAACCAGTCTGTTCCATGTCCAGTTCTAACTGTTGCTTCCTGACCTGCATATAGGTTTCTCAAGAAGCAGGTCAGGTGGTCTGGTATTCCCATCTCTTTCAGAATTTTCCACAGTTTATTGTGACCCACACAGTCAAAAGCTTTGGCATAGTCAATAAAGCAGAAATAGATGTTTTTTCTGGAACTCTCTTGCTTTTTCCATGATCCAGAGTTAAGGATTATTAAAAAGATATCATTTGCACAGCAAGCATATCTTGGCCTTGACCACTCCTGTTCTTATCACCAATCAAGTGATTTTTGATGATAAATCACCCACAAAGTGATTTTTGAATCTTACCTTACTTCATTGCTCAAAAACTTTCAATGATTTCCTTTTGTCTGTGAGGCAGTAGTTCTCACCAGGGGGCAATTTTGCCACTTCTCCCCCACCCCCACCCCCAGAGGATGGGAGGTTTAAATGTCTGAAGAGATGATCACAACGGGAAGAGATGTGCTGGGCAGATGCCTGGGATGGTGCTAACCGTCTATGACGCATAGGGCTGCCCCTGGGACAAAGAGCTGTCAGGGCTAAAATGTCAATAGCACTGATATTGAGACCCTGCCCTCAAGCATCACTAATGGAATGAAAAATTGAATGGAACTTTCCTATTGTGAAACATTTGGCTGAAGTCCCAGTGTGTGGCGAGGAAGTTCCCTCATAGTCTAAAGAACAACTACAAATGCTTTCACACAGGACTTAAGATAGATGAGCTGGTGTACACTGTTGGTGGGAATGTAAACAGCCACTGTGGAAAACAGTATGGACTTTCCTTAGAAACTAAAAATAGAGCTACTAAATGATCCAGCAATTCTACTCCTGGGTATATACTCCCCTCAAAAAAACCCCACAAATTCGAGATACATGTACCTCAATGTTATACCAGCATTATTTACAATTAGGAAGATATGGAAGCAAACAGATCTCTTCAAGAAAATTAGAGATACCAAAGGAATATTTTACGCAAAGATGGGCTCAATAAAGGACAGAAATGGTAGGGACCTAACAGAAGCAGAAGATATTAAGAAGAGGTGGCAAGAATACACAGAACTATACAAAAAAGATCTTCATGACCCAGATAATCATGATGGTGTGATCACTCACCTAGAGTCAGGTATCCTGGAATGTGAAGTCAAGGGGGGCCTTAGGAAGCATGACTACGAGCAGGGCTAGTGGGGGTGATGGAATTCCAGTTGAGCTATTTCAGTTCCTAAGAGATAATGCTGTGAAAGTGCTGCACTCAATATGTCAGCAAATTTGGAAAGCTCAGCAGTGGCCACAGGACTGGAAAATGTCAGCTTTTGTTCCAATCCCAAAGAAAGGCAATGCCAAAGAATGTTCAAACTACCACACAATTGCACTCATCTCACATGCTAGCGAAGTAATGCTCAAAATTCTCCAAGCCAGGCTTCAACAATATGTGAACCATGAACTTCCAGATGTTCAGGCTGGAGTTAGAAAAGACAGAGGAACCAGCAAAATTGCCAACATCCACTGGATCATTGAAAAAGCAAGAGAGTTCCAGAAAAACTCTACTTCTGCTTTATTGACTATGCCAAAGCATTTGACTGTGTGGATCACAATAAACTGTGGAAAATTCCTCAAGAGATCGGAATACCAGACCACCTTACCTGCTTCCTGAGAAATCTGCATGCAGGTCAAGAAGCAACAATTAGAACTGAACATGAAAAAATAGACTGGTTCCAAATCGGGAAAGGAGTACGTCAAGGCTATATTGTCACCCTGCTTATTTAACTTATATGCAGAGTACATCATCAGAAACGCTGGACTGGAAGAACCACAGGCTGGAATCAAGATTGTGGGGAGAAATATCAATAACCTCAGATATGCAGATGACACCACCCTCACGGCAGAAAGCGAAGAGGAACTGAAGAGCCTCTTGATAAAGTGAAAGAGGAGAGTGAAAAAGTTGGCTTAAAACTCAATATTTGGTCCCATCACTTCACGGCAAATAGATGGGGAAATGAAACAGTGAGAGACTTTATTTGGGGGGGCTCCAAAACCACTGTAGATGGGTACTGCAGCCATGAAATTAAAAGATGCTTGCTCCTTGAAAGAAAAGCTATGACCAACCTAGGCAGCATATTAAAAAGCAGAGACGTTACTTTGCAAACAAAGGTCCATCTAGTCAAAGCTATGATTTGTCTAGTAGTCATGTATGGATGTGAGAGTTGGACTATAAAGAAAGCTGAGCACCAAAGAATTGATGCTTTTGAATTGTGGTGTTGGAGAAGACTCTTGAGAGCCCCTTGGACTGCAAGGAGATCCAACCAGTGCATCCTAAAGGAGATCAATCCTGAATATTCACTGGAAGGACTGACATTGAAGCTGAAACTCCAATACTTTGGCCACCTGATGGGAAAAACTGACTCACTTGAAAAGACCCTGATGCTGGGAAAATTGAGGGAAGGAGGAGAAGGAGATGACAGAGGATGAAATGGTTGGATGGGATCACTGATTCAATGGATATGAACTTGAGCAAGCTCTGAGAGTTGGTGATGGACAGGAAAGCCTGGTGTGTTGCAGTCCATGGGGTCACAAAGAGTCAGACACGACTGAGCAACTGAACAGACTGACTGGAAGCAAACTAAGTGTCCATAACAGATGAGAAGATAAAGAAGATGTGGTATATCTGTACAAGGGAATACTACTCAGCCATAAAAAGAACAAAATTTTGCCATTTTCAGCAACATGAATGGATTTGAGGGCATAATGCTAAGTGAAGTATGCTAAGTCAGACAGAGAAAGAAAAGTACTATATGATATCACTTTTATATGGAATGTAAAATAAAATAGCGAATATAACAAAAAAGAAGCAGACACAGATACAGAGGACAAACTAGTTGGGTAGAGGGGCAATATAGGAGTAGGGGATTAAGAGGTACAAACTATTGGGTATGAAATAAGCTACAAGCACAGGGGAATAGCCAATGTTTTATAATAACAATCAATGGAGTAAAACCTTTAAAAATCACTGTATTTGGGAATCACTGTATTTTATACATATAATATATACAGCAACTGTACTTTAATAAAAAAAAAAAGATGACCTGATTCTGT
Organism: Oryx dammah; assembly: GCF_014754425.2. Lineage (NCBI taxonomy): Eukaryota > Metazoa > Chordata > Mammalia > Artiodactyla > Bovidae > Oryx > Oryx dammah. The sequence goes on from NW_024070212.1 coordinate 3,495,762, forward strand.
GACTTTTACTTTATACTTCTTGAGCCTAAATTCATAGATTTAAATTTAAGAGATTTCTTGAGAACAAAGGGTACTCGGGGGTGGTCCTGTGGCTTTACCCCACCACTTCAGGGGGCCCAGAAGGGGGAAGGGACCTGCACATCCAAACCTAATGAGACAGCCAGAAAAGAATGCCCTCAATGAGGCTGGACACGGGTACCTACAAGAAGGGGAGCCTGGTCCCTTGCTCCTAGCTGGATGCTGGCTAAGTTGCGGAAACACAGAGCCAGCCTGATGCGAGTGACAGAGTGCCTGGAAGGCCTGAGGAATACCTGCAAACATACAGACTGATGCCCTCCTGTTGGCCAGAGCACTCTGAAGACAGGAGTCCACCTTCCTGCCTTCCTCCATCTTCCTCCCAGCTCGTGTCCCTGCGCTCATGTTAGGCTACAGGAAGGGGCTTGAGTTCAGATTGGAAACTGAAACTGAAAAAGATCCCACCGGATGTTTCAATGACTGAAATGAGGTATTTTGAGCATTGCCTGGGGCACTGTCAATGGGGAAAGAATGGAGATGCCACAGGGCAGTTTGTGGGCTCTCTGGAAGAAAACAAAACCTTTCCCTGTCTATCTTTAGAGGTTTTGCAATACGATGTGCGTGTGTCCTAAGTCACTTCAGTCGTGTCCTACTCTTTGTGAGCCTAGGACTGTAGACCGCCCGGCTCCTCTGTCCATGAGATTCTTCAGGCAAGAATACTGGAGTGGGTTGCTGTGCCCTCCTCCAGGAGATCTTCCCAACCCAGGAATCAAACCTCTGTATCTTACATCTCTTGGATTGGTAGGCAGGTTTTTCTCCACTAGCGTCACCTGGGAAGCCCTTGTAACACCACAGTACTGGTCAAAACCAGGACCCAGACATGCACCACCTTGAGTCCGCTGTTTTTGATTGCCTTGGCAACACCATGCCACTTCCCCCTTAGAGCCCCGTTAGAGTCAACCCAGATGGCCCATCTTGAGCCCTTTGACCAAGTACATTAGCTGTAATGATTTCATTTCAGATTTGAGATGAGCCCATGCTTTTTAGCAGGACAACAAATGTGCCCCAAGGCTAGGCCCCAAAGCAAAACTTGCTAGCTTTCTCTTTCTTACATGTCTGCTAGCACTTACCTCCAGCCAGCATAACCTTTCTCTAACAGTTTGCTGGTGATGTCTTTGCTCAGATGGTCTTCCCTGCCTGGCATGACCACTGTATCAGATTCACTTATCCAAGTCTATTCATCCTGTAAGGCCAGCTCAAATGCCACATCTCTAGGAAGCTTGTCTTGGTCACTCCATATTTACAATTTTTCATTATTTTGTGCCTCCTTCTGAGTACATCTAACATGGTACTTGGCCATTTGTTTGTGCTATCAACTTTACTTGTAAACTCTTTGAGAGTGGAGATCATGTCTGATTCAACTGTGTATCCATACCAGATCTAAGCAGACTGCAGGGTGCTATTCAATACATATTTAGTGGAATTGGTACCTTTGACCTCATTCCCAGTAGATGGCAGCCCATTGCAAGTAGAAATCCTGTAGCAAGCCCAGGAGCCCTATCATCGTAGCCACAAGCCAGAAAACCAGCCTTGGGTAGGCTGTTAACAGAGGGTATAATGTCCCCCTTGTCTTCTGAGTTACTCTTCATGGCATAGGACCAAAGAAGTGGAGGCATGTTTTTTGCCTTCAGGAACATGTAATTGAGAAAATAGTGCAAGGACCACAGGATGCTAAGAAATGAAATGCCTATAGCACTCTGGAGTTCACAAAACACATAAAAATCTGTGATGGTAATCTGGCCTCAGAGTAACAGGGAGAGGAACGCTTGCTAGCTCCCTTTTAAAGATGAAGAAACAGACTCTGTAGACCCATGCCTTGCCCCAGGACCCACAGGCGGGCAGAATGAGGGCTTCAGCCACCCGCAAGGATGATGCAAAGCAAGTGCCACTGAACTCCAAGACCTCTGGTCCTTTATCTTCAACACTACCTTTATATTTGATAGCCAAGAAGTCTACGTAGATTAAGAGATTGATAAATACAGTGTGCGTGCCCAGTGGCTCAGTTGTGTCTTACTCTTTATGACCCCATGGACTGTAGACTGCCAAGCTCCTCTGTCCATGGAATTTTTCAGGAAAGAATACTGGGATGATTTACAATTTCCTTCTCCAGAGGATCTTCTTGACCCAGAGACTGAACCCACATCTCTTGCGTCTCCTGCATTGGCAGGTGGATTCTTTACCAGCTGTGCCCTAATAAATACAATAAGCAAACAAAATAATAAGGAAGAGTGTTTTTAATAAATGTGGAACTTGGGCAAACAAATCACATTGAAATTGTCAAAATTTTTGCTGAAATGATATTTTGTTTGGATCGTTATCTTTTACATTTGTCTTCAGTGTTGGTTTAGAGGCCACTAAAAAAAAATGGTCTCATGGTTCTACATCGAAAACTCATGCATGCAGCTTGATGTTCATTGCAGCTCTACTTAAAACGGCCAGGACACAGAAGCAACCCAAATGTCCACTGACAGAGGAATGGGTAAAGAAGATGTGGTACATACACACAATGGAATATTACTCAGCCATCAAAAGGAATGAAATAATGCCATTTGTACTGACATGGATGGACCTGGAGATTATCATACTGAGTGAAGTCAGTCAGAAAGAGAAAAACAAATATTGCATACTGCTGCTGCTGCTGCTAAGTCACTTCAGTCGTGGCCAACTCTGTGCAACCCCATAGACGGCAGCCCACCAGGCTCCTCCATCCCTGGGATTCTCCAGGCAAGAGTACTGGAGTGGGTTGCCATTTCCTTCTCCAATGCATGAAAGCAAAAAGTGAAAGTGAAGTCGCTCAGTCGTGCTGACTCTTAGCGACCCCATGGACTGCAGCCTACTAGGCGCCTTCACCCATGGGATTTTCCAGGCAAGAGTACTGGAGTGGGGTGCCATAATATCGCTTATATGTAGAATCTAGGGAAATGGTGCACATAAACTTATTTGCAAAGCAGAAATAGAGTTACAGAGGTAGAAAACAAACTGGTTTCCAAGAGGGGAAGAGAAGGGATGAATTGGGAGATTGGGATTGACATATATATACTACACTGTTAGTCACTCAGTCATGTCCAACTCTTTGTGACCCCATGGACTGCAGCCCACCAGGCTCCTCTGTCCATAGAATTCTCCAGGCAAGAGTACTGCAGCAAGGTGCCATGCCCTTCTCCAGGGGATCTTCCTGATCCAGGGATTGAACCCTGTTTTCCCGCACTGCAAGTAGATTCTTTACCATCTGAGCCCCAGGGAAACTCATCAGTTATCTGTTTTATACGTGGCAGTGTGTGTATGGATAAAACCTACTGGATAGCACAGGAAACTCTTCTTAGTGCTCTGCGGTGACCTAAGTGGGAAGTAAGAAATGGAGTGTTTCCTGCCGTATCAGTAAACAAGGATGTGACCGTCATTAGCGATTGCTGCCCTCCCCTATGAGCCCTAAGGGCACCCAGGAAGGAGAAGAAATCATAGACGGCTGTGATTTAACAGCCATCAGGCTGCAGCCACTCCTTATTGTGAGCCCCAAGAAAGCTCAAGATGCAAAAAAACACAGGATACTAGCCCCAGATAGCTGAGATGCACATGAAAGGCATTATTTCAGTGAGCCCAGACACTTGCATCTTCCCATACACAGAAAAGTGCTAAATTCCTTAACTTGAGATATCTGGTTTCCTTTAATTAATAATAACTTTTTGATGTTCCCACTACCTGCCTTTTGTTGAACTTCTATATATCCTGGCTCCCCCCACCCTCTCACCTCCTCAGAGCAGTTTCCTCAGAGTTACTTGAGATACCATCACCCTGGCTTGAACTCCTAAAAATTCCCACAGAATAAAATATAACTCTCAACCTTTTTAGTTGTGACTATTTTTTTAGATCAACAGAAAGTCAAAAGATAGGGAATAAATGCCAAAGCCTTTGACTGTGAGGATAACAATAAACTGGAAAATTCTGAAAGAGATGGGAATACCAGACCACCTGACCTGCCTCTTGAGAAACCTATATGCAGGTCAGGAAGCAACAGTTAGAACTGGACATGGAACAACAGACTGGTTCCAAATAGGACAAGGAGTACCTCAAGGCTGTATATTGTCACCCTGCTTATTTAACTTCTCTGCAGAATACATCATGAGAAACGCTGGGCTGGAAGAAGCACAAACTGGAATCAAGATTGCTGGGAGAAATATCAATAACCTCAGATATGCAGATGACACCACCCTTATGGCAGAAGGTGAAGAGGAACTAAAAAGCCTCTTGATTAAAGTGAAAGAGGAGAGTGAAAAAGTTGGCTTAAAGCTCAACATTCAGAAAATGAAGATCATGGCATCTGGTCCCATCACTTCATGGGAAACAGATGGGGAAACAGTGGAAACAGTACAGACTTTATTTTTGGGGGTTCCAAAATCACTGCAGATGGTGACTGCAGCCATGAAATTAAAAGATACTTACTCCCTGGAAGAAAAAAGCAGAGATATTATTTTGCCAACAAAGGTCTGTCTAGTCAAGACTGGTTTATCCAGTGGTCATGTATGGATGTGAGAGTTGGACTGCAAAGAAAGCTGAGCGCCGAAGACTTGATGCTTTTGAACTGTGGTGTTGGAGAAGACTCTTGAGAGTCCCTTGGACTGTAAGGAGATCTAACCAGTCCATTCTAAAGTATATCAGTCCTGGGTGTTCTTTGGAAAGACTGATGCTAAAGCTGAAACTCCAGTACTTTGGCCACCTCATGCAAAGAGTTGACTCACTGGAAAAGACTGTGATGCTAGGAGGGATTGGGGGCAGGAGAAGAAGGGGACGACAGAGGATGGGGTGGCTGGATGGCATCACCGGCTCGATGGAAGTGAGTCTGAGTGAACTCCGGGAGTTGGTGATGGACAGGGAGGCCTGGTGTGCTGTGATTCATGGGGTTGCAAAGAGTCGGACATGACTGAGCGACTGAACTAAACTAAACTGAAATGTATTCACACTTTGCTCTACAGCAGAAATTGACACAATAGGGTAAAGCAACTATACTCAAATAAGACTTACTTTTAAAAACTCACTAAATGACAACAACTACAATAACTACCAGTGAATCCAGAGTCACAGGCCACCCTCATCTACCCAGAGCTCCTCATACACCAGGCTCTGTACTTTCATACCTCCAGGTTTATTTCATCCCTTATTTAATAGATTTGGGTCTGAATGACCTCTGAATATTTTTTGGCTGCTTCCAAAAAAAAAAAAAAAAAAATCAAGTAAACCCTCTGTGAATATTAATTTGCCACCATTGATGTAATTCAAAAGACTGGGACTCAGACCTTGGATTATCCGTCCCCTAAACGATCTCAGGGCTCCAGACAATAAACCTATAAATGCCTTCCTCCAGTAGAGAGATTGGGTCCCCAGATATGGCATTAGTTTAGGGCGTTCCTAGGAGGGACTGCATAGCCAGCAGAATAGAAAGCACTTCCCTCCCCCTATCCCCAAGGCAGACAGGAAAGCCAAATCTGGAAAAGGACCCTGTGCGAACTTGCGAAGAGGTCGAGCTCATTCCCAGCCAGGGAAGAGAAGCTTTCACCCCTCTCCATGGAAAACTCCATGAAAATCTCTCCCGTGACAGTTTTGGAGTGCACAGGCCACCTCCGACCACACTTAGCTGGCCCAGGTCCAGGCCCCCAGGGGAGGATCTTCGCGGTCAGAGCTGCTCTGAACGCTTTCAACTAGCTCAGCCCCAGTTGGACGCTGGTGCCAAGATTGTTTAGCCCTGGGCGCCCTCTGCTGCCGGCTCAGGGCATCACAGGCACTTTCCCGGGAAAGCAGCAACGAGGAGGGGCGGGACTTTAAAAAGAGAAAACAAATGTTTGAAAAATGAACCTCAAATAGACTCAGAAGGTCAAAGAGACGTTCACTCAATGGAGATTTAGCTTTGGAGAATTAGGCCCAGAAGAGAGATCTCAAAGGAGAAAGGCTGGAGAATCTCCTGGAGATTGCTGAGAAACAGAGGAGTCCATCTAAGCTGGGAAGGAATCATCTTCTTGGTAAAGGGGTTACAGACCTGTAACTTGCTAAGCCACCAGTATTACATATGAAGTCCAAGGACAAGGCCACATCAGGGATGATTTAAAGGTGGTTACTACTCAGTTACTACTCAGTGCAACATCGGATGTTTCCAAGGCAGCATTGACAGACTTCTTTCTCAGAGGCAGAACTGGAGATTTTGGAGGGTGACTGAATGTGAGTTTTCAATGGGACTGTGTTATAGGATCTGTTGCTTTTTTCTCTGCCACAAGCCAGTTGCAGTGTACAGTGTAAAAGTGCTAGATCACTCCTTCCAAAATGTGCCAAGCTATGGGCATTCCGGGCAAGCTGAAGTCACAGCACACTTGGAGGTAGGAATGCTAATGGCAGGCTACCTAGTGGAAAAAGCAAAGGACAAGAGGTAAGAAGGCTGGGGTCCCCTTCTGGTCACAGGCAGCAGGTGCCTTTTCTGACCTTGGAGAGTCACTGGACCTCTTAGGACTTCAGATCCCTTCTTGGCAAAGTCAAAGATTTTGATGTGATGAACTCTAAGTTTCCTTCTACCTCACTGAATCAATGTCTTAGAAATTGATTGATCATCTATTCCATGACCTCATAAGGTAGTAGGAGGTCACCCTGATCTCTCAGCACCGATTCTAGAGAAAATTCTGAAAGATCTTATATCTTAAAAAATCCAGGATCTAAAGTATAAAACAAACAGATTAAAGATTGTTAAATTATTAATTGAACACCTGTCCCTGCTGTGGGTTTAGTGTTCTGTCAGATGAGAGAGAGGTATAGCTGGTTCCTAATCCCAGCGGACAGAATTTTGCATATCCTTCTCAGTCGATTGAAAAGCGAACCATTCACGGCACCTCTGTTGTTTCTTTCCCCTCCATCTGCTATCTCAAGTAGAAATCCTCCCAAAGGTACCTTCTTCTTCTGTATTTCTAGTAGGTCTCTGAAAATCCACTTTTTGTTTTGTTCTGTCTACACATGACATCTATGGAAATTATGCAGTATTGTTTGTATGTTTTAAAAATGTACATGAATGGCTTTTTTGCTATCACTCTCCTTTTGATCCATCCTCCTTTGTTTTACTCAGCATTAATCTTTGAGATCCATCAGTGATGTTCTGTATAACTCTAGCCAATTCTTTCTGACGGCTGCACATTATTCTGGTAGAGTCGTCATTGGTCTAGAATCCTTTCCCATGACAAGCACTCTTGCTCAAGGCTCCTTGTTGACCTGTATGGGAGTTTCTCTGGGGTATATACAAGAGGTAGGACTTGCCTAATTGCAGAGTACTCACATGCTTATTTCACTCATGCTTCTACCTCGTTCTCTACGAATTTCACCAATAAATGCTACCACCCGAGCTTGAGTGACCCATTTTTATATATCCTTCCTTTCATTTGGTCAAATTCTTGATTTTGTCAAATATGTTGCACATCGAGTGAGATCTTTCTCTGAATTAACCTTTCTTTTATTACTGGAAAAGCTGAGCTCCATTCAATGTTCTTATTAGCCATTCAGATTTCCTCTACCGTGAATTTTCTATGTACAGTGTTCTAAGCTGCTGCTGCTGCTAAGTCGCTTCAGTCGTGTTTGAATCTGTGTGACCCCATAGACAGCAGCCCACCAGGCTCCCCCATCCCTGGGATTCTCCAGGCAAGAACACTGGAGTGGGTTGCCATTTCCTTCTCCAATGCATGAAAGTGAAACGTGAAAGTGAAGTCACTCAGTCGTGTCCAACTCCTAGAGACCCCGTGGACTGCAGCGTACCAGGTGCCTCCATCCATGGGATTTTGCAGGCAAGAGTACTGGAGTGGGGTGCCATTGCCTTCTCTGAGTGTTCTAAGGGATGCAAACAAATTCCTCTTAGTGATTCAAAGGCCCCCAACATTCTGAAAATTGATTATTTTTTTCTTTCTCACAGGAAACCAGGGGGGTCAGCAAGTTGTTCCTGTTATCTTTTTACTTAAATAAATTACAACAAGATTTATATGCAACTTCCTCCAAAAGATAAATTTCACATCTTGGCAACAAACAGAATGTATCATGCATGCACAAACCCTATGAGAAAATCCTGGTTCAGAACTGGACCATGTTGCTGTTCATTGCAGCTGCCAAAGAACAGAAAGGAGGCTGCTTGTTTAATGAGCCTCAGGTGACCAATGGGATTTTGACTCATTGTTATCACTGTCAGTCATTGCTACCCTAAGAGGATATTGAAGTAACCATCCTCACCTTCTGAAGGGGACACACAGGTACAGGTAAGGCCCCTAAAACTGTTTGGGGGAAGGGTGCAGGTTTGCTTGGGCACGGGAAGTAAATCATAAGAAAAGGGCTGACATACAGACGATAAATCTGTGGGTTGAATGACAATGTGTTGGGTAGAGAATGAGGAGGAAACTGACTTAAAATTTGAAAGTATCCCAACTGCTTTGCCTCCTATCTTAATTAAAAATTAGGCCTGGTCTGCGTCACTCTTTTTTGGCACGTGTCTAATATATATGTCCTTCGTCCAACATTCTATTTTGTTTTTCAGTGTTGCTTCCTGAGTGGCAGGGGTTCCTTAAATAATTTGTATATTACATCTTTGAAAACTGTAGATGTTACAAGTGCATTCTCCCAATCTAGTATCATTTATTACCTTGAACAGAATCTTTCATTTTGATGCAGTCAAATTTATTTCCCATTTTATGGTGTGCAAATCTGGAGTCTTGTTGGAGAAATCTCTTTCTTCCCAAAGTTAGTGAAACATGTTCTCATTCTGAAGTATGTAGAAAATTAACCTAACCACAGACTCCAGGAGCCAAGTGAGAATCCAAGTATCTGCTTTGTAAGGGGTAGATTTGGACTAGAGACACGACAGGCCTTTCTTCTTGAATTAAAGATGTCCAGACCCACAGTGCTGGCTGACCCGATTTACCCCAGCCCCTTCCCAGGTGAAGAAGCTGGCAAAGGACACCCTGGGTGGTGAGAGTGGCCGTGCTCGAAGGTCCATCACACGGATCCGGAGAACACGTGGCTCGTACACGTGAACGTACGCAGCACCAGGCAGCCTGCCAGGGCTGTGCTGGTCCACCTCGCCCAGGAGGTGATAAGGCTGAGCAAGTGTTGACTTGCTTCATTCCCACTAGTCCAGGTAGTCACCTTTCCTCCCACGAGGAGGAACAGGTGACAGGGCAGAGAGGGAAGCTAAAAGTTTTTCCCAGTTTACATCTCTGGTCGAGAAGCAGAAGCCTCTCAGCTTTGGGCTGGGATGGAAATGTGAGATTAGGAAGAGAGCAATGCCTCTCACTGGATAGACAGAATATCTTCACATTGCAGCTGAAGAGACTGAAGCTCAGGGAGGTCAGTAACTTGTCCACGGTCACACAGCAAGAATTTGAAACCAGCTCTTAATTTCTCCTCTGTGACCCTAAGCAGGAGGAGGGACTCTGATCCCCTCCATGCTGTATCTCCCTCAAATCACTGCCTCGCAGGATACTGGAGCCTCAGTGGTCACTTCTCACAGTGGCCTGATCTTACTGCTGAGAACTCAGAGAGCAAAAGAACTTGTCTGAAGCATCCAGCAGATCAGAGGTAGAGGATGAGTGTCTTCCAAACATATAATGAAGTTCCACCCATTGCTGGTTGCTCTTGGCCTTGAGTTTTTGCTCTGAAGAGAACCAGTATAAACAACAGAGACCCAACTCAAGCTTATTTAAGCAAAAAAAAAAAAAAAAGGGGGGGGAACATATTGTCTCTACAAGCAGAAAAGCCTAAAGGCAGGTCCAGCTTCAGGCATAGCAGGATCAAGACACCTGGTTGGTGTCTTTTTAATTCCTCGTGCCATCTCTCGGGTCTGCCTTTCTTTCTACTGAAACCATTCTTGGTAAGCTTGACCAAAGATGACTAACCAGGAGCTCTCACTGGGCATCCTGGCAGAGCAGCAACCCCAGGGAAAAAGAAGAGTGTTTCTCTCTCCGCCTATTCCAGGATAAATCCTGAAGCAGGCATTCACAGCCTCTAATTGGCTGGAATCGAGTTCCGGCTACACTTGTAGGGATGGTGGTAGAAACAGCAACACTTGACTCACAGGGGCTGAGAATGTGTCGGGGTAGCTTCTTAAACTGAAATGAAAAGTGAGATATGGTCACCAAAGAGGTTGGGAATGGATGCTGAAAGGCCAAAGAGAAAGATGACAACCCAGCTGGCAAATTCAAGCTGCAGTCACCTGTGTGTATTTGTCTGTGATTACCTCTGCTGTACTCCCAGACACCTATGCTGTGCACACATGCTCTACTGGACACGGACCTGGTGTCTTACATGTAGGACCTCAGTCTGTCCTGCCTATAAGACGGTAAAGTGTCTGTTTAAATGCGGGAGACCTGGGTTCGATCCCTGGGTCGGGAAGATCCCCTGGAGGAGGAAATGGCAATCCACTCCAGTACTATTGCCTGGAAAATCCCATGGACAGAGGAGCGTGGAAGGCTACAGTCCATGGGGTCGCAAAGAGTCAGACACGACTGAGCGACTTCACTTCACTTCACTCAATCTGTCCTCCAGGCACTTCTGTGAGGTGGGTACCACTGTGAGCCTCATTTTAATGATGAGGATAGCAAAGCTCAGGAAAGTTGTATTACTAACTCCAGGTCACATAGTAAGGAATGGAGCTCAAACTCAAGAACGCCTTCATTTAAATCACATACCAATCAGCACTACGTAGCCTCCTTTGCAAATAAGACAGCTAATCCCGGGAAAAGAGGACTGAGTGCATTCTGCAGATAATGTGTCTCCCTGCCCCCCGCTGCCAAATCATAGACCAGAAAGCGCAGATCCATACTTTCATTGCCTATGATTTCTCTCTCGAAATTCTGGATTTCTGCTCTACTCACAGACACTTCCTCCCTTGGAAAAAGCTAACCATCCATGTTGGAGAGCCAGTGTTGTAAGGCGACAGCTGTTTAGGGGCTGTTCACGGCCATAGACACACTATTTATTTTAAAGCTGGAGAAAGATATTCTCTCAAGATGCCTGGTTCCAAACTGGCTAAACCATTTTTTGCTCAGACTTTCCAAGCAGTTTCATCCCTGGGGTGGAAACAGAGCATGGAATGATTTGGAGCAAAAGGACAATTTGGGGACAATTATGAGTGAGTGAAAACAGAGGGTTATAATAGATGTTGTCTTTCAACCCTAAATTCCGGCATCTTGTAACCAAGAATTCTGTCCCTCAGGTTTTGGTGGTGGGAGCATAATGCTGAGCAGTTGTCTGGAACTGCTTCTAGATGTTCAGTAATTAGAAACAGGAGCACCAGCTCAGGAGCCCATCAGTTGGGTGACAGAGCACCAATTCACATCTGAAAAAAAATGTGCAAATGTGCAAAGATTAAAGTTGGACAAAAATGAATAAATATTTCCTATGGATTTGAAAAGTGACTTGCAGTTCTCCTTTCAAAACTGAATTGTCAACTATTTAATGTAAGCTAGTCCTATATGAGGAATGAGCTGGAAGCAAAGTTGAAAGTTTTTCAGTAATGACGAGAAGGCCAAATCTTGCATGTAGGGGCGTGTGGTCAATGCAGGGAGGCAGTGCGGTTAGGAGGAAGTCAGGTGATACCCTAGGAAGTTGTCTGCAAAAATGTATGTTGAAATTTGGTCCAGGATGGGATCAGACATATTTCCACTTCCTTGATGAGATTTAAAAACTGGAAAACACCCAGCTATTGTCCATGACCAAGACACAGTCTTCCTGGAGGCAGAGAAATGCTTTTGGGGGTGTTCTTTCTAACTTAAGGATTCTTCAGAGCCTGTCCATCATATCATGGGTGCCACAGCAAGGGGCATGTGGAGACTTTGTGCACATGTGCTCACACGTACACAGGCACACACAACATGTGATCATTTAGACAGCAAGGCTCCTGTGGGATACAGTAGAGGAGCAAACAGAGGCTTAGATGGAAACAGGAAAATTTCCCACAGCATGGAGCCAGGCTGTCTGGGGTCTCCCACCCAGGTAGGAATGCTTCTTCTGTAGCAGCTGCAGACGTCACAGCCACTGTTTTCTCTCTGGGAAACCAGGGCAGATGAAACCAAGTGGCAAGTAAGATGCAGACTCCTGGATCATTATCTGTCTCATACACCACTCTGCTCCATTCTTGGGAATATTTTGCAGGCAAACATGGCCAGAGCCTGGCACACTGCTAGTCTATACCTACTCTGCAAATGTCTACTGAGGGAATAAATGATACTTCTCAGAACTGGGGTAAGGGCTCTGATCGGGCAGTCTCCTGAATCTTCAGCTCGGGGAGTGTTGAGTGATGGAGTGCTGGAGACTGGAACAGAAAGGACTGTCTACACGATGAGCTTCAGGTGCTTGTGGGAGGAGCTGCCAGCCTCCCAGTTCACATCCCTTCTTCGTACTCAAAGGGCTTGCCAGAGCTTGAACTCATTAATAGAGAGGCTAGAAGGACCTGGCCCTGATGCTCAGCATTAGGTGGGCCTTAGGAAAAGTTTAAGAAATTTAGTATTCATCAAACACATGTTATGTGTAGAACAGACATTTAGTCTATGTGAAATTCCAAGTAACAAGGTGATGCATAAAATGCTATTTTATTTATTAAAAAAAAAAAACTGAATCTGATACCACGCTTATGGCAGAAAGCAAAGAAGAACCAAAGAGTCTCTTGACGAAAGTGAAAGAGGAGAGTGAAAAAGTTGGCTTAAAACTCAACATTCAGAAAACTAAGATCATGGCAACTGGTCCCATCACTTCAAGGCAAATAGATGAGGAAACAGTGGAAACAGTGACAGATTTTATTTTGGGGGGCTTCAAAATCATTGCAGATCGTGACTGCAGCCATGATATTAAAAGACATTTGCTCTTTGGAAGAAAAGCTATGACCAACCTAGACAGCATATTTAAAAGCAGAGATGTTACTTTGCCAGCAAAGGTCCATCTAGTCAATACTATGGTTTTTCCAGTGGTCATGTATGGATGTGAGAGTTGGACTGCAAAGAAAGCTGAGTGCTGAAGAATTGATGCTTTTGAACTGTGGTGTTGGAGAAGACTCTTGAGAGTCCCTTGGACTGCAAGGAGATCCAACCAGTCCATCTTAAAGGAAATCAGTCCTGGATATTCATTGGAAAGACTGATGCTGAAGCTGAAACTCCAGTACTTTGGCCACCTGATGTGAAGAACTGACTCATTTGAAAAGACCCTGATGCTGGGAAGGACTGATGGCAGGAGGAGAAGGGGATGACAGAGGATGATGGTTGGATGGCATCACCGACTCAATGGATGAGTTTGAGTAAGCTCCGGGAGTTGGTGATGGACAGGGAGGCCTGGCGTGCTGTGATTCATGGGGTCGCACAGAGTCAGACATGACTGAGCGACTGAACTGAACTGAACTGATGCGTATGGTGGGGTAACGGGGATATGGGATATTGTATCTTCTGCTTAATTTTGTTATGAACCTAAAACTGCTCTTAAAAGTACAGTCTATTTTTAAAAAGCTTACAATGGTACATTTTAGGTTATACGAGTTTTACTCCAATTTTTTAAAAAAGGAAAGAGTAGATCCTACGGTTGAGAGAGAAGTAAATATCTGACTCATTTGAAAAGTCCCTGATGCTGGGAAAGATTAAGGGCAGAAGCAGAAGGGGATGTTAGATGATGAGGTGGCTGGATGGCACCACTGGTGCAATGAAAATGAACTTGGGCAAACTTCAGGAGATGGTGAGGGACAGGGAGGTCTGGTGTGCTGCAGCCCATAGGGTAGCAAACAGTCGGACATGAGTGGGCAATTAAACAGCAGCGGAGGACCTAGGGCCGGAAGTAGGATGTCGGCAGGAAACGGGAGAGGATGGGGAAAGAATCTGCGAGAGAACTGGCAGGTGAGGGCAGTTAACTGGATAGAGGACAGAGGTGAGGCTGAGATGCTAAGCCTGAGGGATTTTGACAGTCACAGGGCATGCGAAGCAGGTCAAGAATTGGAGTGAGGGGATGGTGAGTCTGAGCTGCTGAAGGTGCATCCTACCCCAGGGGAAAGCAAGGGCATGGTGGTTTAAGGGCTCCCCCAGGATGAGAACAGAGGCTCAGGAAGAAATTTGGAGAATATGCACCCTTGAGGAGATGTGACTAACAGTGAGGGAGGCAAAGGAAGAGTGTATACAGCCAGGGAAGCCCAAAGAGGAAGCTGAGCAAGAAATGTCAGGGGCTCCAGGAGGAGCCAGATGACTGCGGGCTGGTCCTGCATGCGCTTGTGTGCTGGCAGTTTTTCCCAAGTAGAACAAAGGTGGCGTGTCCCCGGTTGGAGTGGAACCTGGCTCTTGAACTCTTTCCCTCAGCCACCCTCAGCTGTTCTATACTTTACCCACTCTCACCTTCCTGCTTCTAAGGGTTTGTGCCATTTGAAACCCACATTACAATCCTTGGCTTGACCCCCCCTAGAAGCCATTTCAGGCCCCATAGATGCCATAAATATAGATCCACAATAGCAAATATCCAACCCAAGCACTGCAGACCATAATCTTAATATATATTACTCTAGCTTCTTGTAGAAATATCACCACAAAAATGACAATTTATCATGATTCTTTCTTGACAGGGCTATTTTGGTGAAACTGCTTTGGTAGATACCATTTTATTGTTCAGTGATATTAATACATCTTGAAAATAATATGTTCTCATCCTTTCAGAGTTAGGAAATGCTTGCCATTCCACACCATCTGATATATTGTCTCTCATAGAAAGCTAAGGGCAATGTGATATATCCTTGTTCCTGTTTTGTTTTTTGTTTTTTTTTTTTTCTGTTGGCCATTGGTATGCTTAAGGTCAACTTTTGCACCAGATTGTGGGAACTTCCATTTGGTCTTCTGGTACAATCACTCTTCTTATCTGTCCTCTTCACCCCAGTTCAGTTCAGTTCAGTTGCTCAGTCATGTCTGATTTTTTGCAGCCCCATGGACTGCAGCACACCAGGCTTCCCTGTTCATCACCAATTCCCAGAGCTTTCTTTAACTCATGTCCATTGAGTCGGTGATGCCATCCAACCATCTCATCCTCTGTCTGTCATCCCTTTCTCCTCCTGACTTCAATCTTTTCCAGCATCAGGGTCTTTTCTAATGAGTTGGGTCTTCACATCAGGTGGCCAAAGTATTGGAGCTTCAGCTTCAGCATCATTCTTTCCAATGAATATTCAGGACTGATTTCCTTTAGGGTTGACTGGTTTGATCTTGCAGACCAGGGGACTCTCAAGAGTCTTCTCCAACACCACAGTCCAAAAGCATCAGTTCTTTAGTGCTCAGCTTTCTTTATGGTCCAACTCTCACATCCATATTTGACTACTAGAAAAACTATAGCTTTGACTATACAGACCTTTGTTGGTAAAGTAACGTCTCTGCTTTTAAATATGCTGTCTAGGTTTGTCGTGGGCTTCCCTGGCGGCTCAGCTGGTAAAGAATCTGCCTGCAATGTGGGAGACCTGGATTTGACCTCTGGGTTGGAAAGACCCCCTGGAGAAGGGAAAGGCTACCCACTCCAGTATTCTGGCCTGGAGAATTCCATGGACTGTATGGTCCATGGGGTCTCAAAGAGCTGGACACAACTGAGTGACTTTCACTTCACTTTACTTCACTTCTAGGTTTGTCATAGATTTTCTTCCAAGGAGCAAGTGTCTTTCAATTTCCTCTTCACCCCAGCCTTTTTCAATACCTGTTCCTTGGCCTCCTTTCTTTCTCTTAATAGTTTGATGGGTAACAATGTCATTCATGGTGCATCTCTTCAAATCCTTTTTGAAGGTCGGCAAGATGTAGAAACTAAGTGAGTGGGTGAGAAAGATAGACTTCAGTACTGTGAAGGGCAGATAATCGAGTTATTTGGTGCTACTAGCTGCTTCATCAACAAGCCCCAAGTCACATCACAGAGACGGTGGCCAAGATACAGGTGTGGCTTGTGTCACCAAGATTGTGTCCAAAACCTGAACCTCCATGGCATTGTGTAGTGTGGAGGAGATGGAGGTTGCATGATGCTGATATGCTAGGAGCAGCAAAGGCAGCTAACGGATGCCCTAAGGACCTTCAGTCAAGAGACTGGCCTTGGAGAGAAAGATCATGGTGCTGACACTGCCCTGGATATTCCTGGTGTGGCTCAGGGAGCCACTATGGGGGCCAGGTGTGGCTTTTCCTCTGTTATATTAAATAGTTCTACCTGTGTTGATGATGAAGCGTGTGTGAGACTTTGGTTGCCTTAACTGAATGGCTAATTTGCATTGTGATCCTACTAGACTCCTAGGAACTGAAATATACTCACACACCAAAGCTACCACATGCCCTGCCCTCTGCCGTGGGATGTGGCATAAGGGCTGGGCAAGTGCCCAGCAGCCTGGCTTCAGCATGCCAGCTGAGAAGCCACCCTGAGCTCTGCCAAGAGGCTGCGGGGAAGCCGGAGGTCCTCTGTGCTGTCTCTCTGGCGCTTCTGTGGTTTCTCCTCCAACCAAGTCCACAGCTAATGCCCCTGGTTTCAGGAGGGGCAAGGCGAAGGAGTAATGAGAAGAAGGCTCTGGAGCAGAGCTCTATTGAGATCCAGATCTGCAGAAGCTTGGAGATTGGCTGCTAGTTCTGTGTGGGTCTGGAAAATATAGCCTGGTGGATGGGATTCAAGAAGACTTATCCAGGACCGGAGCACAAGGGCCGTCTTCAGGATGAAACCTCTCCAGCCTAGAAGCGCACCTTCGACGCCCGCTGAGGTGCGGTCCCCAGGAAGTCTTCTGCTTACTCACCTTCCCAGTCCTATCGGCTCTTTGTCCCAGAAAAGGAGGCCTTATTCACAATGCTGTCACTCAGGAAGTGGGTTTGGCGCCTTGAGGAATCCCACTGCCCCTCTGGAGCCTCTGACTTTGAGTGGCCCCCAAAGTTCTGAGGAGGGCCTCAGACCCGTTTCTGCCCAAGGTCTGAGGTGAACTCTGGAAATGCCTGGAACACTCCTGACCTAAACCAAACACCCACAGTGCTTGTCCAGTGGCCGCTAAGATAACAGGAAGGTGTCCTGGAATGTCTGCCCATGTATCAAGACCTGTTTTCATAAAAAACCTTTCTTGAAAACTATCTTTGTGAGACAGTGTGACTCTTTGTGACCCTATGCACTGTAGGCTGCCAGGCTCCTCTGTCCATGGAATTCTCCAGTCAGGAATACCAGAGTAGGTGGCCATTCCCTTCTCCAGGGGATCTTCCCAAACCAGGGATCGAACCTGGGTCTCCTGCATTGCAGGTGGACTCTTTACCTAGAAAACTATGCAGGCATGTATGCTGCCTGAGTCCCTGCATCATGATCTCTGAGGGTGGCTGGATGTTTATCTTTTTAAAGCTCCCCTGGTGATGCTCATGTGTAGGCAGCATCCAGATCCAAGATGCTTCTCCCACGTCTGGGCAGTGGGCCCAGAAAGGTGACTCACCAAGACTGGCGGACCCAGGCCTGGGGCCCGAGTCTTCCGATGCTCAGGCCAACTGTACATGCCCCATGACTGTTGGGCTGCCCTGGCTGAAGCCTTCACGCCCACCCGCATGGCACCTCCAGCCGCTACCCCCACCCCTGCAACCCCACTCAGCCACACAGCGCTGCTCCTCCGTGGGTTCATGCTGTGCCTGCTCTTTAACCTACTCTTTAGGGGAGAAGAAGTCTTTACTCGTCTCTCTGATTCCCACATTAAATCATAAAGTCCATGAGGCCGCAGACCACAACAAATCCACCTCTTAGTCATGGCTGCGGAGCAAGGGCTGTGGGCCTCCCAGGGTCTGGGGAAACGTAAAAGTTGACTCTCTTCCAGTGCGTGTGTGCTCAGTTGTGTCCAACCCTTTGCGACCCCATGGGGTGTAGCCCACCTCTGTCCATGGAATTTTCCAGGCAAGAATACAGGAGTGAGTTGCCGTTTCCTCCTCGAGAGAATATTCCTGGCCCAGGGATCAAACCATGTCTCCTGCTTTGGCAGATGGGTTTTTTACCACTAAGTCCCCTGAGAAGCCCCACTTCCAGAGTACGAGATGTCATAGTATCATGGAGGGGGAATCAGTTTTCAGATCAGGTTTTGAATCTGAGCTTTGAATTCTGGCCTCGCTGAGCTTCCATTTCTCCAAGTGTAAAATGAGCCCCAGAGGATCACAGTGCCGTCACAGGAGCTAACATAGGTGGAAGCACCTGGCTTATTAGATGCACGATGTTGGTCAGGATAGGCTCGGTTTGCTGCTCTAACAAACCTCAAAATCTTAACGCATAAGGCAAGGCTTCGTTTCTCCCACACACTGCCTGCTCAAGGGAGGGGTGGTAGAACGTGGCACTCTATTGATCGAGGCACTCTGGGACCCAAGCTGTCAAGGTCTCCATAACCAGCTCGGCATCAGGCTTCGAAGTTCACAGAGCAGGTACACAAAACACGGGAATTGCAGGCTCTCAAATGTTCTCCCCGAGAATTCACATACATCATTCCGTTCACATTTCTGCTGCAAGAACACATCTAACTTAGAGGGACACGTGCTCAGAAGGAGAAGAGAATCTGAAACCTTGATGAGTGCTAGTAATCCCCACCCTTATATGCAAGGATTTATTACTGTCCAGGTGGCAGAAAGAGACCTGGCCACACTGCGACTGGAGCCCAGCCTCCTGGACTCCGCTCTGAGACTGACCCTCGTTCCTCCTACCACAAGGCTGCCCAGGGACAGTTTCCTGTTACATGAGCTCCTCTCCCTTCTGAGTCACTTGCTTCTCCTCTAGTCAAATGCCAAAGAGAAACATTTCCAACGGGTTACCAAAATGTCTGAGCAAATAGAAAGAAATTCCACTGTCAAGCGTTCCAGTTCAAGGATTGTTCCTTCTTGCAGGGTTTATAACTCCTGTCATATTTCTAAATGGCTTATGCTTGTCAGCAATAGTACTTCCTCTGTAAACAATGGAATTTGAGGTATGACTTACAAAAGATTTATCATTCTGCAATACAGGCTTTGACTTGGGGTGTAAGTTTACATTATGGGTCCCTGAACAGTCATTTGCAAAGACTTCCTCTTACAACCAGGCTCCTCCAGAAGAATCGTCACCATTCTCATGGGAGGGAGCCCTGGATTTTGGAGGGGGAGTGCCGTCCCAGCCCTGCAGAAGCTGCTCTGACAGCAGGTCCACTGAAACACTGATGAATTAAAATGAAAGGGAGAAGAGGCGTGAGATTCAGCAACTGGGACCATCCCAGGTTACATAAGAGTCTTGCCTAGGAATCATAAACACAAGTAGAAGTTCTCTTAGAGACTGATTATATATGTGTATTACATTCAGCTCTTGCTGTAAGTCACTTTTGATCTAGATTTCAGGAGGTGCCAATGAACGAAACAGTTCTCTGCTCTCTTGGAGTTTACATTCTGAGAAAAGAGAAAAACGAACAAGGGAGCCCACAGGTAAGATTCCACGAGGAAGACAGTAGTGCAAAGTAAGGGAAATGAGGGTGACCTGTGTTGGGGAGGCCAGTGCTGTTTAGACAGAGCGGCTAAGAAAGCCCTCCTGACGAGGAGACAGCTGACAGGTGAATGAGGAGACAGCGCCAGGAATGCTAAGACGGAATGCAGAGTATTCCGTCCAGAGGGTGTGTGTGTAACTGTATGAGTGTGCATGTAAGTAGCGACGTCCACAGGCAGGGCAGGTTATAAGCCTTCGTATTGTGTACAGGTTGGCATACACTTGGGGTGCTATGATCCACATGCCATACAGACAGGGATGGCAGCAAGTGCCAAGGCCCCGAGACAGGAAGTAGCTTGGCTTTTTTGAAGAGCAACAAGAAAGTAACAGAGACCTAGTGAGTGAGAAGAGGGAGGGGATAAAGGGCTGTATGAGGGTGGCCTGCTGCTCAGGGTGAGACTCTGATGCACCAAATTATGGCCCTTTTCAAAGCCCACACTGACCTCCATCATCCAACACCATTCTGCTGTACAAAGCACAACAGTTGCCATAAGCTGCTGGGGAGATGCAGGGGGTCTAGGCAGGAGAGACTAGAGCTCCACGGTGACCCTCAGTGTCTCCTGGAGGCATTTTAGCATCTCTCTGTAGCTGGCTTGGGAACAGGGCATACCCTCCTTCCTCCCTTCCTCATTTCTACCCATCCCACTGTATCACACAGCCTCACAATTCTCAGTGCTTTTGAGTCTACTTTACTTCTGGGAGGTTTCCAGGGCTCTTACTGAGCTCTGCTAGGAGATGAGGGTCTGAGGAAAAGACAGGAGCCTCTCTCTCTTTGGGTGGGTTGTGGGACCTTGGACCTCAGACCTCGGGAAGCAGGGAGCCCTGGGAGCTTCCAGCCAAAGGTCCCGCTGGCCAGCCCTGAAGTGGAACGGGAGTTTAGACAACCAGCCCAACCTTGTCCAGTGCATCCTCGTCCACCATCTGCTGACCGCCCTCCATCAGCCCAATAATTGTTTATCTTGGCATTCCGGGTAGTAGGTCAGGTTAGATTCTTTTCTTTCAAATAGTCTCTTGACATCAAAGAGGAAGGGATGTAAGGTAAAAAAGAAATAAATCGGGGAGGATTCCGCATGCTTCACAACTGCTTTCATGTCTGGGATGTGCAGGAATGCCGGGGTGGGCACAGATTCTGTTATCTCCCCCGGTTCAAGGAAGGGTGGTGGGTGGGAGTGCGGTGTCCAAGCGCAGAAATGATCTGGACAGATAGCAGGGCCGCGGGCTGCATGAAAGCAAGAGTCAAGGGCAAGATTTTTCAAATTGAGATAGTGTGCTGGATAACATGGGGCTCAGGATGAGCAATAAAGCATGCAAGCTGGTGGGAGGTGACCCTATGGTAAGAGGAATGCAGAGTGACCGAGAATGGCAATATAGGGGCTCTCTGGCTTATGTGTGACCTGTGGAAGGGCTCAGCCCCTATTGCAGCCCCAATTTCCTCACCTGTAAAGTGGCATCTCTAAATATGGCGTTTTCGTATTTTCAGCTCTTCCTGAATAGTTTTGACCTGGGGATGATTTATTCGCTTCCAAAACAGCAAATGGTTACCTAAAGAGCTAAAATCGATTTCACTTTCCCAGCTTAGCTGTGAACTGTGGAAGTTGACGGTCTGATGGAGGAGACAGTGGGAGCCTGTGGCAGAGATGGCAAAAATCGCAAGCAACACACAGTAAAGAAACAGCTAAATGTTAAGTAGAAAAGAGTCTTTTTAAAAATTTATTTCTTTTTAATTGGAGGATAACTACTTTACAGTCTTGTGTTGGTTTCTGCCGTAATCAACATGATCGGCCACGAGCATACCTATGTCCCTTCTCCCTTGAACCTCCCTCCCGCCTCCCACCCCATCCCACTCCTCTGGGTCATCAGATTTGAGCTCCTTGAGTCATACAGCAAATTCCTGCTGGCTATCTAGTTTACATATGGTAACGTGTGTGTTTTAATGCTACTCTCTCAGTTTCCCCCACCGTCTCCTTCGCCCACTGTGTTCACCGTCTGTTCTTGCTGTCTGCATCCTGCAAGGTATAGAAGGGTTCCCTGGGGGAAGACGTAGAGGATCCATCTAGGAAACTTAGGAGAGGGAGGGACTGGAGCTGGCGGGAAGAAGGCTGGGAGCAGCAGGTGGTCACATTTGAAGGGCTGGGAGGGTTCATCCAAGTCCCTGGTCTGGAATGTACCCGTGACAGCACAGCACACAGGGCTCAAGGCAGCTTCATTAAAAAAATGTCCCCCTGTCTCCTTCTTTTAAGTGAAATTTATACACTTTTTTCAATAGTGCAACTTGGTGGTATGCCTCAAAAAACTTTTAAATGGTCAAACCACTTCCCCTGAAAGTTCTACTTCTAGGAATGTATTCCAAGGAAATAATCAGAGTTAACAAATACCTAGGCACAGACATGCCAGATCAATGATTTCATTATAATTTATTATTTAAGTACAATAAATGTAAGTACATAAGTAAGTAATATTATTATAATTTTCTTATAAAAAGCATTCTTTTATTTTGTTCTCACCATAACCCTATATAGAAGATACATGCTTTGTGAGGAAAACAACACCTAGGAAGAATTAATGTACCTAAAATTATTAATAATTATTTAACAAGTGGTTAAAGCCAGGATTTGAATCCCTGTCTGAGCCTATTTCCAAACTGCAAAAGATTCTCCCTCTTTAGGCACAAATATCATCATTTAGGTATAAGAACTGATTAAACCAATTATGGTTCATATGTTATATATTATAAAGATGTGATAAGTAATGTTCTGTTGAAGTGGAACACCTCAATGCCACCATGGAGACTATGTGTAACATGTTAGGAAAAAATAGGTTGTGAAACATTGTGCATAATGTGAGGCTAATTTCAGGAAAAAATATAATGGTTAGGTCATAATAAAATAAAATGCTGATATTTGTTATGTGCTAATATTGGAATTGTGAATGCTTTTTATTTTCTTATTTATGTTTTCTGCAGCTGCAAAACTTTCTTAAAAGAAATGACGTGGCCTTTTTAATCACAAAAAGGTAATTTCTTACCTTTATTTTTTGATAACTGCGGTCACCAAGCAGTTGCCTCTTATTATAAAATGAATATGTGATCAGTATTAAAATTTTGGAAACTACCTAAAGCAGAGGAAGATGATTACCCCAATGAACAATTACTTAACTGAACAGGGCCGACTCTATTAGTGCACTTCCTTTCAGTGCTTCATCTGTGCACGCCTGTTTATTGGTTTATTTTACACCGTTGTGCTCAGGTTTAAAGTGGGCTACGTCCTTTCAGTAGCAATTGGGAGCCAGAAAATTTCATGTCTTAACTGTCTTGCTGACTGGACTCTACAGTGAGGGAGGAGGTAGCTTGTTTTTCTTGTTCTTTATTTGCAGCCCATAGTTCAGTGTCCTCACTTTGTAGACGCGCTCGATAAATACTGGCCAAATGACCAAGTGGCAGGGCAGGGAAGGGAGTGGCTATGAAGTTTCGCAGAATCTGAGCAGCTCTGCATTGGAAGGATTTGGGTAGGGCAAGCAAGATGGGGGGCTGTGGGGGAGAATCTGAATGCCTGGTTAGAAATTGAGACTTAACATATAAGGCCACAGGGACTCACTCTGGTCTTCCAAGTGGGGATGTTACATGATCAAAACCAGGCAACGGAAACGCGATTCTGGCAGCTGTGCTGTGGACCGCGCGGCCCCTCGGGCAGCAGTGGGGAGGGCTGGAGGCAGGGAGGTAGGGAGGCTGTCCTCGCTAGTTCTAGCCTGAAGACTCTCTAGCAGATCGCTGCCTGGGGAGGCTGGGCTGCCGCTGGGATTGTGAGAGCGTAGGTGGAGACAAAAAGTTAACCTCAGCTCTGCTTGCAGGGACCAGGGGGACTGAGCGGGTCAAGGAAGGAGGGAGGGGCGTCAAAGAGGAGTCAAGAAGGCCAGGCTGAGCGCGGGGAGGCTCCGGTGCCAGCAGCGGAGTGAAAGTGCCGTTTAGGCAGCACCCCGCTTCCCCACCTCTTTTGGCTCCTCGGTTGCCTGGGTGTACAGAGGAACAAATTTGTGGTGTGGAAGGATTCCAGGCCAGTCATCCATCATCCACAATGAATGCTCACTGAGCACTCATCACACACTCGGCAGCCTCACCCTTTCCAAGAGAGAGTTCTGGAAGTGGTCCAGGGGTCTGCCAAGGTGACTCGCCAGATTCTCCCTTGAACTCTGTGCTCCCTCCCTTGCTCTGTTCCCCAATTTTCTCTTAATTCAGAAAAAGCAACAAACAGTTCCCAGCCCCTTCCCTCCATCGGCCACGTCCCTCCCTGCGGTTTGGCAGGGAAAGCACGCTGGCCGTCCCGGAGATTATCTAACGCCGCGTGCTAAGGCCGAGCGGCCGAGCCGTCGGGGCGGGGCCAGAGCGCCCGGGGAGCCCCGAGTCCCGCCAGCGCCTGTGCTCCACGGAGGGTCCCTCTCGGGAGCGCTCAGGGCGGGGCGCGGCGGGAGAAGCTGGCCACCGACCTGGGCGCACCAGCCGCCCCAGGCAGAGGGGCGGGCCCGGAGCTCAGCCCGCCAGAGGCGGGTCGGCAATTCACCCAAGCCTCAGTTTCCGCGTCTGTAAAATACGAGCGATAGAACCCGACCTACTTACAAGTTTGTTGTCAAACCCAGATGTGGGACGGCTTTTTGTAGGCGCTGAGTACTGTGATTCGTATTAAACAACTACTGGTTTTTAATATTATTATTAGTCAGCGTGTGCTTGAGAGGTAATATAAGGGAAGCAACTGGGGATTTTCTTCTCAACCATTCTTGTGTTGCTCTGCTGGCTCGTCCTGACAATGGGCTTGCACACTCCCATGTCAGAACGTTTCACCATGGTGTTTTCCACTGATTGTTTATGCAGCATTATGGACCGATCAAATCAAGTATTTCATGTTTTAACAAACAATAACGTTCAAAGCACAATAAAAACCCATAAAGTTTGAAAGCCTTGCTTAACAGGCTTATCAAATTTCACTCAATAGACATATAGGGCAGTTGAGACATGGAGATATAATACCGAGGGAAGGGATTTAAGGCAAAATGCTAGAAGGCAAAGCTGTGTTTCAAGGATTCCATGACGAATTTCTCAGCGGGCATCATTCCGTTCAGTCTGGAATGACTGCAAAGCACCCCCGGCTGGGCCATGCTTGAAGGCATCATTCTGTGCTCCCACCGCACCTGTGTCGATCTTGAAGCACCGGCTGCCCTGTTCTGAGACCTCTGCTTTCTTGGCTGCCTCCCCCAGCAGTCTGTGGGTGTGGGGACAGGCAGGGACTGGCAGGAGGCAACCTTGCAGCCCATCGGGCAGCACAGGTCAGAGCCGCAGAAAGTGCCCCAGGCCCATCTGCTTACTGATTGGGTGCATAGGCTGGTGATCACGATGAGGGGGGCACCCAGGGAGGTGGGTGGGATGAGCGGATCTTTAACCAAATGGTCCCCTCTCCTCTGCTTCCTCCTCTTGACAGGCAGGATGGCTGCAACATCCCAGCCACTCCAGGTGAGTACAACAAAGGTGAGATGTTTGCTACTGTGATTGACTCAAAAGGAAACAAGCTCTAATGGTTGCCAGGCTTGTCTTGTGGTCCATTTGGGTAATTTCATTTTGGAAGGTGATTAACTTGTGAGTGTTCATGAAATATGTTTTCAGCCCCTCTCCTGTCAGCTGATAGAGTCCACTCATGACGACTCTAAGGGGAGTTTGGGAAATCTATCAGATGCTCACAGCCCAGGAGGATCTGCCTTAAAAGATGGGAACACAAACCTGCTCCATATAACCGGGAAATCCAAGGGGATTTCATGCCCACTAGCTGGGTTTTCTCAACTGAAAAACTGAAATTACTATGACTGGCCTTTGTGCATCTCTCAGGAGGAGGGAAAATATGAACTTACAGAATTTCCCATGGAGAGCTTTATGGACAGAACATGCCAAGTCTGAGGCATGTGTGCTTTGCCCTGCCGGTGACTGACAGCCAACCAGGAAGGGGAGAGGTGGTACCACTCTTCCCTCTCAGGTGGATGGAGGGGAGCAAGTCTATGACGGATGTGCACAAAGCTGAATCACGGATCTTCCAAGTAAACGGGTCAGTCTGTGAAATGTAAGTATCATCTCTTAAATAGCACAGACTCGGAATAAACCACTGAAAATCTCTTTAAAACACACAGGGAATCATTTCATAGCTAATTTAAACTCGATGTAGTTCTTTTTACCAAGGAAGGAAGTTTTCTTTCTGAAGACAACATGTACACATGGAAAACTGGTATTCAAAGAAAAGTTACCGGCAGGAGAAAAATATCCATCCTAAGTCATGCTAACTCAAAGTTTAACCATTACTAACTTTGGTAACCTGTGTCATATGCGAAAGTACTGGGATGATGCAGAACATCACGAGTGTGATTTCTAAACCAAGCCAGAGCACAGGACTTCATCTGGCTCTGCCTTCTGGAGGCTGGAATACTTTGGGGGTCCCCAGTTGAGCAGCAGTACCCTGGGGAGTGAGCTAGATTCTCTGCTCTCTGCTAGGCCTTCTGAAGAGGACAACAGGTTTGCAGGCAAAGACCATCTGACTGGAAGGGACGGTGACACCCCGAGTTCCAGTCCTTAAGGGGAAGAGCGTTGGAAAAGGGGACACGAGCCTCTGGAAACGTCATCTTGGTGCATGGGCACCACGAGGCAGCTGAGACTTTGAATACTCCTGACTTGATCTGGCTCCGCTGGGGTGGTGATTGTGGGAGGATCAATCCTAAGTCCTGGCCCATGATTGGAGAGGAGGCTCCAGTGCTCTGTGAAGTTAATGAGGCCCAGATGAGTCCCTGCAGCCATGAGAGGCTTCGTCCTACTACAGACTCGGTTTCTTCTAACCTGTGTCCTCCAAGAGCAAACAGATACAGTTTAGGCTTGGGGTCTGCCCTGGTGATGGAGTCCTTGTGCCATATGTGGGTGAGAGGCTTGGCTTACATGGGGTACTTTGGGGCCACAGTATAAATTAGGGGAACAACTGAGACTAATTTGTGAATTGAAATAATTACTGAGAGTTGCCTCACAAGTTACTCAAAGAAATCTGGAGGGAAAAAAAGCAGTCCTGGGCAAGAAGTTTCAACATGCTGTGGACCAGATGTCAGTCAGGGTTTAAAGGGCTTTATTTAGGGCTTGTTTAGGACACTTCCCAGGAACCGTAGCCTGTGCATCCCATCAGCTCTGTATGGACAACTTGGAAAGAATACTGGCAACCTAGTAAATCTTACTTGTCCTGTTTATGGTTCCAGGCTGAGTGTTGACAGGTTTTATGCAGGAGTGGCAGAAGTCCACTTGTCACACCCGAAACCTCCAAATCACCATCCCCCGCTGCCCCTACTTTCTCCCAAGCAATGGGGAAATTCATTTCTGAGAGGGATTCCTGCTTGCAGGAGCTGATGCTGACTTTTGTTAAATTCTGGACGGCCCTGCAGTGCTGGAGAAACACACACACGCACCCAGAGCCTCCCACATTCAGAACCGGTGATCATGCAGCAACGGTCTCACGGGAAAGACACCATCACTCTGCAAAAGGAAACGGAAATGCGGGTGAGGGCAAGAATAAAATCATGGAGATTGCTTAATCTACTTGAGAGCAAGTAACATTGAAGGCGTTTTAAAGATATTCTTTGCATAAAATTAATGTGCTGATTACAACAATTCAACAGTTTAAAGCAGCTCCTCAGTAACTTAAGTTGTCAACACATCTAGATGAGAAAGCTAGACAAATAATGTTCTGGATAATTGGTTTATGAAAAGTCAAACAAATTGAGTACCCTTTTGTCTTTAGTCATCACCCTGGAGGTTTTATGGGGGAGGGCTAACTTAGAGACTCATTATTGGCTTGCCTGACGGAACAGTGATGTCCTCAGGGTCACTGAAGGGTCCTGACTCTGAATGCCCTGCTCTGAGCTTTCTGAGGTTGATGTGTTTGATTTCGTTTCCCTCTTGGTCATCTCTGCTCTTCGTTGTCATTTTCTGTGTTGAAAATGTATTTCTTTTTTTTTTTTTTTTTGACAGTGTATTTCTAACATAAGTTGTCATTTCAGCCTCTGTAATCATAACTATCTAAAATTCGATTCCTTGGCTTTCTGTTTTCTTCACCCCCCACCCCTTTGGTTGTTGTACTTTGTGCCTCTGTGTCTTCATTTTAAAATGGGGTTGAAAATAAAACCTATCTGACTTGGTTGTTACATGAATTACCTATGCAAACTATAACACAGTTGTAGTATGGTCCATCATGTAGCAAGTCCTTAATAAATATTTGTTGTCAATGTTGTTTGATGTTATTATTATATCATTATTAGTATCTGTTTCTTCCTGCTCTTCTTGATTTGGGTGCTGGCAGAATTTCACTTTATAGGCATTGACATTCAATGAGAGTCTCACTTTCTTTTGGTTAGCAAAATAACTGAATCTCAGCAAATTTCCTGCTTTTGGCTATTTTGGGATATTTTCATTGCTGCTGATGCCTGAAGGACTCTTTGATTACTTCTGGGTTTGTGGGTTTTCTTGGCAGTTGAATTGAATTAAAATGAATTGAGAGATTAAGTGTCTGAGTGCTGAATAAGGAGTGTCCCTGAATATGAAAATAATAATAAAAGTTTATTTCACTAACAATTGTAATAGTCTGGACCTTCCAGTTATTCACTTTTGCCTTATTTCCAGGGTAAAAATGGGACAGGCATGAAGGGAAGCAAGTGCAAAGGCCCTGAGGTGGGATTATGTTTAAGAACATATGAAAGGAACTCAGACACCCACGTTTTAAAAAACAAGGGGAAGGATTTGAGAGATCTACAAGGCCATAGCTAAGCAGATTTGGAACTCATATTTGGACTAGTGAATGTTCCAGATGACAATAAATCATGAATTTTTTTACATTTATGTTTTCAAATAGGCCAAGTCAGGAAGAAGTTTTAATCCCATTTGCTAAATCCAGCTGATTTGAAGTGGCTGTTTGGCACCTTCTGTGGAGCAGGTCGGCTGAATGCTGTGACAGATTAGTTGTGTTCTGTATGTGGCTTTATTGTCGTCTTGAACATTCACTCGGTCTGCTAGACATAGGCTGTGTTTACTCAGGCACACACCTCTTCAGAAGAGGTGAGAGTGGTTGACCAGTTAGCTTGCCTGGTCCTAACCTCCCAGAACCTGAGGTCGGCTGAAGAGTGGAACTGGAGTGATTGACCCACTGTAGTCTCAGTGCCCTAGTCCCTGTGGTTGGTTTTCTTCTTATAGGTCTCTGAAACCCCCAATACATAACTGTTCCCATCTGTGACCCAAGAGCTTCTCTCAGTAGCTTGAAGAGCCAAGTCTTGGCTGGGTACTCAGCCTTCAAACAAAAAAAGGGACTTGAGGTGAGTCAAGCAAAGCAGCGGCCAAATGGAGAAAAAGAAGCGGGAGATGCAGATGCTAAAATCTGCTTAACTCCATATGAATGTGGGAAGCGAACATAAAGATTTGGATAAAGTAGCTTTCGTCGTCAAAGCTGCTGTACCTGCTTGGCAGATGGCCCTCATGCTTTTGCGGGGATCTGCCACCAGGAGGCGCGCGAGTTCACAGCCGTGTCCTGGTGTTGCTGGAATCCAGGTGGGAGGCATTCTGGGAAAGGAGGGACAAAGACTTCATTAAAAGGAATCCCAATAAAATCATTAGGTTGAGTCGGTGCTTCCTAGTGGTGACAGCTGAAGAGGTTCTGTCTCTTACATGTCATTGGAAGCTCTGTTTGGCATTTCAGTGGCTCTTAAAAAGAGGGTTTTGACTACACTGGTGGGATTGGTCTGCAAAGAGCCCTTCTGGGTTTCAAGTGGAGACACACTGATCATGGCTTCCCTTTCCCGCACAGTCCCTGCCAGCCTCCCCTTTCCATTCTTCTCCCTTATCCAGGCCTGCTGCCGGGTGTTGTTATTTTAAATTTTATTTTTCACTGATAATAATTTTCGATAATTTTTTATTGAGATCCTGTCAGCTGTAAAATCTGCTCCAGGCATGAAGCTCCTCTTTCCTCTGCAGTTTTGTCTTTCGTAAGTGGTGACCACCAGACAGGTTCAGTCAGGTTTGAGCAGGTAGGGAGTTCTGTGCCCCCTTCTCTCCTGACCACGGTGGCTACTTTCTCTTTCCTCACTTACGGTGCTGCCTGGAACGAATCATGTCTGAGAACTGAGGCTTTCTGCCAGACCAGTGAAAGTGTAACTGTCTCTCACCAGGCCTTTGTGGGGCACTCACTGGGTACTTTTATTTTTCTGGGCTCCTTTGTGAGGATGGTGGGTTTGGGTGGGTTGAGTGAGAGTGGACAAGAGGGACAAGGACCAGCTGACCTGCATTTTTTCATCTCCCCTCATCCTACCTCCACCCCCAGGCACAGTCCCAGAGCCTCCCTGCTGGATGAGGGCAGAAAGAGCTAGGGTCCCAGGCAGTGTGGAGCGTCCCAAGAGTATGAGACCTCAGGAAACTGGTGGTGCCCATTTCTCAGCTTCAGGCCCCATGTCTTTCTCATGTAGGTATATATTGAGCATTTGTAGACTTAATTTTTCAGGTGGGTCTTGGGAGGGTCTGTGATCCAATAATCAGAGTGAAATGTTTAGTTAACTTTGGACTCGATAAGAGTTATATATCAGTTGTAGTCCGGTTAGGACACAGAAGCCGCCCCAGGTACTTGAACAGTGAGGATTTCGTATGTCTGTGCTCAGTCACATGGTCGTGTCCGACTCTTTATGACCCCATGAGCCTGCCAGGCTCCTCCGTGGAATTTTCCAGGCAGGAATACTGGAGTGGGTTGCCATTTTCTTCTCCAGGACCCAGGGATCAAACCCGAGTCGCTTGTGTTTCCTTAATTGGCAGGTAGATTCTTTACCACTAGCGCCACCTGGGAAACCAGAATTAACATAAAGAATAGTTAACTAGGCAGCACATTGTTAATTATGTCACTGAAGAGGCAGGAAAGGAACCCTACATTATCATAAATTTAGCAATTGTGGGAGGCCTACCACCCATTGGGCTCTGGGGACAAAGGGAAGAAATTTGAATTATAAAAATTAGGACCTTGGAGGAGAGGCTTGGTGGACACAGGACCCTGCCCTTTGAGGATGGGGCACAGCTGGTTGGAGTGTCTCTGTAGACCCTGAGTAGACACGGGGGAGCTGGCTCAGCAGTGTGAAGTTGCACACCAGATCCCGCTGCTCTCAGAGGAAGCATCACTCATTACGGAGAGGAGGCGTTGCTGGGGTCCCTCAGAGCCACAGGCAGAAGGAAGAAAGCACAGGGAAGCAGACTTCCAGGATGAGGTGAATCCTTTCTTCTACCACCCTGACTTAGCAGAGCCTAGCATGGAAAATGGAGAAGGCAATGGCACCCCACTCCAGTCCTCTTGCCTGGAAAATCCCATGGACGGAGGAGCCTGGTAGGCTGCAGTCCGCGGGGTCGCTAAGAGTCAGACACGACTGAGCGACTTCACTTTCACTTTCACTTTCATGCATTGGAGAAGGAAATGGCAACCCACTCCAGTGTTCTTGCCTGGAGAATCGCAGGGACGGGGGAGCCTGGTGGGCTGCCGTCTATGGAGTCGCACAGAATCGGACACGACTGAAGCGACTTAGCAGCAGCAGCAGCATGGAAAACAGAAATGTGGTCCACAGAGTTCTGGCCCCAGCAACAAGGCTGAGTTTAGAGCTAGGACAGAACAGCCTAAAAACTGCTACACTGTGCTTGACTGGACTAGCAGAGGGGGATCAGGAGTGGGCAAGATGGGAGTGGGCAAGATGGGAGAAAGACTCAATCAGGATATTTTTTTCCCCTTTCCTTTTTTTTTTTTTGCTGACAGTTCAAGACTAACACGTGTGATGATCAACCACTAAGATGTCAGCTGGCTGCCTGGGACCAGCAGGCTTACGTGAGTTCCTGCACGGGAAGACAGCCTCATTCTTGACCATCAATCTAGGGAAAGTCCTGCGGGGGCTGGCAAGGCACTGAGGTCTCCGGGGGCTGCTCTCCGAAGCCTGGAAGGACATCCGAGAAACTGCAGACAGGAGAGCGGCCGCCCTCTTGTGGACATCTGCGGTACTGCAGGAAGGTGATGTGACCTGCAGCTGGCTGGCCGCTTACTCCTGCCCACCTTGAACTCCAGGAAGCACCAGCTGGGAAAGGTCGGTTTGATCCCCTGAAGCAGATAAGAGGAGTGCTTCAGCATTAACTCATGATGGTGATGATGCCTTTCTCCAAAAGGAATGTCTCATCGCTGAGGTCTAGATCCCCTGCTCAAAGAAACTAATGGGCTATTTATCCAGAAATAGGTACCCAAAGCTGAGAGAGACAAGCCCATCTCACATAGACATCTGCTTTGGGTCTTGGAGTGTCTTTTAAAACAGAGGTTAGCAAGTTTTTCTGTAATGGGCCAGACAGTAAATTCTTTAGGCTTGTGACTCTACTGTCTGTTTCAACCATTCAACTCCATCACTGTAGTGTGAGGGCAGCCATGGGCAGCCATCAGATGAGACAGCAGATTGTGTTCTGACACAATTTTATTAGAGACACCCACATGAAATATTATTCTCTTTTTGATCCAATGAAATTTTTAAAAATGTAAAAATCATTCTTAGTTTGCAAGCCTTACAAAAAGTGAGTGGGAACGGGCCCATGGCTAGAGCTGATGGGCCCTTGCCTTGCATTTCTCAGCAGTTCAGTCGTTGGGTGGTGCCTCTGTGAGCTAAACTCATTGGAGTGGATTCTGTGCCACCCTGCAGAGACTGGGTGCCAACAGGATCTGGCTCCTGGGGTCCCATGGGCCATGGGGCCATCTGAGTGCTTGACCCCTTGTTTAAAGTCTGAGGGATTATCTATGGGAGAGACTCTAAATTTTACCCTTTTCCTAACTGAACTGAGAGCCTTGTTCTCACCGAAATGTATCTCTGGGTTCTAACAAATTGAGGCGTTAGCAAATCTGAACCTGAAACACAGTTCAGGAGCGCCATAGTATCCAGTTTCCTCATTGATAAGAAGAATTTCACCTGGGTATCTTTAGAGAATATACCTGTTAATGCACCAAAAATATGATGGGTTTAATGACAATGTGATTTTTATATGGGCTTCCCTGCTGACTCAGATGGTAAAAAATCTGCCTGCAATGCAGGAGATCTAGGCTCGATCCCTTGGAAGATCCCTAGGAAGATCCCCTGGAGAAGGAAATGGCTAGCCACTCCAGTATTCTTGCCTGGAGAATTCCATGAACAAAGGAACCTGGTGGGCTACAGTCCATGGTGTTGCAAAGAGTGATTTTTATGTGATTTTCCAGGAACTCAATCCTTTTTTAAAGCAAGCTGCACCTGTACTGTAACTTACATTAAATGTGTGGTCTTATCTGTTTTGTGAGTACTGAAATCTACAAGTTGAACATTTAGAAGGAGACAGGATGAATATGAAGAACTTTGAAGGATTTAAAAAATGTTTTGGTAGAAGAAAAGTTTTGAGTGAGCAGTATTATCCTTGGGGTTACAAAGTGTGGAGTTAAGGATCGGTATTTTCTTTGCTGTACATAAAGAAAGTCTGGAAGGATACAGAAGAACCAAATATCTGGCAGATGTTGGGGAGAACTGTGGGAGGGGGTGCCAGGGCGAGTTTCCTGCATCCATTTTTATTCCCTGGCGTTTGAACTCCGTAAGCATCTGCCTTTTCCAGTCTCCCTCCTTACGGGTCAGCAGGGCCCGACTTGGTGAGGCTCTGAGGACACAGAGCTGCACAGGACATAGATGTGTGTATTTTCAGTGAAGGAGGCAGGCGTCTAAAGAAAAATTGGTCATATGGTGTGATAAATGCTAATCAGCCTTTGAATTTACTCGGGGGAAGTGCTAATTACCTGTCTGAGAGCATCAGAGGTAGATACTCAACACGCCAGAGAAGAAAGAGGAGGGGGTTACTCCTGACTGAGGACACAGCCTGCACCCAAGTGCAGGGATGTACTAGGGTGATGTCTGGGTCATGTCTGAGGTGGCAGAGAGAGTTAGTTCTTGGAGCTGAGTGGGAGAGGAGAGAAAAGAGCAGGGGAGAGGGGAGACCACGCTAGAAAAGTCAGTGGGGAACCGTCTGTGAGAAGAAAAAGGGGAGACTTTTCTTGGGATGGAGGATCTATCAGAGGACCCCACGTGCACATCTGAACACCAGTGATGACGTGGGGCGGTAACTGCAGACCAGAGGTGCCCCCATCTGGGAGGGGAGAGGGGAGACCCCCTGAGCCTGACGAGTCCCTTCCTTCCAGGGCTGACTTGTCATGATGAGGTCAGTGTTTCTTCTCTGTACGATCACCAGCCCTGTCCAGCTGAGGTTCCACCAGGTGTGTGTGGGACCCTCTCCTTAATGCCCTACCATCTCAGGGCACTATCTGCCCTGGTGCTCTGCAGAGAAGATGCAGCCTGGAGGAAAGCCACTTGCTTGTGCCTGGGAGTGAATCAGTGATGAAACCAAAGTCCTCTGCCCAGTGGGAAGAAAGATGAGACGCTGAAGAAACTCCAAACTCATGGCTGTGCTCCGCCCTCCCCACCCTGCCCAGATGTTCTGGAAGACTCTGGCTGAACTCTGGGGCACACCCATCTGCATTCCTGGCAAGCATGGCAGCCGGGAGTTTGCACTACCTGGCTTTGAGCTGCTGCTGGCCCAGAACCAGGATGGGTAGCTTAGTCCTTGGGAAGACTCCGGGTTGCTTGGAATGGGTGCAGCACCTTCGGGTGGGCGCCCTGCTGTTGCTGCAAGAACCGGAGGCAAAGGTTTGGTTCTTGAAACTTGGCAGCTCCAAAGAGGGGCAGTGTATTTTTCAGGCTGACGTTTAGGGCGGGTCTCACTCTACTTGCATATGAAATCAATGAGATAATAAATGTGCAAACATCTTGAAAAGACACCAAACTTCTTATTGCATCCCATCCAGCTGTTTTTTTCTGCCACATTTCCCACTTCTGTTTCAACATTACCCCACGCTTCTTCGATTACTTTTCTCCTTCCTTCCTCCTCACCTCACAACTAAACAGACGCTGAGCTTTGGGGACTTGGTTTCTGAGAAGTCTTTTTCATTCATCCTGCTTGACTTCCTGTCTGCTGTCTCTGCCCTGGTCTAGGCCCTGGACTTCTTATACCAGAGTAGTAATGTTTATCTAGCCTACCTTCACTTTCTTCTGCTTTTTTTATTTAGCTACGCCACACAGCATGTGGAATGTGGGATCTTAGTTCTCCAACCATGGATTGAACCCATGCCCACTGCATTGGAAGCACCCTGTCTTGATCACTGGACCGCAGGGGAAGTCCCTGTTTTGCCTTTGAATTATCAGCCACACCGCTACCAGATTTAGTCATCTTAGACCATATGCCTAAATATTTCACTCCTCCAGTCTAAAACTTTCAAAGGCTTTCTATTACCTCCAGAGTAATAAATTCTAATGTGCAGTATCCAGCCCTCCTGGCTTGCCTCACTTCCCTGTGTTCACAGAGATCCTCCAGCAACTCACCTTGGCTTTTTGCCCTTGGTGTGCTCACTCAATCTGCCTGGAATGCCTTCACTTTCAATAACCTTCTGACAAGTACCGCCCCCTGCCCCCAACCATTCTTCAAGTTTCAAAAAGGACTGTAGACAAATTATTTATGGGATAGGAAAAGTGGAAGTGATTATATTTTAGATGCATCAAAGAATCTTTTTAATGATCTCATTAATGTATTCTGCAGCAAATATTCATTTTGTGCAAGAAATGCTGAAGATTAGGGTGGAATGGTTGACTGTTTACCTACTTGGGCATAGAGATCTAGAGCTATGAGGACTGCTTACATAAACAAACTCACAATCACAACTCTAATACTGGTGCAAAAATATCTGTAGAGTGGCTATTTCCCTTTTTGCTCTAGCTACCAGGAAACTCAAAGACAAATTTGACTTGCAATCACAGTATTCATTTGCTCATTCAAACATTCATACATAACAAGTACCAAGAAAGTATTCAGAACAATGTTAGCTCAAACTAGGTGAGCAAGACATAGACATAGCTCCTGCCCTCAAGAGGGGACTATTAACTCATATTTAGCATATCTGCATTGTTTCTCTCTTCCTGATCTTATAGTTCTATTTTATCATTATCCACCTTCAGTTTTATGTTAAATTCTTTTAGGAAGAAGAGAGATACTGTCAATATATAAAAGTAAAAATGTTCCAGCACTATTAGTGAGGTCACAAATTTGATTTCTATTGCCATGAGTTATATAGTTTGGTTCTTTTATTACAGACTTTCTCTTAAAGCCAACTAGACATGTAAATACAGTTGATACACAGTTAGATGAGATCAGAGCAATTTTGTAGGGCTTTACTTTCTGTTTCACCTTGTAAACTCAGAATGACATTTAACATCTTATCGTGATCAAAAGATTCAATCAGTTCAGTTCAGTTCAGTTGCTCAGTCGAATCTGACTCTTTGCCACCCCATGGACTGCAGCATGGACACTTCCCTGTCCATCACCAACTCCCAGAGCTTGCTCAGACTCATATCCATCAAGTCGGTGATGCCATCCAACCATCTCATCCTCTGTCGTCCCCTTCTCCTCCTGCCTTCAATTTTCCCCAGCATCAGGGTCTTTTCCAATAAGTCAGTTCTTCACATCAGGTGGCCAAAGTATTGGAGTTTCAGCTTCAGCATCAGTCTTTCCAATGAATATTCAGGACTGATCTCCTTCAGAATGGACTGGTTGGATCTCCTTACAGTCCAAGGGACTCTCAAGAGTCTTCTCCTACACCACAGTTCAAAAGCATCAAGTCTTCGGCACTCAGCTTTCTTTGCGGTCCAACTTTCACATCCATACATGACCACTGGAAAAACCATAGCCTTGACTAGATGGGCCTTTGTCAGCAAAGTAATCTCTGTGCTTTTTAATATGCTGTCTATCAGGTTTGTCATAGCTTTTTTTTCCCAAGGAGCAAGTGTCTTTTAATTTCATGGCTGCAGTCACCATCTGCAGTGATTTTGGAGCCCAAGAAAATAAAGTCTCTCACTGTTTCCATTGTTTCCCTATCTATTTACCATGAAGTGATGAGACCGGATGCCATGATCTTAGTTTTCTGAATGCTGAGCTTTAAGCCAGCTTTCTCACTCTCCTCTTTCACTTTCATCAAGCTGCTGTTTAGTTCCTCTTCACTTTCTGCCATAAGGGTGGTGTCATCTGCATATCTGAGGTCATTGATAACCCTCAGGATTAAAAGATTAGCCCTGCATCATTATTTGGGGGATGATTTGCTTTTTTGTTTCCTGTATATAATTGAAATTCCATTTCAATATTGATAGTATCCATATGCGACCTGAAAACTTGTTTCGAAATACATGGGATATGTTATGTAAATAAATTAACAATTGACAATATTAGCAATATTAAACAGGGTAGATTTCTCAGAAGAAATGAGAAGGTGTGTCGGTTAAGGAGTAGGGGCATCCTAAGTATTCTGGCAGCAGCCACTCTGTTTCCTATTCTTGATGGGTGAAGATGACGATGGGGGCCCTTCCTTTCTGAAAACAGCTGTAAGTAGTGGCAGGCTTGCTACTGGGCTGGTGCAGGCGGTCTCTGCACCTGCTCAGTGCACAGCTGCCTCTGGGTATCACCTGTCCGGGGTGCTGCAGAAAGCTTTAGCCAGCCCCCCCAAATGTTCCCCTGGGCCCTGAGTTCAGGGCCCTCCTCCTAACCCACAGAGGGGAGATGGGCAGAGGAGCCGCGCCCAGGATGTTAACAGACCTGTCTCTTCACAAGTCTTTCTCTGTTTAGATGCCTGGGGCATTTGCTCCTTGTACCCGCCGCTCCGTCCCCCAAACCTATACACCATAGCATCCAAGTTCCTGGTTCCTAGTGTGAAGTAAGTACCACGTGTAGATGTCAAGAGGGGGCTTGTCAGAGCCCAGAAATGAGAGGCTAGTGCAGGAAGTCTGCAGTATGGGCGCTTGTTTAGGAGCATGTGGGATTGTTCCAAAAGAAACTCCTTCTCAGGTTGTACGTGGAACCTAGAGCCAGTCAGCCCTTGAACTTCACTCAGTGCCAAGACTGTCTTCAATTAGGTATTCTGTTCAGTGTAATTCCAGTCACATTCTCTGGATACCACTGCCTAAGTGCAGCCACAGATGTAATAAAACACAGTCTGAGAGGTGCTTCTTTTCTGATGGTGATGACGACGATGGTGGCCACTGAAATTCATCTTACTGTGTGCCTGTCACTATAGTAGGGATTTTGTATGTATTTTTCATTCAACACACAGAGAAACAACTCAATTATTTCACCAACTTCTTAAATGGGGAAACTAAGGAGAGGAGAGATAAAGAAACTTGCCCAGGGTTCATCCTAAGTGGCAGAATTAAGCTCAACCTTAAGTCTGTGTCACCCCAGGACCCATTCTGTCACCGCCTTGCATCCCCTCAGCCAGAGAGCACCCCCTACCCCAAGCACAGGAATATCTCAATCACCCAGTGACAACTGCTGTCATTAGACACATGCAGTCTGTCTAAATGCTGGTATGGTTCCTGTTCGCTCATGTGAACAGGGCAAGGTGAAAATAATCTTCCTTGAGAAACTATATCTGCTTATTCATGGGGAGGTTAGAGTGAGACAGAAACATCACGTTAACCAGATCTATCATCTCTATCAACTCTTGAGGAATATTTTATTCCTCTCCTTGTAGAGGTAAGGAAATTGGAAAATGGAGAGATTGAGTGAGTTAAGATTAAACCATTTACAAATCTGAACTCGGGCCTCTCTGTTCCCAAAGCCCAGGTATGTTCTTTCCAGCTCACCCAGTTATGCCATGGAATATACTAAAACTTTAGGGCATAAGCCTTACGCAGGCACAGGAGAAACACAGCTGAGTCTGACATGGATCCTTTTCTGAAGGAGCTCATAGGCCAAGACAGAGATAAAGTGGGCATGTAGATGGTTCTATCATAAGATGCAAAGAGTGCAATGCTTTAAAAGGTGCCTTGTCAGCCTGGATGAGTCTCCTCCGTGTCTGGGGCTGTCCTTGTCATGTTGATGGAAGAACCTGGCTCGGACATCACCTGATTTCCCTTCGTTTGGAGCAGCTGATTTGGAATGCTCCCTTTCACCCCAGAAAGCCCCAAAGCACCTTGTCTTCCAGCTCCTTCGAGAGACGTTCATGTCCATGCGGGGCCAGGAGGTTCCCGGGAAAAGAACCGGAGGTCAGGAAAGCGTGCATTTGCAGTGTGTCTCTGCTGTACTCCTCTCTGGCTGCCCCGTTAGCCTCAGCGTATTGCCTTTCCTGTCTAGGCAGTAATGTGTCTGCTTTTTTTCCTCTCGCTTGAAATGCACTTTGACATTTTTTTAACAAATAACACAATTTTCCCTTTGTGTTTCCCTTAA
Organism: Oryx dammah; assembly: GCF_014754425.2. Lineage (NCBI taxonomy): Eukaryota > Metazoa > Chordata > Mammalia > Artiodactyla > Bovidae > Oryx > Oryx dammah. The sequence continues at coordinate 3,534,691 of NW_024070212.1, forward strand.
TAAAACACAGAAATGAGAGCAAGAAAAGGAAAGTAAAAAAATATGTTCCTGTCACCTCCACTCTGTAGCCGGACGTCCTTCTCCCTTGCTTTCTGCCTCCCTCTCACCAAGCATCGGTCCAGCCCTCTCTCCCAATCTCAGCCACAAAGATTCAGGAGTATGGTGGTGCCGATCTCTTTTTTTCGGTCATGGAAAGGAGGTAGCTCCACAACTGGTCTGAATGTCTCAACCCCATCTTCTGCACACTACTGCTTGACTGGAGACATGATGGGAGAGGACTAGAACAGGATCTGGTCACCTCCCACTGAATGCCCCAGGTTACAAGGCTCCTGTGCACCCTCTTGGAGCCCCATGGTGACTCCTCATTCATTGGCTTTTGTCTGCTCTGGGTTTCCCTGATAGCTCAGTTGGTAAAGAATCTGCCTGTAATGCAGGACACCCTGGTTTGATCCCTGGGTTGGGAAGATCCCCTGGAGAAGGGAAAGGCTCCCCACTCCAGTATTCTGGCCTGGAGAATTCCGTGGACTGTATAGCCCATGGGGTTGCAAAGAGTCAGATACGAGTGAGCGACTTTCACTTCCACTTTCACCAATGATGGCAGCTGGTGGACCAGCCTGGCAAGGGCTCCACATTTTCTCCTTAAAGCAGACCACTAGGCTTACGACACAGTCTTGAAGTTCCAAGATTTCTGATGTTTGGAACATCTGCCTATCTCTTACCAGGGATAAGTAAGTTTCTACACTTGAAGCCAAACACCAACCGTATAATTGCAATCTGGGGAAGATGTCGCTGATTAGCAGCCTTTATGCAACAGGACTGAGCAATTGAGTCAACGGTGACCAGCCCCTGAAAAGGCTAACAAAAAATCTGACTGTGCTAATGAGTGTTTTATGATCAGAGAAAGGAGATGAGGCCCGGAACACAGGGTCACTGAAAAGTTGCAACAGGTCTGGCTGTCATAATTTATGAGAGAGAGAAAAACTGGAGCAGGTTCAGAGCAAAGTGAATTGGATGAAGACTGCTCTGCCCACATATGACAGATTTTGGAACTAGGATTTGACATTGTGAGTGGCCAGCTCTGAGCAATCAATGGACCAGAGGTGGCAGTTCTAGGGGAAGAAATTTGACCATATAAATGAAATGGTTGGACCAGATGAGCTTTAAGGTCATTTCCAATTCAAAAACTCTGTAATTTGAGATATCTCTTCTAATGCTTGTTTACCCCACTTGGACAAATTCTTGGAAAAAATATTTCTTCCTGATAAAAGGGAGAACCTGGCTATTTTTCATAAACAGTTTCTGAATGGTGACTCTGTGTTATCTTTTTTCATTAAAAAGGTAAAATAATAGTGTTTGGAAAACACAAGGCAAAAAAGGATGGTTCACAAATAGAAATATGCCTGTTCACTCATTCATGGCACTGAGTGGACTAAGACCCAGTGAAAGAATATGGTGTAGGAGTGGGGTTCATGATCTCCAATTCATTGGCAGAGGTAAGATAAATCATACAAGAGAAAATTCTGAATAAACAAGGTGTATCTTTATTGGTCTAGGTTTCACAGGTGGCTCAGTGGTAAAAAAAAAAAAAAAATCTACCTAACAAAACAGGAGACTTAGGAGATGTGAGTTCGATCCTTGAGTCAGAAAGACCCCCTGGAGAGATGCCCCCCCCACCCCGCCCCCCACTCCAGTATGCTTGCCGGGAGAATCCCTTGGGCAGAGGAGCCTGGTGAGCTATGGTCCATGGGGTCGCAGAGAGTGGGACACAACTTGGCTACTAAGCACTGCTACTGCTGTCTGTATTGGTTTAGACACATCACTCGGCTAGTCTACACTTAGCCAGATTCTGCAGAGCACGTCCTAAGGATACACTGGTTCTACTGCCCATCCTGTTGTCCAAAGGTAGTCTGATTACATGAACTTCAGACTGTGAGGGCTTTACAGACCATATTTCAAAAATACAGCCCTCTCATTTCAGAGGGGAAGCACTGTTGGCCAGAGAAATGAACTCATGCTGCAACCGACCTAGGGACGGAGGTGGGAATGAGACTGAGGCCCTGTGACTCCTGGCTCGCTGTATTTTCACTTTTACTGAGGCGCTCCCTCTCCCTGCCAAGGGGTGGGTGCATCCCTCATCCATCAGTTAACCGCCTGTTGATCACATGTATGTGCCTGGCTTTGCATCAGGGACCCTGTGACTTACAGTGTACTATCAGACACATCTGCATCCTGCAGACGCCCAAGAACCATCTGGGGAAAAACATTCCCACCAAATCCTTGGGTAATCTACACTAATCAGGCCACTTTCCAGATACAAGGCCCATTTGAAAAAGTTGGGCCACAGATCCAATGAGAATCTACCCACTTTCAGGATATCCTCTAAAAGAAATATTCTCATCACTAGTTAACATATTTCACAAACTCAGGACCTTCAGTGAAACCAAAACTCTGCTGGGCATTTAAAAATATTCTTTATGATTGTATGTACCTAACTTTTTTCTTCCCTAACTTCTATTTTATGTATCATCCCAAGAATCCTTGTAATTCATACACATTTTTTTCACCTCTTGCTCTACATGAGGTGATAGAAAGGACAAAGGACTGGCGTCATGGGACATGCCACTAGCCATCTGGGCAACATCAGAGAAATCTCCCAGCCCTGCTAAGCTCTAAAGATTCATCTGAAACAATGGAGAAAACTATTTGTTCTGCCTACCTCACAGGTTTGTTGTAAAGATCAAGCAAAATCATGTGTGTGAAAGGGCCTTGCACAGTGTAAAATAACGTTCAAATGTAAAGCATTAAATTCTTTGCCCCTTTTCCCTGGTTGCTCTGAAGTGATATTCAGTGTTTGGGTTGCCCTTATTGGCCCAGCGTACTTACAGTGGGGTCACTGCCCTTGAGCACACTGGAGCAAGTGCTGCCAGTAGTACTTTTTCTTTAAAAATAAGAAAGCTGTCCTGTCCTTGGAGCAGGTAATAGGAAAAGCTTGTTCAGTGGCATCTCCTCTGCTCAGGTTCGACTTGCCAAAATGCATGGCAATTGCAATTCACTTCTGTTCAGATCTGAGGGGCCCCCAGAGAACCTCACTGAATGGAAGCTTCCCTCAGTATTCAGATGCTCTCTGCGTTCTGTTTTCATTGCCTGTTAACACTGGGATAATGTCTCCACCTCATAGGGTTGTTGTGAAGATTAAACGAGTTAACTGTATGGCCAAGATTGAAACAAAAGAAATATTCGGTTAAGTATTAGCGGTGTCATGGTTTTTCTCTCTTAATTAGCATCCACTTGGGACGCAGAACTGTGCTAACCTCCTGGAATACACAGGAGACAGTTTCTGCTCCTGCAGGGGTTAAAGTTCTACCACCGGAGGCTAGGGTTAGGAAGTTTAGTGAGTTACCATTCCCCCCACCCCACCCCCAGATACTTTGCTCCGCTAAGAATGCCCCCTTAGCTGACTTCCTGCGCGGTGGTATTCGGAGCTCGTCGCCTTGGGGTCAGATCCCTGTAGCCGCTCCCCGGAGCCTGATTCAAGTTCTGGCCTTGGGTCCTATGGTATCCGCACACCCCATCCTTGAGCGGCTTTCGAACTGGAACGGTGAACGGCGTTTCCAGCCCAGTGGAAGTTGGGAACGTGTGGGGGCCCCGGGTGACCAAGAAGGGGCTTGAAGAACTCTGAGCTTCAGGGTCCCGCAGCCACGCGCGGCAAATTGCTTCTTGGCCTTGTTCGCAGCTCGTGAGGTTTGCGGTGCTCTGGAAGTGGCTGGAGAGCGGGCGCGGAACCAGCGTGCGGGCGCCGCGGTCCAGGTGGCGGGGAGATCTCAGCGAAAACGTAGCGGGGGCGCGGAGCCGCGGGCGGCGGCGGCGTCAGCGCGTCCCGAGGTAGCAGTACACGTGGAGAGGAGGAAAGTTTGCGTGCCCGGGAGGATCGCATCGGCCGAGGAGCTCACCCGGCGGTGGCCGCGAGGCTGGGCTGCGCCGCGGGGCTGGGAAGGCACTGCCGCTGGCCCTCCACGGGACGCGCTCCCAGCCCCCTCCCTGCGCACCCCACCCCCTTCCCTCCGCCGCGCACGCAGCGCCGCGGTCCCTGTCAGAAGCGGCCGGATCCGCCCCAGCCAAGCAGGGCCCGACTCGCACCCAGGACTCTGGGCCTCCGCCTTCGCTCTAGACTGGGAGAAGCATCGGGCCCTCCTCTCCTCCCGAGGAGGACGCGAGCGGGCAGGACGTCCCAACAAGGCCGGCCGCCCGCGGCCACGTCCCGGCCCGGCCCGGGCGCGCCGAGGAGCGGAGCCAGGGGCCGGCGCTCGCTCCGGCTCCCTCCCGGGCGCGCCGTAGCCGGGGGCGGCCGCTCCGGCTGCAGCCTCGAGGGCCTGCGCCTCCCCCGGCCGAAGCTTCCCGCAGCGCTCGGCAACTTCTTTTGGCTCCTGCCACGGGGAGTGAGTTCACCCATCAGGTAAGGAAGGCTGCCTGTTCCTAGGCTCCAGCTCGGGCGGGCGTGTTTCTGAAAGTTGATTTGAAATGCATCCAAGAGTGAGCAGGGCCAGCCGCGCTCCTCCCCGAGGCGACTTCTTCGCTCCTGCAGACGTTCCCTGCACCGGCCGATCGGCGGGCGGACCTCCCTGCGCGCCCCGCACGCTCCTGGCAGATCCCTGCGCCCCGAGTCTGGGAGCTGGCGGGACGCTCTCCGGATCGCTTGCTCTGCCCCTTCTTGGCCGGGGCAGGTGAGGGACGCAACGCTGCCGGTCTGGGCGCGGGCTGTAGACCTCATAGTTCCGCGTGCCTGGGCTCGGCCCCGCGAGGGAAACTACCCACTCCTTTTATCTCTTACTCTAGTAGCTGGGTTCCCGCCGAGGCATCCCTAGGGCCCTGACTGGTATAGGTTGGGGCGGAGTCGAACTTGGGGTGGGGAAACCTGGGGCTGGGGACCTGTGAGGGGGTGGGGGACAGGGGCAGGAGAAACGCAGTTGGGGGGCGGAGGCCTAAGTACTTAACGCGTTGGCTTCGAATGAAATCAGATCAGTCCGAGCAGTTCGCTGTGACTGCTTTCTCTCCCTCCTAGCCCACATTTCTCTTGGCTGAATTCTACCCTCGCAACTCGTTCTGGTCACCCTGGACACTCCCTCCGTCCTTTCCCAAGAGTGCGGCGGCTTGCGTGTGCCGCGTCCTAAAGGGCTCAGACGCCCAAAGCGTCGTTTCCTCTCGTCTACAGGTCCTCCCCGCGCGGTCCGAACATGCTGGACGGCCTGAAGATGGAGGAGAACTTCCAAAGCGCCATCGAAACGTCGGCCTCTTTCTCCTCGCTGCTGGGTGAGTGTTCAGGCCGTGCGCCTCGGGCGCACAGTCTTTCCTCCACGCCCCAGCTCTGGCGTCCAGCTCGCTGGCACACAGCAGTAGGGGAGGTAGCGCCCCGCTTCTTGCACTCAGTTTAGATTACTCCTTATCTGTCAGAACCTGTGGGTCCTTCCCACCCTAATCCCACCAGCCGCCCCAGGCCTCTTGCGCCGGGCACCGAACTCCCCAGAGCCGCGGGGGGCGGGCGAGCTTGCTCGCGGGCATTTGAATGGCAAGTGATTAAAAATACCCAAGGCTGGATTTTTAATCATAGAGCTGATCGACATCTCATAAATGCCGCCCTCTTTTCAGAGACTTAGGGATGAGCACACAAACCCGAGGTCCGGAGCATCCAAGTTCGAGACGGCTTCTTGCCTCCAACTCCAGCCCGTCTCAGCCTCGAGCACCGCCAAGAGGCTTTTCCGGGCGGGTGGGCAGCACATCGCGGGGATTAGCCCGCGCGGCGGGGCCCTAGCCTCGGCTTTAATTAACTGGTGCCGGATCTCTCGTCTCGAGGGTCCCGCTGCCTCCTGGGTCTCCCCAGTCCCTTCGCAGTAACTACGGAGGAGCGGCGAACCCAGGGCCTCAACCCATACGCGGGTCAAACCGAACCGAAGCCAGGGATTCTCACTCCCGCCTCGTCGCCCTCGATGCTTTTCAAATTTGGTAGATGGGTGTTTTAAATTTTTTTTTAGTGGGGGAGCGGGGTTTCGTTTTGTCATTTAAACTTCTTGCCGCTTTTCTTAACTCGGAACAGCTAGAGCGGGGCGTAGGCGGAGGATGAGACAGTTCGGCTGGAGAAACCGGACTGAGAGAGGGTATCCTCCCCCCACCCCGCCCCCCAATTCCCCAGATGAAACGAAATCGCGTGCACCGCGTTCCCCTCTTTCAACCGCCTTTTCAGAAATCTCCCGACTCCATACAGCCTCGGAAGAGCCGGAGGGTCAGAGCTGACCCGGAGAGTCAGAGCTAGCGTTCAGCGGGCATCGCGGCGAGTCCGGTGCGCCCTGCCCGCCTCAGGTCCGTTCTCTGCGCCCGGGGTCGCGGCCCTAGACGCTGAGACAGGGCAGAAGAAAATAGGAAACATTTTAAAGAGCTCCCTACCTCTAGCACTGCCTGCCTGAATCCCGAGGTGACTGGCCTCGCTCCTGAGCCGATAGCCGTGTCTCCTAAGGAGAAATGGGCCAAGTGTAGCAGGGGAACCGGGAAGCGTCAGGCCATTTGGGACATCTCTCGCAAAAGTATTGTTACCAGGGAACAAAGCCTTCTCTAAATAGCTGTGAAACATGCCTCGACACAGTGACAGAGGTGGCCGAGCATCCCACAACCCTAAAAAAAAAAAAAAGAAGACCCTCCCAACCCGCACCCGAAAACTAAAGGAACAAAACTGACGCAAGTGCAAAGGTTAGGAATGAGAAGAGTCCTTTTCCCTCTGAGTCGGTTTGGGTTCGGTTTAGCCCTCTTTCCTGGCTGCTGAGCTCGCCTGATTCCAGGAACACTGGCCGAAATTGCAGTGTCTTGGAGTCCTGATTCTTTACTCCCCCCACCCCCCTTCTCACCGTTTTGATGTTTCTTAATTATGAAAAAACCCATCTGCAATTTGCGGGCCATCCAGCAGTTTGGGGCTCATTGGTTTGAACAATACCGTTTGCCTAGGGCGGGAATGGTATTTTCTTGCAGGCATGCGACTTTTTAGGAAGCAAAGAAAATGTATAGTTTTCCTCCAAATAAATAGAACAAAATAGCATTTCAGCAAAGGACAAAACCAAACAACAACAGAAAAGAATTATTTTTACACACTTATAGTTTTAATCATAGACAATGGAGACAAGCATAGTGAATTATTTGATGATTAGCTGATTAACCTGGGTGCACAGATTTATTTGTAGGCTGATTTTTACATGAGGTGTGCAGGATGGTGCATACCTGGATAGGTTTGATAATTAAAGGCAACTTATTGATTTCTACCCCCTCCCCTAGTAGAATTTAAAACCTTCCCAAATAGTCCCTGTTTATCAGAAACGCTATTTGGTTTGCTTTTGTTGTGCTCTCCAAATCTCGGCTTGGATGTTTAGCAGGGGGCTTTCCAGGGTGGGGCCCGCGGGGGTAATCCGTGAGTGTGGAGTGATGGAACTGTAGAGGGTCCGTCTGGGTTTGGGGGGTTGCTGGGCCAGCGCGGCTCATCGGTGGATGTCTGTTGCTGCTGTAGGCAGAGCGGTGAGCCCAAAGTCTGTCTGCGAGGGCTGTCAACGGGTCATCTCGGATAGGTTTCTGCTGCGGCTCAACGACAGCTTCTGGCATGAGCAGTGCGTGCAGTGTGCCTCCTGCAAAGAGCCCCTGGAGACCACCTGCTTCTACCGGGACAAGAAGCTTTACTGCAAGTATGACTATGAGAAGTAAGTGCCCGCGCCTCGGATCGCCTCCCCCACGCCGCATCAGCGAGCGCGGGAGACCTGTGCTTCTTTATCCCTCATATGCTTCTGGAAGGTGCAAGATACAGCCGCGCGCCCAGATACGAAAGTGCCCATTCTCTTCCATCCTGTAAGCTCCCCGGGGCAGCGGAGGACTGCGCCGACGCGCGCAGTAGCGGCTGGGGCCCGACAGAAGCGCCAAGGGATGGCTTTCTCTATGGTCTGTTCTGCTCGTCCAGTTTTCTGGACCTGGGGGGATACTCCATGGTGGACACTCCTATCCCATCCCATCGACCTTGTTTCTCCCTTCCCCGCTTCACTGGGGTGCCCTGGGGGTGGGGGCGGAGCTGCCAGTGGCCCCCCTCTGCTCTCCGGTTCCCTCTCCACCTTACCCACCTGTCTTTGCCACCCAGACGCTTATGCGCAGAGCTGAGGCTGTCTCGATCCCACAGCTTGGATGCCCTGTGCGCCTTCCTTGCTCGACTTTGTCCACTGGGGTCCCCAACAGATTGAGCTTCAGGCACAGCGCTGTTGCTCCTTTGAACTCCGAGGCAACGCACACCCCGCTGGCTTTTTCGCTCCCTGTATTTCTCCCTACCCCTTATACCGTTTTTTCCCAAAACCGGCGGGCCACACTGATAGCTAGACCACGTCGTCCATCCTCCGCCTCCTTCCTAATTCCTGTCTCCCGGTGCGTTTCTGCCGCTCGGCAGGTTCGACGTGAACCGGTCTTGCCCGGTGGACATGAACGTTCTGGTGTGTGATGAGAGTTAGGAACCAGGTATTTAGGGAAGTGGGCTATTTCAATTCTAGATCTCCATAATATCTAAAGCCTGGATGACACTGCGGAATGGGAATTGAAGGATTTGCTGGTTCCGGCCAGGCCCGCGCCAGGAGTTGCTTAGTAAAGCTAAGCAGAGGGTGGGGTGGGGAGACACTGCTTTTCCGGGTCAAAAATGGCTAAATAATGGGGACACTGACTTCTCAGAGACGCGGAGGGTATTGAAGCAAAGAAAAATAGCTGAAACGGAGGCCTCTGTTTTTGTACTCCAGATTGGTATAAGTGACGGAGTGCCCTGGGGGCACGTATGCAGGAAAAATCTGCATTTGTCACTGGTGAATAAAAGGGATAGCAGTATATGAGGAAAATCAAGGGAGGTTTAGTGCTCATGAAAAACAGTTCCTATGATGTTATTAAAAACACACCATGAAATGAGGTGTGTGGGGAAAATCTCAGTATAACACAAAAAAGCTCAGAGAGAGAACAGAAATATCTTCTTTTTTTGCCTGGCCTCTGAGGTTTACTGCAAACTGACAAAGTCATCAGATCTAGTGACCGCACACACAAATTCTTTCTGCTACTCACACTCCTTTGATACAGTATTCCTGCATTTTACCCCCATGTGGATAGAGTACTGGACATTTTGCTTTGTTTTGAAAAGATAATTACATTTTTCAGCACATAAAAAATAGAGGTTTGATTTTGAATGAGTTGAGCAATACAGAAATAAAGAGAGAAGTGCATCACCATTACCCAAAGTGGTAACTATAGTTGTACATTTTTAAAAAAGATGTGCCTGTATCTGTTCTTGATTGCTCATTGCCCTAGTGTCTGAGTGAAAAGTGCGATTTTTAGGTAATTAAGCAAATTTTGCACACACAACTTAAAGTACCACCTTTGGATAAAGCTTCTGCTCACTTTTTCCCCCCCTGTTGCTGTCTGAAAGTTTTGGGATTGCATAGACCCAATCTTTATCTTTGTGCTTATAGATTACTGAAATGTCCACATCCTTCAGGCACAACACCAGCAAATTCAAAAGTATGGGAGCTTAGGAAAGGATTTGGGTGGTGAATTTCTATTCTGTTTGTGAAAAAAAAAATCACGAATCAAAGAAGGCTTACGGGTCAACACAGCTGTCTGGCCAGTCAAATCTTCTTTAAGGAAGTCAGGCTGTGTCAAGAGGAGAAGAAACAGTTGTTGTAAAGTACTTAACACAGCAATGTCCCTTCACTGCCGCCTCCCAGGTTTGGCGCGGTTTGGGGCTTATTAGCCCACTAGGGTCAGTTCTCCCTGCCCAAAGCTATTTCTGCAAAGGGAAAATTGCAGGGATCAACTTGCCAGCTGTTGGCCAGAACCAAGAAGACTTTACAGAGTAGTGTGAGCTACATTGTTCAGAGAGGTGTTGATGTTACCATGAGGGTTTTTAATTTTGATTTTAACACGGATGTCCAAAATGGAGTTGCTTCTCTCATTTGCTCACCATCAGCACTCGTGTGTGCCCAGCGCCGCCATTGTCTTTTAATTTTATTAAAGACGGTTTTTCTCCGCTGCCCTCCATCCACATCCCATTCTTCTTTCAACCAAACCGGGATGTAGTATATTTGATCATCTTAATGGCATTAGTCTTCATGGTAGTTGCTGTAAAACAGGAAGGGTGGGGGGTTGTTTGTTTGTTTCTTTAAAAATTAGGCTCAAGACGTTTTCCTTTATTCAGCAAGCTCTTTGAGCTTCTACAGGCAAGGAACTAGACTTGGTGATAGGAAAATATTGAGAAAATATCTCAAAGCCTGCCTTCAGGAGGCTTATAGCCTATATTATCCTAGCTATTGAGTATTTATTGTAAACCTCTACTTAGACCATCGGACTAAGTATTGAATAGAAGTTGTCTGGAAGAAATTTATCCTCTGGGGGATGCAATTTAATGTTAGATAGTAGTCGTAAAACAGAGAGCACATTTCCTCTTTAACAAATGCATTTATAAAGATAGTGTTTGCCTTTTTCCTTCGGATCTTTTTAAAAATTTGAGGCCCAGCCAAGGCGAATGGAGAGGAAATTAAGATAGAAGTTAAAGCTATAGGACAAAACTAGTGGTGAATTATGGAACAATTCATAGAAATGACATTCAGGCAGTGCCCTTGTCTCCAGAATAAATGAAGTTCAAATGCTATTTTTACACATTAAAAAAAAAACATATAGCTAATGTGCAGTCTTCAGTGGAGTTCATAAACATATTAATACAGTGGCCTTATCATATTTATGTCAGCCATTTGTGTGTGCATTTCTGACTGTTGGGCACTTTAGCATTTGAATTATGAACTGCCTGTTCATGGTGTCAGACAGCCAGTTAGAAAGTGAAAATTCTACTCTATCAACTAGTTTTTACATCTTCTTGATGTCAAACACCATATTTGTCTAATTTTTAAAAATTGAATTGACAGTGGCATTTTAGACGTACAACCATCCATGTGAGGACTTCAGGGCATTTTGTTAAATATTTGTCTCATACGTTATGACACTCTTAGGAATAATTTATCTTCTCAGCATCCAAAACAAATAAGCATTTAAAGTTGGAGTATAGAAAGCTGATTTATGAATATCCAGAAATTAAGAACTGGAGGTGACCTTTATTGTTCATGACATGCCATCAGAGAAAAACAGCTAGTTCAGGAGGATGATACATGCACAGAATTGCTAAAGGAGCATCATGTCACGTGAAACTCAGGGTGCTATAGGTGTGGATGCTTAAACGTTGGACTCAATTGTCTCTGACGTTCTTGAAAGTTAGCAAATAACCAAAGTGTTTTTCAGCTTGGGGAAACGTCTACTTGTGTAACTATTGTTCCCTATTTAACTGAGTCCTCTAGGATCTGGTTAGTGTGGAGTTTTCCCTGAATGTCTTCCAGACAAATACTGTAGCTGGACTTAAGTTGGAGACAGAAGAGGCTGCTGATTAACAGGAATGTGGTGATACAATAGATAATTAAGCCTTCTGGAAGAGATCCCACATTTAAATCAAATTTATATTGTTTCTTTCCTGTGCCTGGCGGCTCTGTGTGTCAGGCAGGGCCCTCTCCCCTCACGTATGAAGTTTATCATCGTCCCTTAGATTGCTCTGGACATCCTACGAGCAATGTGGGATAGTATCGCTGTCATCAGGCTCCTCTTACAGCATCATAACTCCCCACATGTCAGCAAATCGCAGGTCTTGGGAACCCTTCTCTCAGAGGGCCAGTCCATGTTCTCCCCCACTTTCTTTTTGAGCAGACCAACTTTTCTGAAGAGAGGGACTCCAGTGAAGTGAAGTGCATATCCCTCATTAGAACTTTCTCTGTATTTTTCTTTTGACCTGCTGATTGGCAGCCCCAAGGAGAAAATGGCTGAGGTAATGATCTCTATTAGGATCAGTAATGGACTAATACTGGATTTTATCAAGGTAGTGGAGGAGGTGTGTAGGGAGGAGAGTTAGTTTGGTTTTATTACTGTGACATTACTTGGAGATTAAAATTGGGCATCAGTTCCTCATAAAAGGAACCCGCAGATGAAATTACAGAGGCAGTTGTTAGATTTTTACTTTATCTTCTGTTGGCCCCACGCCTGGCATGGTAAAATTTAGGAATATAAAAATCAACACAGCTAGGTATTAAATTGATGTGTGCATTAAATTGCAAGGGGCTTTTAGCTGGGGATAAGCATTGTCCATGGGCTGTGACTGTGTTTGTGCAAGCTGACTTATCTCTCTTTTTTTTTTTTTTAATTTAAAGTGTGATTGGAAACAGTCTTTGTTCAGAGGTGTTTTCTCTTTTTATATGAATTGGTCCCTAGGTAGGATTTTCTGAATCTCAGACTTTAAATGTTGAAATAAAATTAGAGAGTAGGAGTAGATATTAATAGTATTCTGGGGATTAGATATGAACATTTCCTTTCAGAGTAGGCTTGTGGATTCTTTTTATCCTTAACGTAAATTGAGCACATTAAAAAAAGTTATTTATTCAACTCAGTTTTGCATACTGTAAAATTCTGGGATTTTGTCATCTACCCAGCTAAGGAGTTGCTTTTGCTGTTCAGATTTCAGTGACAAGAGCTCTTTCTGATAAGTCATTGTTTGTGTTGCTTTTTCGTTTCATTTTTCTCACTTATAACTTTTGTGTGACCCAAAAGACTGTTACTAATTTTAGAGAGCCCTCTTCATTGTTGCTTTTATTTCTGGGAGGATTTTTTGAAGTTAATGAGTAGCTACGGTTTCTCTAATGAGAACAATTCCCTTCATTAAATTATCAGCTAATGATTTTTTCCGGTCAAAGAAATGATTTGGATTCTAATGTTCAGAAGTGAGAAAATAGACAAGAATTTAAAATACTCGTTATATTCCCAGGAATGTAGTAAAGCCTCTTGGGGTAAATTCATATACCAAATGTCATTGTTGTGTTACATCAAGTTCCAAATAATTCATGTTAAGTGGATTGTTAAGTATATTGTGCAGTCCTGGGACATGGACTATGGGAGGCAAAGTACAATCACAGCCACCACAGAAAGAGTTAAAAATAATTTGAGTTAACGATGAAATCTTAGCTGTACTTAAATGCTTTGAATTTATTTCTTTATTTTTTTGCATCTTTCTAACATGCCCACCTCTTCAGATGAGAGTTCTTGCTAAGCCACTTGCAGGGTGGGATAAGGAAGATTAGGGACTGTAGGGGGTGATGAGTGCCTCCCCTGCCCCACGATATGGGATAGTCCTGCCCTACGTCCAGCATACCCTGGGGCTTTCCCCTAGGGAATGAATGCCCTATATGTGTTTCTGAAAGTTTCTTAGCAATTATAGAACAGTATTGCTTGCAGGCTTTTCAGATTCCATTTGGAAAAGCTGGTGATTTTAGGAGCCAAATGGAGAAAGGTATTGGAGGAAAGAGGCCCTTTCCCCTTGTTTCTGAAACTGACAGAGAAGCTTGGTGTGCCTTGTGATTTACATTTTTCCCCTTCATCTCCTCAGTGACTAGCACGGTGTGGGACAGTTTAGCCAATTCATCACAATTAGAATTAGTTGTGTTATCTTTAACCAATGTCAGCTGCAGCTTTGTGTCTCTTTGTCATATATTAAATGAAACCGAGCCAACTGTCTTGCTGAAATGAAGTGAACACCTTCCAAATGTCAAATTGTTATTTTAGTCAAGCACAATTATCTGTCTCTATATTTTTAACCAAGTTGAAATTAATAAAATTGCTGTGGCCCTGGCATTAATTAGCAGGAGGATTAGAGCGATATCAGCTAAAAAGGAGGTGTAAACACTGTAATCTTACTGCATGTTTGTTTTCACACTACTGAAAATAAATAAAATGAGACTTAGGATAGGGATTAAGTTTCTTTTGGCATTAGACAGCAGATGCAATTGGAATGCAGCAGGAACACTGAAGTCTTAGTGAAGACGTTATCGGAAGAATAAAACTGTGGTTCAGCATTGGTTTCCTACCTTCTGGGTATACACGGTCCCATTGCAAATAGCCCCATCTGGGTTGTTAAAAGAGGATTTTAAAAAACTACTTCCATGCTATACTTTTCAGTGGTGAACAAGGCAGCCAGATTATCTGTAGGGCTTGTCACCTGGCTGCCATGCTCGGATTAGCTAGAATTTAATGAAGCCCTTGCCAGATTCCCCATTATTGCACCATAATGTCATAACAACTAAAAATACGAAGTGGACTGTGCTTTTCCTAGCCCTTAACTGAAGTCACATGAAAGAGTTTGGTCTCTTCTAGCCTTTCAAGATTCCAGTTGGGGGATCCTATTTTTGGATAAGAGTAAATATGTCTGGCTTTTCTGACTCTTTAGGCCTCCAGTGGCTTTCCACCCTGTTAGATTTGTATTTTATCATCATTACCCTCTAATGGACAAGCCCTGGTTAGATATCTGGCCACTATGGGCTGGAAGGATTTTCTGATGGGCCAGTTAAACTCTTCATATTAAAAAAAAAAAATACTTTTGCCATTCAGCACATGGAAAAAAGCACATGGAACGGACCATGTGCTGTGTCTGACTTCACATCTAGCTGCATCCCATTCTGCCTCCCCTCCACTCCCCTGTGTCCTGTGGAATTCTGCTAACTTAACTCTTGAAGGCGCGTGAGAACTCTTAAACCTCATCTCATCGTGGCCTCATTTTTCTGCCGGGCCAACCTTGTCCTTCTGGACCGTTGCATGTGTGTGCTAAGTCGTGTCAGTCATGTCTGATGCTTCGTGACCCTGTGGATTGCAGCCTGCCAGCTGCCTCTGTCCGTGGGATTCTCAAGACGGCAATACTGGACTGAGTTACCATGCCCTCCTCCAGGGGATCTTCCTGACCCAGGGATCAAACCCATGTCTCTTATATCTCCTGCATTGGCAGGCAGATTCTTGACCACTCGTGCCACCTGGGAATCCTCTTTTAATTTTTCTCACTTGGAGGAAACGACTTTGTCTTTTAGAAGCACAAAATAATGGTCCATCCAGTTATGGAGCAGAGTTCAGCAACAACAGCTGGTGAGGGACGTTATGCCCAGGTTTGCGTGATCTCACGACCGCACTGTTTGGGTGACCAGCTGGGGCCCCTGAACATCTTTCTGAGTGTGCCTGGCACTTTCATGGATGCTGCATTTTGTTTTTCGGTGGGTCAGAGAAGTGCCTGAGTCTGATGTTGTCACCAATAAACCAGGACAAGGAGTCATTTGGTGAGTAGCCTGGCTAGCATTCTGATAGCGTGTACTCACGCTCAATTTTTTTGGCTACTTCTCGGGTTGTCACACTTCACCTGGAAAGAATCATCTTGTATCTCCCAAGTACCAGGTTCTGCTGCTGCAGTGAGAAGGGGTCTTTAGAGCAGCCTCCTCCCATCATCCCTTTCAGTTATACGTAGCCACTCCTTGACTCACAATGCTCTTGCCTCCTCCCTCTCCAGCCTCAGGAACCTTTAAAAGGATTTTTCAAAACAAAACAAAACAAAACACCCCCTCCTGAACTCCAGATTAGCCTCTTAAGCTCATTAAAGTTCCTTTAAATACCAAAATGTTGGGCTCCTGGGGACTATCCCCCCAAACCATATTTTCATTCTTAACATTGTTGTCATTCACTGTGCAGCAGATTAAGGCCAGCTCCCTCTGGGCTCAGAAGCGGTTCCCCCTGTCTCTGCAGGAGGGTCCAAGTATGTCTTTGTTTGAGGACGGAACCTGAGTGGAAGCTGATGCCAGCTTGGCTGGGGGCCCCCAGCTCCAGGGTGGAGAGGAGGTTGATGTCCTTGCGGATAGGATGGGGCCCACAAAAGGGAGTGGGCAGGTGAATGGGCAAGGTGTGGCTCGTACAGTTTTGGGGAGCTTGGTAGTCATGGGGCCCTCTCTCAGTTGCTGGGAGAACCAGGATTAGGCAAAACTTAGAGGCCTGTCCTTGCCCGAGGGAGTCGGGTGGCATTGGGGTCTCTTTTGATCGGGGTCCAAGAGAACCGCTAGAAGCCCAGGCTCTGTTGACAGCCAGGCCTTGCTGCTGCCGCTGTCCGGAGGTGGACTTTTACAGCCACACCTGCCTTTTGCCTGCTGCTTGCTCCCTTCTTCATTTCGACCCCCTTTCCAAAGGGCCTCCCTAATAATTCTTCCCCTCTCTGTCATTTCAGGCCTCCTTCCCTAAAACTGGCTCTTGGGGAGAGCTTTCTGGTTTTGACAGTGGAACAAATCCTTTTTAACATAACCTTCGAGTTTCCTCCGCTGCTGCTGGCTCCCCCTCACCCCTTCTCCTCCTGCCCCTCCTCACGTTGTAGCAGGGATTCCTGTTGTGCACATAGTCCCTGTGCTTGCGTGGCGACAGCCTGCTATCTTCACTGGGGTAATGTCATGGTAGCACCTCCTCAGTGGTACCGTGAAGTAGATTTTGGAAATCTAAAGAGGAAGAGCGTCCCAGGAGACCCTTCCTTGCATGCATTTGGCTGGAGTGTGCTTGGTCTCTGCACCTGCACCTGCCTTTCCCCTGGGCATCTGTGTAACTGGAAGCCCCCAGTTCAACCACAGCACTGGTTTTCCAACCCCATTTGCAGGATCTCAACTTTCAGCTCAGCCTTGCATTCTTGCTTATCTTATACTCTGAACCCCTCTCATGACCTTTTAATTTTCAAATTATGCTGTATACAGGTTAGAGCCTACTCTCCACTAGCTGTCAAAATGCAGAGGATATTATGAAATATCACATTGGGATATACATGATAATGTGTACCTTCCAAAGGTACTTTTTAACTGGACGGATGTTCGCTCAAAGGAATAACTATCTTACGGTAGAATTTTAGGCCCTAGGATGGGATCAGTAGATAATTTGGGGCAGAATGCAAGTGTCACTTTGTCAGACGCTTTCCTGTTCGTATGTGAGGCCAGCCGTGATTCCACACCCACTCCTTTCCTTCTGGATTTTGTTTTCTTGTTGTTCTGTTATTGGCTGGGATCTTCGATTTTAGAAGTCCATGTCCGTGGATGGAAGAGGACCAGACAGGTGAATATGCGGGGCTCGGGGACTGCACAGCTCTCTCCATTACTGGAAAAATAATCCGAAACACATGTCCCACTGGCAAGTGGTATCCAAGCCACAATTTCCTCATCCACACAAAGGAATAGAATAATAACAACTGCACAGAGTTGTTGTGAGAATTAAAAAAGATAATGAACTTCAAAAACCTCTTGGTGAAAAGTGGAGAACTATATATGCTTGGGTATGATCATAGTTGGTTTTTTAATTTGAGTAAAAGGAGCTGTGTATAATATTCTTAGGAGCTGTGTATAATAACTCAACACAGTCTAGTGGTTAAGTGCATAAACTCTGGAGCCAGAGTGTCTGGGACCAAATTCTTGCTCTGCTGCTCACTAGCTGTGTTACGTTGGACGGAGGTCATGCTTTCTCTGTGCATGGGGATACATTTTCTCTCTTTAAAATGGGGATAAGTACCAGCCTCACAAATTTACAGTTACAAGATAGATTAGCACTAGAGACATGAAGCACGATATAATAAATATGACAAACACTGCTATATGTTATATATGAACATTGTTAAGAGTAAATCTTAAGAGTTCTTGTCACAAGGAAAACTATTTTTCCTATTTAAAAAAATTTTGTATCCATATGAGATGATGAATATTCACCACATTTATTGTGGTAATTTTTTTCTGATGTGTTTAAGTCGGGTCATTATGTTATGCACCTTAAACTTACGCACTGCCTGTGCGTGCTAAGTTACTTCAGGCGTGTCTGACTCTTTGCAGCCTTATGGACTGTGGCCCACCAAGCTTCTCTGTCCATAGGATTCTCCAGGCAAGAATACTGGAGTGGGTTTCCATGCCCTCCTCCAAGGGATCTTCCCCACCCAGGGATTAAATCTTTGTCTCTTATCTCCTGCAGGCAGGTTCTTTATAGCATATTCAGTGCTATATGTCAATTATAATTCAATAAAATGGAAGTAAAAGATTGTACTGACCTCATAAGCTCATTTTGGGTTAATGTTTATAAAGCAGATTAATGATTGTCTCATAGAAAATGCCATAAAAAGATATGTTGGGAAAAATGTATAATTTTCAAATTTCAGAGAACCTTCACAGATCTTACCTTTACCAGACTTTATAGCAATTTAAAAAGGTAGATATGGAGAGGCTCCCCCCGCCCCCTGCATTTTGTAGATGAGGAAATTGAGGTTCTGTGCAGTTAAGATCTTGTCCAGGGTAATGCTGTTGGTAAAGAGAGAACCTAGGATGCTCTTCACAGCCTCTGACTTCAGGTTCAGTGACCTTTCCACTAAATCACACCATCTGCTCCTTGAATTCTGGTGTTCACACCCCTGTGAGATCACAATTCTCAGTTTGTCCTATTGAACCAGCTCTTGGAAAACAAGTCCCCACCTGCTAGATACTTGAGCTTTCCGGCAGCTTTCCGACGGTCAGCTGTTTATACATTCTGTGGTTCTAAAGGAAGTCTTTTTGGATTTGGGGAATGCCTCCGTGTGTGTGTGTGTGAAAGCTGCTAGTGTACACTCGTCATTCCTATTTATCAAAGCCATCCTGCCCATCCCTTCTCTCCCATCCCATCCCATCCGCACTGGTCTCCACTGACCCTCTAGCATCGCTGTTCGTCCACACGGGAAGAATGACACAGAGGGAGACACCCATCCCTTATGCTCCTCTCTAGCTCACAGAGTTTGCTATTGGTGACTTTTGTTCTGGGAGCCTCTCTGCACATTTGGCAGCAGAACTGTTAACCATCAGATCTGGAGCCTTCCAGACATACTTCCATTGGGACCAGCCCGCAGCTGTCCATCCATTCCTAGGATAACCCTTTCCAAGTTTTCTTCTAAACTGTGTTGTATTTTCAAACAAGCCCCAGCCTCAGCTAGGAAAGGGCCCACTGTGCCCCTGTGTGAGGCTGATTTCCAGAACTGTTCACGCCCTCTTGTTTATCACTTGGCCTGGCTGGATCGAAGAAGGGATCATGGAACCTTGGGTTTTGAGGAAATTAAGTATTCCTGGCTTGTTATTATTTCTCTCACCACTGTTGACACTTGTTTCTCTTAAAAATAGTTCAATCTTATAGAGATGAAATGTATGTCTGAATTTAATCTCTGTAAACTGGTGGTTAATGAAACTAGAGATTTTGGGTAATATGCCACCAATTGGAATGCTCTTTACCTAGTTGTATGTGGATTTCTCAAATTTAGAATTAAATGGAATCTTATAAACAGTTGGTTCATTAATTAAATTACTCATTCATCCCTTTAATCATCAGACTTATTAAATTCTTGTATGTGCCAGATATGTAAAAATGAATAAAACAAAGCACCGATGTATTAACAATCTAGCAGAGACTGCTTAGAGATATAAATTAACAGACTCGAAAGAAGAGTAAACTTATTTTATGAGAGGCATGGCCAGTGAGATTGAGTACCAGTTGACGTAAATCCCTTGGTTCTCTATTACTGTTCATTATCTTTATAATACCTATCATAATTTGAAATACAAATTTATTTGTTGGTTTACTGTTGTTTGTATTACTGAGCCATAAGCTCAGTAATGAGGGCAGGGACCTTCTTTTTGTTTTGTTTTTTTAACTCCTGTATCTCCAGCATCTTACATGGTTCTTGACAAATAATATATGTTAGACAAATATATTTTGGTTAACTGGATAAATGAATCAATGAATGGCTTGCTTGGGATTGTTGAAAAGGCTTCATGGAAGAGGTGATATGTTAACCAGCTCTTGAAGTGTGAATGGAAATGTGAACCATTTAGGTGGAGATGTCCAGGACCCAGTTGCAAAAGAAGATCTAGAAATTAGCCTGGACAAACAGCTTTAGGATATGTTATCAAATAAATATGAGAAGTGCCCAAGGGGATACGACACAGAGTGAGAAGGGGCCCAGGGTATAACTTTGGGGGGCTACTGGCGTTCTAGGAGCGCTGGAAGAGGCTGTGATGAAATGACGTAGATACAGGAGAAAACACCAGGGTGAGTGGGCTTCTGGAGGACAGAGCAGAGGTGGGGAATTTTAAAAGCAGGGCCACTTATTTGCTCTTGGAACTGGCAGCGATCCATTGGTAAGCTTATCAAGAGTAGCTCTGTCAGAAGCTTGGCGGGAACAGGACAGCATTTTAGTGGGTTTTATGATGAAAGGGAAGAAGTAGAGGGAGTGATGGCAACTCTTTTGGGAAGATGGGGTAATCTTGAGGCTACATAATGGCTAAGGTGAGTTTCCCCAGGAAAAAGAGGAGGTTGAGGATCCAGGAGAGAGAGGGGCTTCCAGCTGACAGAAGAGAAGCGAGGAGGCGGGCAGGGATACCCCCACAGCACATGCTGAACCCCTGCTTTGGTCTTTTCCAGCCACTCATTTCCTATGTCCTTTTGTGCGTTTCTCTCTGGATTGGTCAGAACTGATCACCACAGAACAGAGGCCAGCAGAAGTGGCTCTGCTCCCCATGGCTTCTCAGGATATCTCATCAGGTGGCCACTGCCAGCTCCCGCATAGCTTCTTTCCAAGGTTGCCCTGGTTCAGGGGCCAAGGGGTGGCAGCGGGGTGGTGGCGTGGGCCCAGCTCGCGTCCTGCCTCAGATCCCAGCTGTCTTAGTGTGAATCTCAGTTGTCCACCATCTCCTTGTCCCTGCTTCTCATCCATGCAGATCTCTGTTTGGTTACAGGTACACAAGGGGTGTCTGATTCCCCAGGACAGGTGTGTATGTCTCCCCAGGAAAGGAATCAGTCAGTTGTGCTTGGCAACTAGGCCAGTCCACACCCCTGCCCACTGAAGGGCTTTTGCTTCTTGTGATTCTCAGGAGAGAGAAGGGAGCCCTGGATGGGGACCTTGTCCTCCTTATTGACCATACCACGCTGGCCTGGTCCTCTAACCCACTATCATTCTGTTTTACAGTCTTATTGACATGGTTGATTCGTATGTTAGCTTTCCCAGATTGGAGGCTAGAGTGACCTAGGAGATAGCAGTGGGCTTTTGGAATCCTGGAGCTGTAGTCCCTCCTCTGCCCCCTGTTTGTCTGGGTGGGCCTGAGCAAATCATTTCGCTATTTTGAGATTTTCCCATTGACCTCAGCAACTTTACCTCTCGAGCTCTCTGAGCTATGGAGCAGGATCACCCATTGCCTGATGTGTGGCACAGGTGAGCGGGAGTGTTTTTGACAAGAAATTTTAAGACCAGTGTGTGGTTAAGTGGGAATCCTTCCTTACGACTGTTGAAACCTGTGTGATCCTAGAACAGAAAAGGTGACAGGGTCGTAAGGGGCCAGACCTCTTAACTTAGAAGGGAATTAAACTAAAATTGGTGCTATCAAGGAGGCTGAATATTTTCCAATGGCTTTGCCTCTGTGGGTAGTAAATTCAGTGGAGAATATATCAATGATGGCTTATGTGATATCACAGACAGCCCAAAGACTCATGGGATGAATTTTTCTACTTGTCAACTGGTTGTAAGCGCTCAGTTTCAACCGAGCTCAGTAGTACTAGGAAGGAGAATTGGGTGGAGAACTGTAATACACATTGCAGTACTTCTTGATGTATTATTTTTCAGTTTCCCTGTTGACAGTGAAAGGGCAAGTGCCAAATGGAATGTACCCTTTTAAATGGCAACATGGACACAGTGGGATTGTTGGAAAGCCATTAGTAGCCAAACCTAGTTAATATCAGCTCAGGTAAACACTCTTCATCACTGGCCTCTTTCCCCCAACTCAATTATTAAAGGATTAAAAGACTTCCCCAATGAACTCCTTTGAAAATTTAATGATGTGCGGTATTATAGAGGTTGAACTGTTTCAATGAAGTGATTTCAGCTTCACTCTGACATTGCTGGCTAATCAGAGAGGAAAGAAGGTTCTGAAGCTCGTATTACCTGTAATGTGGTAAGACCAACCATCACTAAAGTCACATGCCATGGAATCCAGGGAGCTCATATTCCTGACTTTTTACCAGATTGAGCTAATTCTGGGGACAAGACAGGGAGAAGATGTCCTGCCTGTGACCCTCCAACCATTTGTGGCTTCCATCCAGATAGCATTTACTCTTTCTTAGAATTAGTGTTTTTAGGAGAAGC
The DNA here is from genome assembly GCF_014754425.2 of Oryx dammah. Lineage (NCBI taxonomy): Eukaryota > Metazoa > Chordata > Mammalia > Artiodactyla > Bovidae > Oryx > Oryx dammah. The sequence goes on from NW_024070212.1 coordinate 3,556,790, forward strand.
TGATGGAGAAATTTGCATCCAGGGCCTTGGTTTGATGCTGTAATTGTGCTGCAGGTGGACAGCTCGTCCTCCAGGGTCAGCTGTGGCCTTCTTGAACATGAAGCATGTGTTTTGAGTTGCTCTTTCTTGGGGTTGTAACACAGACACACAGAGACCATATTCTGTCCCTTTGTGTAACTGAGGATGAACATAAGTGGGATCACTGGGCAAGGTCAGAGGTGTGACTTGTGGCCAGATAACTGCATCGTGTCTCTAGATTTCCATGGAGACCCAACCTGTATCCTCAGGCTCACCACCTCAGGCTCATCACCTCACGCTTCAGTGCTGAGTGATAAATGAATGAACTGGTCAGCTTAAAACCCAAGGGCATCAGAGCACAGTGATCTGCATATGCAGGGCTGTAATGGGAAATAGATGGGGAAACAGTGGAAACAGTGTCAGACTTTATTTTGGGGGGCTCCAAAATCACTGTAGATGGTGACTGCAGCCATGAAATTAAAAGACGCTTACTCCTTGGAAGAAAAGTTATGACCAACCTAGACAGCATATTCAAAAGCGGAGACATTACTTTGCTGACTAAGGTCCGTCTAGTCAAGGCTATGGTTTTTCCTGTGGTCATGTATGGATGTGAGAGTTGGACTGTGAAGAAGGCTGAGCGCCGAAGAATTGATGCTTTTGAACTGTGGTGTTGGAGAAGACTCTTTTTTTTTTTTCTTTTTTCTTTTTTTTTTTGGAGAAGACTCTTGAGAGTCCCTTGGACTGCAAGGAGATCCAACC